>NW_027149843.1:300000-600000 GCF_031143425.1 Pleurodeles waltl | reverse complement strand
GAGGTGGAGGCTGCAATGCAAAAAACAAGACACAAGAGTTTTGATTTGGAATAGATTTGAATAGCTGAATGATGAGCAGAAATAAATATATATGGAGGTAAATGAGAAAATATAACATGGATTTGTCCATGAGAAGAAAGAGTGTAAATGCACATCATCTAAGCCAATCCTATTATACATCAGCGGTCAAGCTGGGAAAAGTTTTTTAATTGAAGTCCTCACTGCTTACCTACAGAGGACTACAGACTCAAATTTGTCATGTGTGGAAACAGCGCCAACCAGATTAGTTGCACACAGCATTAAAGGAATTACTTTACATCAACTACTTATGCTACCTATAGAACATGACAACAAATTGGAGTACCAAAATCTCTCCAGTGAAACTTGTCATGAAGTGTTAAGACTACTGAAGAAATTGAAACCTTAAATCGTTGATGAGTGGAGCATGGTCTCAAACTTAACGATTTGTATATTTGAGAATGCAACAGATTCGAAGGCCAGACTATGATGCACTTGATCGTGTTTGGTGATCTATTACCACTTACCCCCGTGAAAGGACATCTTGTATTCAAGATAGTACTCCATGATGAAACTTGGAATTCCTTAGGAAGTAACGGGAACATAAACATTTGGTTAAACCTCCAATCCAAAGTACTTCTTAGGAATATGTGTCAAGCATTTGAGGTGGAATACGTAAATATTCTGAAGGATATTAGAGTAGGAATGCTCACAAAAGAGGGGAAATGTTGCTTAGATAGCGGACATAAAGAAACTGTTTTCTACAAACAAGACAGCAGCACAGTTGATGTTCAATCTAATTCAAGAAGAAAATTAATTGTAAGCCAAATGTGCACACTTCAGGAGTGCTCCTGATTTAAAGACAAATAAGTAAAACTGGAGAAAGAAGAATTTTTTTGACCATTTATCGAATTACAAAATAGAACACCAGTGTGTGACAGTATCCCAGAGTGAAAAACTACAAGCAAACCTTTGTTCATTGGAGAAATCTGTTTGCAGAACTGCTGGATTAGGAAAGTGCTTACATGTTTGCAAAAAACTGTAGAGTAATTTTGCAGTGAAATATAAATGTTGAAGAATGACATGTAATTGTGCTATGGGCAAAGTTATTGATGTCATTTAGTTTACTTACAGAAATAAGGTTGAATACCTAGCAATATAATTTGATCAGCTTGATGGTGTAAAACAAATTGGAAGGTCCGTTGCACGTTTCTTGGTTGTGAAAGACATGTATGTTCAAAGGAACACGTTCCCAATTTTTCAAGCAGAGGCTTTGACTATTCATAAATCTCAAGGTTTAAGTGTAGATTCAGCATTCATTAATACAGGTACTACTGTCTTTAAGGAAGGTATATCATATTAAGCCTTATCAAGAGTTAGAAAATTGTCCAGTTTGTATCTTGTTGACTTTGATGACAATAAAGTAAATGCTGATTCAAGTTGTGGCAAAGAGTACAAAAGCTTTCAAAGTGTTTATTCTCCTCATTTATGACAGTGTCCGATTTATGAAAAGCCTACCATCTGGCCAAAGCAAACGCTTTTAATGGATTGTAGTATTATTGTTGAAAAGAAGTGTAAGAAAAAGACCAAGGAACTTCTAAGAAAAAAACTGACAATGCCATTGTTGATTACCAATTGTCAAACCCTTCTGGTGTAATCTCTATGCCAATGTGGTCCTCAATGCACTGTTCACATTACCTCATGTTGTTCATGCAACTGAACAGGGAAAAGATAAGAGATTGTGCTCCACACTGTATGCTCTGTTATTATACCTCTGCAGTAAAAATGTAAAACAAATTGTTCATCTCACATTTAAGACCTTGTAGATGCATGCACTGGAAGTATACACTTTACCCAAAACACTCAAGAAGATGCACACGATTTTCTAATGTTAATCTTTTGTGTTTTGGAAGACAAAAAAGTACCTATTGATGACATTTTTGGTCTTTGTACACTCATGGTTCCATGAGTAACTAATTGCTCTTTGACATCAACTACAGAAATAGGTTCAGAGTGATTCATTCGCTTAATGTTATCAGATTGCAGATCTATCAATTTTGACAGACTGTTTAAAGACTCTTCACAGAACAATACCATCAGAAATGATCAATCAGATCTTCTGTCAACTTTGTATGTACGAAGAAGTGGCAAATATCTTATTCTAATGCTACAGCAATGTACAGCAGATGGAAGTAAATTGGAAACAGAATTTACAAATTTCAAAGCTGGACAAATATCTATTGCAGGAACATATACATATATATATATATATATATATATATATATATATATATATATATATATATATATATATATATATATATATTGGTTTTTTTCACTGAAAAAAACAAAAGTTATAGGAACAGTTAGGTTCTGAATTTACTTGTATAAAACTGTAGAAATTCAGCAGTTATAGCTACTTCAGCTAACTATAACTTCTGCCCCTATAATGCACTGCTCATGACCTCAGATAATGCATCACTCATGACATCACTGATGACATCTCAAATAACATCACTGATGAGAACCTACCTATAACGTTCCTGTAACCTTTGTTTTTTTGAGTAATTAAAAATATATCTATTTATATATATATATATATATATTTATAAGCATATATATATATATATGTATATATAAGCAGATATATTCACTCAGAAAATCAAAGGTTTCAGGGACGTTATAGTTAAGCTCACATTTTAAACGTAAAAAAACATATAAATTCACCTGCTAGAGTTATCTCAAGTAACTATAACTTGTGCCTTAAGGTAACTGTAACTCGTGCCCCTGCCAATTTCCCAGTTAATACATGTAGGACAAGGGTTTAATGACATTCAAAAATGTAAATTAGCACATCAAATACTTATGGATCAGCAGTAGAAGTATATGATGAGTATAATTAAAATAAACAGACACAATAAAAATAAACTCAAATCAGTGTTCATGGAGGAAAACCAAGACATAAAAACTCTAATGTTTTCTAGACATTATTATGGCATACCTGTTGGGTTCAATTTAGACACCTGCCCGGTTTTTGACCAGCCACAGTAGAATCACGACCTGTTGTTGGTATCAATACACTTGAATGGGGACTGTTTTTTTTTTTTTTAAAGTGCTTTTGCATAAGTCTAATAATTATTATTATTTTTTTTTTTTTTACAGAGGGTGAGAGTGAGAATTGTGAGATGAATGCCTGCTGGTGGGAGTGAAGAGTGTGAAGTAGAAATGTGATAGAGGTGTATTGTTTCTCACGTGGTCTTTCCTAGGTTTTGTTCTTGGAAAAGACAGCCTATGTAGCAGGTCAGGGTGCATGGTGGAGAGGATACATTCATCGAGGTGAGTGAGATGGAGACAGATCTCCCTCCACAAAGAGCCTTTTCATCCTGAACACTGGAAAACTTCTTCACGTTTCCTCTCATCCTGCAACTTTTGTATGCCTCCAAAGTGCATACCTCTACCCCAGTGCATTAACAGTCAGCCAACTACTGTCACATGGCCACCTTCTCTGATCCATTGAGGGAGTAAGGAGGCAGACTGTCATTTTCTAATCTTTTCTGATTTACTAATCAGTAACAAAGGTAACATCAAGGCCTTCCTTCATCTCAGTGAATCAATGTTCCTTTAATTGGTCTGGGTGTGTTCTGGAGCTGCAGCTGTAGTTTGCTGATCTGAACCTCACACAGTCCTAGTGGAAGAGGGAAAGGCTAGAGTGTAGGTTTAATAAATGTGTTTGGTGGAGTAATGACAGTCAGGTGTGTACCTCCACTGTAGAGGTCTCTACCTTTAGGTGCAGATCATAAAGCTGATGTTTATGATTTGTGTACATGAATTAATGAGTTCTATTTATGTAGCCAATCATTTTTGGTAACTGTGCAGTGGTCTAAAATCAGATCATAGTGCCCTGTAAGATTTTCTCCTCACTTTGGGCTAGATTTACAAGGCCCTAGCACCTCCTTGTGTCATACCAGCATCATTTTTTAACTCTAATATGGCTCAAGGAGCCAATTTTGGCACGCCATATTTACAAAGTGGTGGAATGCATTCACTGCATCACTTTGCGACCCATTGAGCCACATTATGCTTGCATCAGGTATAATGTATGCAAGGGGGCATTCCGGCGTTAGGAGGACCGCAAATATGGCGCAGTGAAATCTACAAGATATCACTGTGACATTTTTTGGTGTCATATTTAACACCTGCTTGGAGTAGATGTTAAAATGATGCACCCATTTTAATCAATTGGTCTCCTTGCACTTTGCTGCACTATTGTCAACATGTTTGATGCTAGTGCAGCAAAGTGCCACAGTAGCATAAATTTTTTTGACTCTATTGACCTAACGTGTGCCACTGTGCACCACATTGTAAATACGGTGCACCCATGGTGTCGTTAGGTGGGTCACGGGCAACGCAAGTTTCTTGTAAATATGCCCTTTTGTTCAGTATGGCATGATGCTTAAATACTCTCTCATTCATCTTCCCTTTTTTGACTGCGCCCCAAAGTGTGCATTCTTCCCATCGATTATTAGAGGGCTGCCATTCTAAAGGGCGTACTCCATTCAGGATCTCCTTTTGTGCTTTGCACTTGGTAACCATCTGCTTCCGTTTGGTGGTAAACTGCATGAGGAAATCATCTATTTTGTGACTGCTCTGTGTATGGCATTTGCACACAATTTGGTAATCACATTCCGGCACCCTCTATTATGGCTTTGACTAAATATGTAATCAATTTGTCTTGCTAACTTATCATAAGCATTGCTTTTTCATCTCGCAACTCGCCTGTTTATTCTCGTTAAACAGTTTCTGACTGATCAACACATCAAAAATCATTAAAACCTTGGCCACCTAAGTTAGGCGAGAGAGTGAGTGCTAATGATTAAAATTGGATAAGGAGAACTGGAGGCATACATTTTTAAAGAATGTATGTTTTCTAATGCATAGAAGCAACTAGTGCTCAAAGGGTTAAAAAAAGGTCACACTGGACAGGGACAAAGTCCAGTATTCTGGACACCCACGAGGTAACACTGTTACACTTACTTTCAGAAGTGTTACTTGATTCAGGAAAGTGGTCCACAGCTCCAGCCAAAGGTTCAGAGGCTCTGGTTTGCCTTGGGGTCTGTGACTACAACTCCCACAATGCACCTCTTCAACTTATGGAGCTGCTCCAAACATCTCCAAAGTTCTCAATATTCTTCCAGAGGTCCTTTTTGGGTCCTTGAAGTGTCCACAACTTGAACCAAGGCTCCAGAAGCTCTGAGTTGCTCTTTGGGGAGGTAAGACAACAATTCCCATAATGCAGCTGGTCAGAATCCTCAAATGCCCACTGGACACTGGTCAACTGGATTCTGCTTGCAGGACATGATGCAGGGGACCTGGGTAGCTCCTTTGTACTTGTAGCAAACAGGGAGTCTCTTCTTGAAGCAGTAGAAGACAGGCAAAGTCCTTTAAGTGGTGAAGCCAAGTGTGCAGTTGGTGCAGTCCTTCAGAGTGCAGTGTCCAGGTGCAGGTCAGGGGTCCAGGAGGACAGTCCTTCTTCTTCTTTGTCTTGTTCCTTGTAGGGATCCGAGGTGTGGGTGCAGCACTGCCATATATATACTTGCTCCTGGGGTGGAAAGCAGGGGGACCTGACTGTCCAATCACAGTCAGGCCCCTTCCCCCTCTGATGACCACTTCCTGTGAATTGTGGAAAAAATCAATAGCAGGCAGCAAAATTCTTCACAAATCCATCATGGCTTGTCAAGTAGGCTCTCATTATTCTTATGAGCCTACTGGATTTTGAGCTACAGAATCACCTGCGGTGTGGGAGACTGAGTCTGACCCACTACAGGTGACACCTGTTGCTCCCATCTGTTTTTTGCTCCGGCTAACTAGCAGTGCCTCATCTCTATCCAAGGGCAGGATTGATTGGGCAGCCGAGTGCATGACATAACTGGTTTCTCTTGGAAGCAGTGGTCACTCAGGTCTCATCTGTTTTCTCTCAGTTACATTAGTCTTATATGTACAATGACAAACAGAGGCAGTATATGTTTCAATAATAATTTTAATGAAGCCACTGGATCTTAGATAGCAAAGCGTGGGCTGCAATAACCAGGACTATATAGCATGACAAGATTAAAATTGTGACAAGGAGAGTGAAGCATAGAAATAACGCTACCATATTGTCACTACAGTTAATAACCTAATTCCTACGTAGGCTATAATAGAAGACAGCGTTTTAAGCTCTAAATCTGCCCTCCAGGTTCCCCGGGGAAGACATCATCTCTCATACCTGAGCAAAGGCCTGAAATCTGCATAAGCAACTGTAACAAAGCACTCTGCAATCAACATACAGTCGTGGTTCTCTGGCTGGAATCTCCCTCTAACGTGTAAGGGACAGGGAAGTATTCTTATAATTAAACAGCTAATGTTCTGAGAAAATGTCCCTACGTAAGGATGTGTGTTTTCTATGAATGTCAAAGACAAAACTTTATACCACATTCATCGGCAACCTATCTTACTGCAGTCTTGGGAGAAGCACAGAGTGGGCAAGAATGTCTTGTCTGAGAAGAACAGAGTGCTGGTCTAGGCAAAACAGCTAGATAAAGAAAATAAAACAAGACCGTAAAAGTGGCTACGGTAACAATAATAAAGTGAAGCCAAATAAAATATATCTAGGTTAAAGTGCACAGTGGCAAGCCTAATATATATGGATCTACAACAAAAATAGCTACACAAACACTATCCCCTTGTCGGTTGAAGGTGGGTAAAAGCCTAATTACATACTGTATAAAATGTCACTAAAAGCCCAACCTAAGATATACATTGAAAAAGAAAAAATGTCAAAAATGACAAGTTAAAAGGACACATTAGCATATAAAAGGGACAATTTAAAAAGTTAACATGTGGCACTAAAATAACCGAATTTCAAGAGTCAAAGTTATTTTTAGAGTTTCCAATCTGTTCCGGGACAATGGAGGACAGGAGATCTTCCCCTTCAGCAGGTGTTAAAGTTAGAAAGGCATCGCCGAGAAGGACCAAGGAGCATTTGTGTTCCATACTCTGAACCTCAGCCAAGGCGGCATTCCGTGGTGTGCCCAATAATGAGCTATAAGCTGCATCCTCCAGGAAGGGAAACTCATAAGTAGCTTCCCGTACCAAACACACTCTCGACTTGCATGTCTGAATATGAACCCTCAGCGAGAACATCAACAGGTCAATGTCCAATGAAAGTAAGTGCTGCGTAGAAAGACAAACTTCCAGTGCATGTTCGAAAAGGCACCAGCGGCACCGAAACACGGGCTGCACACAATGTAAAACGGGTCTGACAGGGACCAGTCACACTCCAATTGCTCCAGGAGTGTTGCTCCAAAATCCTGCATCATGCGATCACGACACAGCTGCACTGATAGGAGTGCTTTCATTCCTCCTTGTTGCGGCGGGACAGCTATTGCGCATAAAAAATAGCGACAGCAAACCACCATCAATTATAGCCAAAGTTATTGGAAATCCCCCGAAAATGCTTGAGAAAATTGAATGGATGGCTGATGGTATTGAACCAAATATGGAGGAGAAGGTGTGAACAAAACCAGAACCAACAGCCTTAAAGAAATTTGGGATTCCAATAGTACTGGATGCATTAAATATCCGTCCCACGAATTCACCAAAGTGTCTCTGAAAGTTGGTGCTTAAAAGAGACTGTATCTCCGCTGACGGCCTTGCTACCTGAAGTGCGTAGGTCTCGCTTGCAAATGTAAGAGCCACATGTTTTTGAAAAAATAAAGCCTTGAGTCTGCACAACTTGTCAAAATTCACATTAGAAGTAGCAATCTGATGCCAAATGTCCGCTACTTCTTTCATTCTAGTGGGATGAAAAAGTACATTCCTGCAGCATGTAACAATCTTAGAGACCGAAACAACATAAACTATTCTGGCTCGCATCCCACAACAGTCTTCACCATTGAGGAGGACATAGCTGCCATTTGAAAGCACCTGGAGCATAGGTCTAATCAAGGGGACTGGAACTCCCTTCAGATAACAAGCCAAATTCGCTGCAGACGAATCACATGCCCCATGCAAGGACAGCTGTTTACAAACTATCGAATGGCTGACTGAAGTCTCCCATTCACTACCGCTAAGAAAGACTTCCTTCATGCCACTGAGACATTTGTACAAGAAGGGAAGCTCCCACACCTCATGAATGTAACTATCTCCCAGCCTTTCATATCTGCCTATCAGAATGTGTTTTAAACAGAAGGTGAATTGAAGTGTGGAAATAGGCATATTAATGACTGTAAGGAAATGCCTCCTTGGCATGGTTGCCCCCTGACTTTTTGCCTTTGCTGATGCTATGTTTACAATTGAAAGTGTGCTGAGGCCTGCTAACCAGGCCCCAGCACCAGTGTTCTTTCCCTAACCTGTACTTTTGTATCCACAATTGGCAGACCCTGGCATCCAGATAAGTCCCTTGTAACTGGTACTTCTAGTACCAAGGGCCCTGATGCCAAGGAAGGTCTCTAAGGGCTGCAGCATGTCTTATGCCACCCTGGAGACCTCTCACTCAGCACAGACACACTGCTTACCAGCTTGTGTGTGCTAGTGAGGACAAAACGAGTAAGTCGACATGGCACTCCCCTCAGGGTGCCATGCCAGCCTCTCACTGCCTATGCAGTATAGGTAAGACACCCCTCTAGCAGGCCTTAGAGCCCTAAGGCAGGGTGCACTATACCATAGGTGAGGGTACCAGTGCATGAGCATGGTACCCCTACAGTGTCTAAACAAAACCTTAGACATTGTAAGTGCAGGGTAGCCATAAGAGTATATGGTCTGGGAGTCTGTCAAACACGAACTCCACAGCACCATAATGGCTACACTGAAAACTGGGAAGTTTGGTATCAAACTTCTCAGCACAATAAATGCACACTGATGCCAGTGTACATTTTATTGTAAAATACACCACAGAGGGCACCTTAGAGGTGCCCCCTGAAACTTAACCGACTATCTGTGTAGGCTGACTAGTTTTAGCAGCCTGCCACAAACCGAGACATGTTGCTGGCCCCATGGGGAGAGTGCCCTTGTCACTCTGAGGCCAGTAACAAAGCCTGCACTGGGTGGAGATGCTAACACCTCTCCCAGGCAGGAATTGTCACACCTGGCGGTGAGCCTCAAAGGCTCACCTCCTTTGTGCCAACCCAGCAGGACACTCCAGCTAGTGGAGTTGCCCGCCCCCTCCGGCCAGGCCCCACTTTTGGCGGCAAGGCCGGAGAAAATAATGAGAATAACAAGGAGGAGTCACTGGCCAGTCAGGACAGCCCCTAAGGTGTCCTGAGCTGAGGTGATTCTAACTTTTAGAAATCCTCCATCTTGCAGATGGAGGATTCCCCCAATAGGGCTAGGATTGTGACCCCCTCCCCTTGGGAGGAGGCACAAAGAGGGTGTACCCACCCTCAGGGCTAGTAGCCATTGGCTACTAACCCCCCAGACCTAAACACGCCCTTAAATTTAGTATTTAAGGGCTACCCTGAACCCTAGAAAATTAGATTCCTGCAACTACAAGAAGAAGGACTGCCTAGCTGAAAACCCCTGCAGAGGAAGACCAGAAGACGACAACTGCCTTGGCTCCAGAAACTCACCGGCCTGTCTCCTGCCTTCCAAAGATCCTGCTCCAGCGACGCCTTCCAAAGGGACCAGCGACCTCGACATCCTCTGAGGACTGCCCCTGCTTCGAAAAGACAAGAAACTCCCGAGGACAGCGGACCTGCTCCAAGAAAAGCTGCAACTTTGTTTCCAGCAGCTTTTAAAGAACCCTGCAAGCTCCCCGCAAGAAGCGTGAGACTTGCAACACTGCACCCGGCGACCCCGACTCGGCTGGTGGAGACCCGACACCTCAGGAGGGACCCCAGGACTACTCTGATACTGTGAGTACCAAAACCTGTCCCCCCTGAGCCCCCACAGCGCCGCCTGCAGAGGGAATCCCGAGGCTTCCCCTGACCGCGACTCTTTGAATCTAAAGTCCCGACGCCTGGGAGAGACCCTGCACCCGCAGCCCCCAGGACCTGAAGGACCGGACTTTCACTGGAGAAGCGACCCCCAGGAGTCCCTCTCCCTTGCCCAAGTGGAGGTTTCCCCGAGGAACCCCCCCCTTGCCTGCCTGCAGCGCTGAAGAGATCCCGAGATCTCTCATAGACTAACACTGCGAACCCGACGCTTGTTTCTACACTGCACCCGGCCGCCCCCGCGCCGCTGAGGGTGAAATTTCTGTGTGGACTCGTGTCCCCCCCGGTGCCCTACAAAACCCCCCTGGTCTGCCCTCCGAAGACGCGGGTACTTACCTGCAAGCAGACCGGAACCGGGGCACCCCCTTCTCTCCATTCTAGCCTATGTGTTTTGGGCACCACTTTGAACTCTGCACCTGACCGGCCCTGAGCTGCTGGTGTGGTGACTTTGGGGTTGCTCTGAACCCCCAACGGTGGGCTACCTTGGACCAAGAACTGAACCCTGTAAGTGTCTTACTTACCTGGTAAAACTAATCAAAACTTACCTCCCCTAGGAACTGTGAAAATTGCACTGTGTCCACTTTTAAAACAGCTATTTGTCAATAACTTGAAAAGTATACATGCAATTTTGATGATTTGAAGTTCCTAAAGTACTTACCTGCAATACCTTTCGAATGAGATATTATATGTAGAATTTGAACCTGTGGTTCTTAAAATAAACTAAGAAAAGATATTTTTCTATATAAAAACCTATTGGCTGGATTTGTCTCTGAGTGTGTGTACCTCATTTATTGTCTATGTGTATGTACAACAAATGCTTAACACTACTCCTTGGATAAGCCTACTGCTCGACCACACTACCACAAAATAGAGCATTAGTATTATCTATTTTTACCACTATTTTACCTCTAAGGGGAACCCTTGGACTCTGTGCATGCTATTCCTTACTTTGAAATAGCACATACAGAGCCAACTTCCTACATTGGTGGATCAGCGGTGGGGTACAAGACTTTGCATTTGCTGGACTACTCAGCCAATACCTGATCACACGACAAATTCCAAAATTGTCATTAGAAATTGATTTTTGCAATTTGAAAAGTTTTCTAAATTCTTAAAAGACCTGCTAGGGCCTTGTGTTAGATCCTGTTTAGCATTTCTTTTAGAGTTTAAAAGTTTGTAAAAGTTTGAATTAGATTCTAGAACCAGTTTTAGTTTCTTAAAAAGTATTCCAACTTTTAGAAGCATAATGTCTAGCACAGATATGAATGTGGTGGAACTCGACACCACACCTTACCTCCATCTACAGATGAGAGAGCTAAGGTCACTCTGTAAACTAAAGAAAATAGCAATGGGCCCCAAACCTACCAAAGTACAGCTCCAGGAGCTTTTGGCAGAGTTTGAAAAGGCCAACCCCTCTGAGGATGGCAACTCAGAGGATGAAGATAGTGACTTGGAGGGAAATTCCCCCCCTCCAGTCCTACTTAGGGAGAGCAGGGCTTCTCAAGCCCTGACTCCACAAATAATAGTCAGAGATGCTGGTTCCCTCACAGGAGGGACCAACAACTCTGAAATCACTGAGGATAACTCCAGTGAAGAGGACATCCAGTTAGCCAGGATGGCCAAAAGATTGGCTTTGGAAAGACAGATCCTAGCCATAGAGAGGGAAAGACAAGAGATGGGCCTAGGACCCATCAATGGTGGCAGCAACATAAATAGGGTCAGAGATTCTCCTGACATGTTGAAAATCCCCAAAGGGATTGTAACTAAATATGAAGATGGTGATGACATCACCAAATGGTTCACAGCTTTTGAGAGGGCTTGTGTAACCAGAAAAGTGAACAGATCTCACTGGGGTGCTCTCCTTTGGGAAATGTTCACAGGAAAGTGTAGGGATAGACTCCTCACACTCTCTGGACAAGATGCAGAATCTTATGACCTCATGAAGGGTACCCTGATTGAGGGCTTTGGATTCTCCACTGAGGAGTACAGGATTAGGTTCAGGGGGGCTCAAAAATCCTCGAGCCAGACCTGGGTTGACTTTGTTGACTACTCAGTGAAAACACTAGATGGTTGGATTCAAGGCAGTGGTGTAAGTAATTATGATGGGCTGTACAATTTATTTGTGAAAGAACACCTGTTAAGTAATTGTTTCAATGATAAACTGCATCAGCATCTGGTAGACCTAGGACCAATTTCTCCCCAAGAATTGGGAAAGAAGGCGGACCATTGGGTCAAGACAAGGGTGTCCAAGACTTCAACAGGGGGTGACCAAAAGAAAGGGGTCACAAAGACTCCCCAGCAGAAGGGTGATGAGACAACCAAAACTAAAAATAGTAAAGAGTCTTCTACAGGCCCCCAAAAACCTGCACAGGAGGGTGGGCCCAGAGCCTCTTCACAAAACAATGGGTACAAGGGTAAAAACTTTGATCCCAAAAAGGCCTGGTGTCATAGCTGTAAACAGCATGGACACCAAACTGGAGACAAGGCCTGTCCCAAGAAAGGTTCCACTCCAAACTCCCATCCAGGTAACACTGGTATGGCTAGTCTCCAAGTGGGATCAACAGTGTGCCCAGAGCAAATCAGGGTCCACACTGAAGCTACTCTAGTTCCTGAGGGTGGGGTGGATTTAGCCACACTAGCTGTCTGGCCGCCTAACATGCAAAAATACAGACAGCAACTCTTAATTAATGGGACTAGAATAGAGGGCCTGAGGGATACAGGTGCCAGTGTCACCATGGTGACAGAGAAACTGGTTTCCCCTGGCCAATACCTGACTGGAAAAACTTACACAGTCACCAACGCTGACAATCAGAGAAAAGTACATCCCATGGCAATGGTTACTTTAGAATGGGGAGGGGTCAATGGCCTGAAACAGGTGGTGGTCTCCTCAAATATCCCAGTGGACTGTCTGCTTGGAAATGACCTGGAGTCCTCAGCATGGGCTGAGGTAGAGCTAAAAACCCATGCAGCCATGCTGGGTATCCCTGAACTGGTGTGTGTGAAAACAAGAGCACAGTGCAAGGCACAGGGTGAAAAAGTAGAGCTGGAGTCTGGAAAAATGGCCCAGCCTACCAAGAGAACAGGAAAGTCAGTTGGGAAACCAACTGCAACACAGCAAAAGAAAGGGAACCTCTCTTCTCAGGAAGAAGTTCTGCCCTCTGAGGGAACTGAGCCTTTGGAACTTGAACCTTATCAGGTTGAGCTCTTAGGCCCAGGGGGACCCTCAAGGGAAGAGCTGTGTAAGGGACAAGAAACCTGTCCCTCTCTTGAAGGCCTTAGGCAGCAAGCTGCTGAAGAGTCCAAAGGCAAGAAAAATGGAACACATAGGGTCTATTGGGAAGATGGGCTCCTGTACACTGAGGCCAGAGACCCCAAACCTGGTGCCACTAGGAGAGTGGTAGTGCCTCAGCTGTTCAGAGAGTTCATCCTAACATTGGCCCATGACATTCCCCTTGCTGGACATTTGGGACAAACCAAGACGTGGGAGAGGTTAGTCAACCACTTCTACTGGCCCAATATGTCCAACATGGTTAAGGAGTTTTGCCTCTCCTGCCCCACCTGTCAAGCCAGTGGTAAGACAGGTGGGCACCCAAAGGCCCCCCTCATTCCACTTCCAGTGGTGGGGGTGCCCTTTGAAAGAGTGGGTGTGGACATAGTTGGTCCACTGGAACCTCCCACAGCCTCAGGAAATATGTATATCCTGGTAGTAGTGGATCATGCTACCAGGTATCCTGAAGCTATTCCCCTTAGGTCGACTACTGCCCCTGCAGTAGCCAAGGCCCTCATTGGTATCTTTACCAGAGTGGGTTTCCCTAAGGAGGTGGTGTCTGACAGAGGTACCAACTTCATGTCAGCATACCTAAAGCACATGTGGAATGAGTGTGGAGTGACTTATAAATTCACTACACCTTACCATCCACAAACTAATGGCTTAGTTGAGAGATTCAACAAGACATTAAAAGGCATGATCATGGGGCTCCCAGAAAAACTCAAAAGGAGATGGGATGTCCTCCTGCCATGTCTGCTTTTCGCTTACAGGGAGGTACCACAGAAGGGAGTAGGGTTCTCACCCTTTGAACTTCTGTTTGGTCATCCTGTAAGGGGACCACTTGCCCTTGTTAAAGAAGGCTGGGAGAGACCTCTCCATGAGCCTAAACAGGACATAGTGGACTATGTACTTGGCCTTCGCTCTAGAATGGCAGAGTACATGGAAAAGGCAACCAAAAACCTTGAGGCCAGCCAACAGCTCCAGAAGTTTTGGTATGACCAAAAGGCTGCACTGGTTGAGTTCCAACCAGGGCAGAAAGTCTGGGTTCTGGAGCCTGTGGCTCCCAGGGCACTCCAGGACAAATGGAGAGGCCCTTACCCAGTACTAGAGAGGAAGAGTCAGGTCACCTACTTGGTGGACCTGGGCACAAGCAGGAGCCCCAAAAGGGTGATCCATGTAAACCGCCTTAAGCTCTTCCACGACAGGGCTGATGTCAATCTGTTGATGGTAACAGATGAGGATCAGGAGGCAGAGAGTGAACCTCTCCCTGATCTTCTGTCATCAGACCCAAAAGATGGCACAGTAGATGGAGTGATCTACTCAGACACCCTCTCTGGCCAACAGCAAGCTGATTGTAGGAGAGTCCTACAACAGTTTCCTGAACTCTTCTCCTTAACCCCTGGTCAGACACACCTGTGTACCCATGATGTGGACACAGGAGACAGCATGCCTGTCAAGAACAAAATCTTTAGACAGTCTGACCATGTTAAGGAAAGCATCAAGGTGGAAGTCCACAAGATGCTGGAATTGGGAGTCATTGAGCGCTCTGACAGCCCCTGGGCTAGCCCAGTGGTCTTAGTCCCCAAACCTCACACCACAGATGGAAAGAAAGAGATGAGGTTTTGTGTGGACTACAGAGGGCTCAATTCTGTCACCAAGACAGATGCTCATCCAATTCCAAGAGCTGATGAGCTCATTGATAAATTAGGTGCTGCCAAATTCCTAAGTACCTTTGACTTGACAGCAGGGTACTGGCAAATAAAAATGGCACCTGGAGCAAAAGAAAAGACAGCATTCTCCACACCTGATGGGCATTATCAGTTTACTGTTATGCCCTTTGGTTTAAAGAATGCCCCTGCCACCTTCCAAAGGTTGGTGAATCAAGTCCTTGCTGGCTTGGAGTCCTTTAGCACAGCTTATCTTGATGATATTGCTGTCTTTAGCTCCACCTGGCAGGATCACCTGGTCCACCTGAGGAAGGTTTTGAAGGCTCTGCAATCTGCAGGCCTCTCTATCAAGGCATCCAAATGCCAGATAGGGCAGGGAACTGTGGTTTACTTGGGACACCTTGTAGGTGGAGGCCAAGTTCAGCCACTCCAACCCAAGATCCAGACTATTCTGGACTGGGTAGCTCCAAAAACCCAGACTCAAGTCAGGGCATTCCTTGGCTTGACTGGGTACTACAGGAGGTTTGTGAAGGGATATGGATCCATTGTGACAGCCCTCACTGAGCTCACCTCCAAGAAAATGCCCAAGAAAGTGAACTGGACTGTGGACTGCCAACAGGCCTTTGACACCCTGAAACAGGCAATGTGCTCAGCACCAGTTCTCAAAGCTCCAGATTATTCTAAGCAGTTCATTGTGCAGACTGATGCCTCTGAACATGGGATAGGGGCAGTTTTGTCCCAAACAAATGATGATGGCCTTGACCAGCCTGTTGCTTTCATTAGCAGGAGGTTACTCCCCAGGGAGCAGCGTTGGAGTGCCATTGAGAGGGAGGCCTTTGCTGTGGTCTGGTCCCTGAAGAAGCTGAGACCATACCTCTTTGGGACTCACTTCCTAGTTCAAACTGACCACAGACCTCTCAAATGGCTGATGCAAATGAAAGGTGAAAATCCTAAACTGTTGAGGTGGTCCATCTCCCTACAGGGAATGGACTTTATAGTGGAACACAGACCTGGGACTGCCCATGCCAATGCAGATGGCCTTTCCAGGTTCTTCCACTTAGAAAATGAAGACTCTCTTGGGAAAGGTTAGTCTCATCCTCTTTCGTTTGGGGGGGGGTTGTGTAAGGAAATGCCTCCTTGGCATGGTTGCCCCCTGACTTTTTGCCTTTGCTGATGCTATGTTTACAATTGAAAGTGTGCTGAGGCCTGCTAACCAGGCCCCAGCACCAGTGTTCTTTCCCTAACCTGTACTTTTGTATCCACAATTGGCAGACCCTGGCATCCAGATAAGTCCCTTGTAACTGGTACTTCTAGTACCAAGGGCCCTGATGCCAAGGAAGGTCTCTAAGGGCTGCAGCATGTCTTATGCCACCCTGGAGACCTCTCACTCAGCACAGACACACTGCTTACCAGCTTGTGTGTGCTAGTGAGGACAAAACGAGTAAGTCGACATGGCACTCCCCTCAGGGTGCCATGCCAGCCTCTCACTGCCTATGCAGTATAGGTAAGACACCCCTCTAGCAGGCCTTAGAGCCCTAAGGCAGGGTGCACTATACCATAGGTGAGGGTACCAGTGCATGAGCATGGTACCCCTACAGTGTCTAAACAAAACCTTAGACATTGTAAGTGCAGGGTAGCCATAAGAGTATATGGTCTGGGAGTCTGTCAAACACGAACTCCACAGCACCATAATGGCTACACTGAAAACTGGGAAGTTTGGTATCAAACTTCTCAGCACAATAAATGCACACTGATGCCAGTGTACATTTTATTGTAAAATACACCACAGAGGGCACCTTAGAGGTGCCCCCTGAAACTTAACCGACTATCTGTGTAGGCTGACTAGTTTTAGCAGCCTGCCACAAACCGAGACATGTTGCTGGCCCCATGGGGAGAGTGCCCTTGTCACTCTGAGGCCAGTAACAAAGCCTGCACTGGGTGGAGATGCTAACACCTCTCCCAGGCAGGAATTGTCACACCTGGCGGTGAGCCTCAAAGGCTCACCTCCTTTGTGCCAACCCAGCAGGACACTCCAGCTAGTGGAGTTGCCCGCCCCCTCCGGCCAGGCCCCACTTTTGGCGGCAAGGCCGGAGAAAATAATGAGAATAACAAGGAGGAGTCACTGGCCAGTCAGGACAGCCCCTAAGGTGTCCTGAGCTGAGGTGATTCTAACTTTTAGAAATCCTCCATCTTGCAGATGGAGGATTCCCCCAATAGGGCTAGGATTGTGACCCCCTCCCCTTGGGAGGAGGCACAAAGAGGGTGTACCCACCCTCAGGGCTAGTAGCCATTGGCTACTAACCCCCCAGACCTAAACACGCCCTTAAATTTAGTATTTAAGGGCTACCCTGAACCCTAGAAAATTAGATTCCTGCAACTACAAGAAGAAGGACTGCCTAGCTGAAAACCCCTGCAGAGGAAGACCAGAAGACGACAACTGCCTTGGCTCCAGAAACTCACCGGCCTGTCTCCTGCCTTCCAAAGATCCTGCTCCAGCGACGCCTTCCAAAGGGACCAGCGACCTCGACATCCTCTGAGGACTGCCCCTGCTTCGAAAAGACAAGAAACTCCCGAGGACAGCGGACCTGCTCCAAGAAAAGCTGCAACTTTGTTTCCAGCAGCTTTTAAAGAACCCTGCAAGCTCCCCGCAAGAAGCGTGAGACTTGCAACACTGCACCCGGCGACCCCGACTCGGCTGGTGGAGACCCGACACCTCAGGAGGGACCCCAGGACTACTCTGATACTGTGAGTACCAAAACCTGTCCCCCCTGAGCCCCCACAGCGCCGCCTGCAGAGGGAATCCCGAGGCTTCCCCTGACCGCGACTCTTTGAATCTAAAGTCCCGACGCCTGGGAGAGACCCTGCACCCGCAGCCCCCAGGACCTGAAGGACCGGACTTTCACTGGAGAAGCGACCCCCAGGAGTCCCTCTCCCTTGCCCAAGTGGAGGTTTCCCCGAGGAACCCCCCCCTTGCCTGCCTGCAGCGCTGAAGAGATCCCGAGATCTCTCATAGACTAACACTGCGAACCCGACGCTTGTTTCTACACTGCACCCGGCCGCCCCCGCGCCGCTGAGGGTGAAATTTCTGTGTGGACTCGTGTCCCCCCCGGTGCCCTACAAAACCCCCCTGGTCTGCCCTCCGAAGACGCGGGTACTTACCTGCAAGCAGACCGGAACCGGGGCACCCCCTTCTCTCCATTCTAGCCTATGTGTTTTGGGCACCACTTTGAACTCTGCACCTGACCGGCCCTGAGCTGCTGGTGTGGTGACTTTGGGGTTGCTCTGAACCCCCAACGGTGGGCTACCTTGGACCAAGAACTGAACCCTGTAAGTGTCTTACTTACCTGGTAAAACTAATCAAAACTTACCTCCCCTAGGAACTGTGAAAATTGCACTGTGTCCACTTTTAAAACAGCTATTTGTCAATAACTTGAAAAGTATATATGCAATTTTGATGATTTGAAGTTCCTAAAGTACTTACCTGCAATACCTTTCGAATGAGATATTATATGTAGAATTTGAACCTGTGGTTCTTAAAATAAACTAAGAAAAGATATTTTTCTATATAAAAACCTATTGGCTGGATTTGTCTCTGAGTGTGTGTACCTCATTTATTGTCTATGTGTATGTACAACAAATGCTTAACACTACTCCTTGGATAAGCCTACTGCTCGACCACACTACCACAAAATAGAGCATTAGTATTATCTATTTTTACCACTATTTTACCTCTAAGGGGAACCCTTGGACTCTGTGCATGCTATTCCTTACTTTGAAATAGCACATACAGAGCCAACTTCCTACATTGGTGGATCAGCGGTGGGGTACAAGACTTTGCATTTGCTGGACTACTCAGCCAATACCTGATCACACGACAAATTCCAAAATTGTCATTAGAAATTGATTTTTGCAATTTGAAAAGTTTTCTAAATTCTTAAAAGACCTGCTAGGGCCTTGTGTTAGATCCTGTTTAGCATTTCTTTTAGAGTTTAAAAGTTTGTAAAAGTTTGAATTAGATTCTAGAACCAGTTTTAGTTTCTTAAAAAGTATTCCAACTTTTAGAAGCATAATGTCTAGCACAGATATGAATGTGGTGGAACTCGACACCACACCTTACCTCCATCTACAGATGAGAGAGCTAAGGTCACTCTGTAAACTAAAGAAAATAGCAATGGGCCCCAAACCTACCAAAGTACAGCTCCAGGAGCTTTTGGCAGAGTTTGAAAAGGCCAACCCCTCTGAGGATGGCAACTCAGAGGATGAAGATAGTGACTTGGAGGGAAATTCCCCCCCTCCAGTCCTACTTAGGGAGAGCAGGGCTTCTCAAGCCCTGACTCCACAAATAATAGTCAGAGATGCTGGTTCCCTCACAGGAGGGACCAACAACTCTGAAATCACTGAGGATAACTCCAGTGAAGAGGACATCCAGTTAGCCAGGATGGCCAAAAGATTGGCTTTGGAAAGACAGATCCTAGCCATAGAGAGGGAAAGACAAGAGATGGGCCTAGGACCCATCAATGGTGGCAGCAACATAAATAGGGTCAGAGATTCTCCTGACATGTTGAAAATCCCCAAAGGGATTGTAACTAAATATGAAGATGGTGATGACATCACCAAATGGTTCACAGCTTTTGAGAGGGCTTGTGTAACCAGAAAAGTGAACAGATCTCACTGGGGTGCTCTCCTTTGGGAAATGTTCACAGGAAAGTGTAGGGATAGACTCCTCACACTCTCTGGACAAGATGCAGAATCTTATGACCTCATGAAGGGTACCCTGATTGAGGGCTTTGGATTCTCCACTGAGGAGTACAGGATTAGGTTCAGGGGGGCTCAAAAATCCTCGAGCCAGACCTGGGTTGACTTTGTTGACTACTCAGTGAAAACACTAGATGGTTGGATTCAAGGCAGTGGTGTAAGTAATTATGATGGGCTGTACAATTTATTTGTGAAAGAACACCTGTTAAGTAATTGTTTCAATGATAAACTGCATCAGCATCTGGTAGACCTAGGACCAATTTCTCCCCAAGAATTGGGAAAGAAGGCGGACCATTGGGTCAAGACAAGGGTGTCCAAGACTTCAACAGGGGGTGACCAAAAGAAAGGGGTCACAAAGACTCCCCAGCAGAAGGGTGATGAGACAACCAAAACTAAAAATAGTAAAGAGTCTTCTACAGGCCCCCAAAAACCTGCACAGGAGGGTGGGCCCAGAGCCTCTTCACAAAACAATGGGTACAAGGGTAAAAACTTTGATCCCAAAAAGGCCTGGTGTCATAGCTGTAAACAGCATGGACACCAAACTGGAGACAAGGCCTGTCCCAAGAAAGGTTCCACTCCAAACTCCCATCCAGGTAACACTGGTATGGCTAGTCTCCAAGTGGGATCAACAGTGTGCCCAGAGCAAATCAGGGTCCACACTGAAGCTACTCTAGTTCCTGAGGGTGGGGTGGATTTAGCCACACTAGCTGTCTGGCCGCCTAACATGCAAAAATACAGACAGCAACTCTTAATTAATGGGACTAGAATAGAGGGCCTGAGGGATACAGGTGCCAGTGTCACCATGGTGACAGAGAAACTGGTTTCCCCTGGCCAATACCTGACTGGAAAAACTTACACAGTCACCAACGCTGACAATCAGAGAAAAGTACATCCCATGGCAATGGTTACTTTAGAATGGGGAGGGGTCAATGGCCTGAAACAGGTGGTGGTCTCCTCAAATATCCCAGTGGACTGTCTGCTTGGAAATGACCTGGAGTCCTCAGCATGGGCTGAGGTAGAGCTAAAAACCCATGCAGCCATGCTGGGTATCCCTGAACTGGTGTGTGTGAAAACAAGAGCACAGTGCAAGGCACAGGGTGAAAAAGTAGAGCTGGAGTCTGGAAAAATGGCCCAGCCTACCAAGAGAACAGGAAAGTCAGTTGGGAAACCAACTGCAACACAGCAAAAGAAAGGGAACCTCTCTTCTCAGGAAGAAGTTCTGCCCTCTGAGGGAACTGAGCCTTTGGAACTTGAACCTTATCAGGTTGAGCTCTTAGGCCCAGGGGGACCCTCAAGGGAAGAGCTGTGTAAGGGACAAGAAACCTGTCCCTCTCTTGAAGGCCTTAGGCAGCAAGCTGCTGAAGAGTCCAAAGGCAAGAAAAATGGAACACATAGGGTCTATTGGGAAGATGGGCTCCTGTACACTGAGGCCAGAGACCCCAAACCTGGTGCCACTAGGAGAGTGGTAGTGCCTCAGCTGTTCAGAGAGTTCATCCTAACATTGGCCCATGACATTCCCCTTGCTGGACATTTGGGACAAACCAAGACGTGGGAGAGGTTAGTCAACCACTTCTACTGGCCCAATATGTCCAACATGGTTAAGGAGTTTTGCCTCTCCTGCCCCACCTGTCAAGCCAGTGGTAAGACAGGTGGGCACCCAAAGGCCCCCCTCATTCCACTTCCAGTGGTGGGGGTGCCCTTTGAAAGAGTGGGTGTGGACATAGTTGGTCCACTGGAACCTCCCACAGCCTCAGGAAATATGTATATCCTGGTAGTAGTGGATCATGCTACCAGGTATCCTGAAGCTATTCCCCTTAGGTCGACTACTGCCCCTGCAGTAGCCAAGGCCCTCATTGGTATCTTTACCAGAGTGGGTTTCCCTAAGGAGGTGGTGTCTGACAGAGGTACCAACTTCATGTCAGCATACCTAAAGCACATGTGGAATGAGTGTGGAGTGACTTATAAATTCACTACACCTTACCATCCACAAACTAATGGCTTAGTTGAGAGATTCAACAAGACATTAAAAGGCATGATCATGGGGCTCCCAGAAAAACTCAAAAGGAGATGGGATGTCCTCCTGCCATGTCTGCTTTTCGCTTACAGGGAGGTACCACAGAAGGGAGTAGGGTTCTCACCCTTTGAACTTCTGTTTGGTCATCCTGTAAGGGGACCACTTGCCCTTGTTAAAGAAGGCTGGGAGAGACCTCTCCATGAGCCTAAACAGGACATAGTGGACTATGTACTTGGCCTTCGCTCTAGAATGGCAGAGTACATGGAAAAGGCAACCAAAAACCTTGAGGCCAGCCAACAGCTCCAGAAGTTTTGGTATGACCAAAAGGCTGCACTGGTTGAGTTCCAACCAGGGCAGAAAGTCTGGGTTCTGGAGCCTGTGGCTCCCAGGGCACTCCAGGACAAATGGAGAGGCCCTTACCCAGTACTAGAGAGGAAGAGTCAGGTCACCTACTTGGTGGACCTGGGCACAAGCAGGAGCCCCAAAAGGGTGATCCATGTAAACCGCCTTAAGCTCTTCCACGACAGGGCTGATGTCAATCTGTTGATGGTAACAGATGAGGATCAGGAGGCAGAGAGTGAACCTCTCCCTGATCTTCTGTCATCAGACCCAAAAGATGGCACAGTAGATGGAGTGATCTACTCAGACACCCTCTCTGGCCAACAGCAAGCTGATTGTAGGAGAGTCCTACAACAGTTTCCTGAACTCTTCTCCTTAACCCCTGGTCAGACACACCTGTGTACCCATGATGTGGACACAGGAGACAGCATGCCTGTCAAGAACAAAATCTTTAGACAGTCTGACCATGTTAAGGAAAGCATCAAGGTGGAAGTCCACAAGATGCTGGAATTGGGAGTCATTGAGCGCTCTGACAGCCCCTGGGCTAGCCCAGTGGTCTTAGTCCCCAAACCTCACACCACAGATGGAAAGAAAGAGATGAGGTTTTGTGTGGACTACAGAGGGCTCAATTCTGTCACCAAGACAGATGCTCATCCAATTCCAAGAGCTGATGAGCTCATTGATAAATTAGGTGCTGCCAAATTCCTAAGTACCTTTGACTTGACAGCAGGGTACTGGCAAATAAAAATGGCACCTGGAGCAAAAGAAAAGACAGCATTCTCCACACCTGATGGGCATTATCAGTTTACTGTTATGCCCTTTGGTTTAAAGAATGCCCCTGCCACCTTCCAAAGGTTGGTGAATCAAGTCCTTGCTGGCTTGGAGTCCTTTAGCACAGCTTATCTTGATGATATTGCTGTCTTTAGCTCCACCTGGCAGGATCACCTGGTCCACCTGAGGAAGGTTTTGAAGGCTCTGCAATCTGCAGGCCTCTCTATCAAGGCATCCAAATGCCAGATAGGGCAGGGAACTGTGGTTTACTTGGGACACCTTGTAGGTGGAGGCCAAGTTCAGCCACTCCAACCCAAGATCCAGACTATTCTGGACTGGGTAGCTCCAAAAACCCAGACTCAAGTCAGGGCATTCCTTGGCTTGACTGGGTACTACAGGAGGTTTGTGAAGGGATATGGATCCATTGTGACAGCCCTCACTGAGCTCACCTCCAAGAAAATGCCCAAGAAAGTGAACTGGACTGTGGACTGCCAACAGGCCTTTGACACCCTGAAACAGGCAATGTGCTCAGCACCAGTTCTCAAAGCTCCAGATTATTCTAAGCAGTTCATTGTGCAGACTGATGCCTCTGAACATGGGATAGGGGCAGTTTTGTCCCAAACAAATGATGATGGCCTTGACCAGCCTGTTGCTTTCATTAGCAGGAGGTTACTCCCCAGGGAGCAGCGTTGGAGTGCCATTGAGAGGGAGGCCTTTGCTGTGGTCTGGTCCCTGAAGAAGCTGAGACCATACCTCTTTGGGACTCACTTCCTAGTTCAAACTGACCACAGACCTCTCAAATGGCTGATGCAAATGAAAGGTGAAAATCCTAAACTGTTGAGGTGGTCCATCTCCCTACAGGGAATGGACTTTATAGTGGAACACAGACCTGGGACTGCCCATGCCAATGCAGATGGCCTTTCCAGGTTCTTCCACTTAGAAAATGAAGACTCTCTTGGGAAAGGTTAGTCTCATCCTCTTTCGTTTGGGGGGGGGTTGTGTAAGGAAATGCCTCCTTGGCATGGTTGCCCCCTGACTTTTTGCCTTTGCTGATGCTATGTTTACAATTGAAAGTGTGCTGAGGCCTGCTAACCAGGCCCCAGCACCAGTGTTCTTTCCCTAACCTGTACTTTTGTATCCACAATTGGCAGACCCTGGCATCCAGATAAGTCCCTTGTAACTGGTACTTCTAGTACCAAGGGCCCTGATGCCAAGGAAGGTCTCTAAGGGCTGCAGCATGTCTTATGCCACCCTGGAGACCTCTCACTCAGCACAGACACACTGCTTACCAGCTTGTGTGTGCTAGTGAGGACAAAACGAGTAAGTCGACATGGCACTCCCCTCAGGGTGCCATGCCAGCCTCTCACTGCCTATGCAGTATAGGTAAGACACCCCTCTAGCAGGCCTTACAGCCCTAAGGCAGGGTGCACTATACCATAGGTGAGGGTACCAGTGCATGAGCATGGTACCCCTACAGTGTCTAAACAAAACCTTAGACATTGTAAGTGCAGGGTAGCCATAAGAGTATATGGTCTGGGAGTCTGTCAAACACGAACTCCACAGCACCATAATGGCTACACTGAAAACTGGGAAGTTTGGTATCAAACTTCTCAGCACAATAAATGCACACTGATGCCAGTGTACATTTTATTGTAAAATACACCACAGAGGGCACCTTAGAGGTGCCCCCTGAAACTTAACCGACTATCTGTGTAGGCTGACTAGTTTTAGCAGCCTGCCACAAACCGAGACATGTTGCTGGCCCCATGGGGAGAGTGCCCTTGTCACTCTGAGGCCAGTAACAAAGCCTGCACTGGGTGGAGATGCTAACACCTCTCCCAGGCAGGAATTGTCACACCTGGCGGTGAGCCTCAAAGGCTCACCTCCTTTGTGCCAACCCAGCAGGACACTCCAGCTAGTGGAGTTGCCCGCCCCCTCCGGCCAGGCCCCACTTTTGGCGGCAAGGCCGGAGAAAATAATGAGAATAACAAGGAGGAGTCACTGGCCAGTCAGGACAGCCCCTAAGGTGTCCTGAGCTGAGGTGATTCTAACTTTTAGAAATCCTCCATCTTGCAGATGGAGGATTCCCCCAATAGGGCTAGGATTGTGACCCCCTCCCCTTGGGAGGAGGCACAAAGAGGGTGTACCCACCCTCAGGGCTAGTAGCCATTGGCTACTAACCCCCCAGACCTAAACACGCCCTTAAATTTAGTATTTAAGGGCTACCCTGAACCCTAGAAAATTAGATTCCTGCAACTACAAGAAGAAGGACTGCCTAGCTGAAAACCCCTGCAGAGGAAGACCAGAAGACGACAACTGCCTTGGCTCCAGAAACTCACCGGCCTGTCTCCTGCCTTCCAAAGATCCTGCTCCAGCGACGCCTTCCAAAGGGACCAGCGACCTCGACATCCTCTGAGGACTGCCCCTGCTTCGAAAAGACAAGAAACTCCCGAGGACAGCGGACCTGCTCCAAGAAAAGCTGCAACTTTGTTTCCAGCAGCTTTTAAAGAACCCTGCAAGCTCCCCGCAAGAAGCGTGAGACTTGCAACACTGCACCCGGCGACCCCGACTCGGCTGGTGGAGACCCGACACCTCAGGAGGGACCCCAGGACTACTCTGATACTGTGAGTACCAAAACCTGTCCCCCCTGAGCCCCCACAGCGCCGCCTGCAGAGGGAATCCCGAGGCTTCCCCTGACCGCGACTCTTTGAATCTAAAGTCCCGACGCCTGGGAGAGACCCTGCACCCGCAGCCCCCAGGACCTGAAGGACCGGACTTTCACTGGAGAAGCGACCCCCAGGAGTCCCTCTCCCTTGCCCAAGTGGAGGTTTCCCCGAGGAACCCCCCCCTTGCCTGCCTGCAGCGCTGAAGAGATCCCGAGATCTCTCATAGACTAACACTGCGAACCCGACGCTTGTTTCTACACTGCACCCGGCCGCCCCCGCGCCGCTGAGGGTGAAATTTCTGTGTGGACTCGTGTCCCCCCCGGTGCCCTACAAAACCCCCCTGGTCTGCCCTCCGAAGACGCGGGTACTTACCTGCAAGCAGACCGGAACCGGGGCACCCCTTCTCTCCATTCTAGCCTATGTGTTTTGGGCACCACTTTGAACTCTGCACCTGACCGGCCCTGAGCTGCTGGTGTGGTGACTTTGGGGTTGCTCTGAACCCCCAACGGTGGGCTACCTTGGACCAAGAACTGAACCCTGTAAGTGTCTTACTTACCTGGTAAAACTAATCAAAACTTACCTCCCCTAGGAACTGTGAAAATTGCACTAAGTGTCCACTTTTAAAACAGCTATTTGTCAATAACTTGAAAAGTATACATGCAATTTTGATGATTTGAAGTTCCTAAAGTACTTACCTGCAATACCTTTCGAATGAGATATTATATGTAGAATTTGAACCTGTGGTTCTTAAAATAAACTAAGAAAAGATATTTTTCTATATAAAAACCTATTGGCTGGATTTGTCTCTGAGTGTGTGTACCTCATTTATTGTCTATGTGTATGTACAACAAATGCTTAACACTACTCCTTGGATAAGCCTACTGCTCGACCACACTACCACAAAATAGAGCATTAGTATTATCTATTTTTACCACTATTTTACCTCTAAGGGGAACCCTTGGACTCTGTGCATGCTATTCCTTACTTTGAAATAGCACATACAGAGCCAACTTCCTACAATGACCCCGTGTATTAACCACTCAGCAGATGGTATTTCAGCCACAGTAAAAGGTAACTTTTCTAATTTCTCGATATTTAGTATGACATAAGTTGCTTCTTTCTTAGCCATTAGTTGTTGTTGTCACTTCAAATTAAAAGAGGAAAATATTTCCCTTGCGCTGACATGCTGCCAGGGAGCGTAACCCGCCTTCAGTGTTTGAAGTGTCCAATGCAACTGCATAATGGACCTTAGCTGACTCTGTCCATGATGTAAGGAAGACATATCTGTTTATATAATGTCTATAGCGGTAGAGACAATGATATTTAAGGTGTATATCTGGTCGGACAGGGTATTGATCCCATTATCTACAACAGCTAATACCTTCTTCAAATTTTCCTGGTCTATTTGCCTCAACTGGGCAGCAGCTTCTTGTTGAGAAAGCTTCCAAAAGTAATTATATACTTCATATAAGAAACGCTTTCTGCGCTGTTTTCTTGGGCCTAATAGGAAATCCTGTAAATTGGTGTTATTAGACAGGAGACTGAGGTGTTCTCTAACCACATCTAGTGAAGAAGTTTTTAACCATTGCTGGCATAGTTTCCCTACACTGTATGTTGTTACTATACCCACATGTTCGGACGATATATAGCGAGGGGCCGACCTACTGGTTCTAAAACCCCCTGAGGAGTTGATAAAACGTTTGTGACACCCATTGGTATCTATTGGCCACAATAACCACCCACCAGGACGTGTCAGTGAAACATCAAACATGCCATTCTGGACCAATTCATCAAGCTGATCTTCAGTTGCATTTGTATATTTTTGCCATTTATAAAATTTTGCAAGGGCAGGTATACTGGGCGTGTTCAATTCCTTGATCTTTGCTAAGCCTAAACAACTTGTTTGTTGTACAGTTTCATTTACAAGTATAATTTGAACAGGTATCAGGCATGCTCTAAACAAGCTTCCTTCCCCCGTATTTGCCAATGTCTAGTTCCCCACACACTTTTTAAGTCAATCAACTTCAGCCAATACTCATAGCCTTCTATAGTTAACCGGGAAACAAAGGAGTCCGAATATATAAATTTCGTATTTGTCAATAATAAACGTACGTTTTCTGTAGGTGGCAATTTAAAATAATATGACTCAGCATTTTTTACTTCCTGCCCAGAAAAATACGTAAACATATTTTACAATATGTTTTAGAACTCCCTTGTGGGGGAGTTGGGCAATGTTCCCATAGCGTGTAATTAACAACAGTTTTTGAACTGCTTGCTTTATGTACGAAATGGTGCCCATAATAATTATAGGAAAACATACCACCATAATTCTCTTTAGATTGATAAACATCTTCATTTTCAAATACAGTATAATACTGAAATTCAGTCATCATAGAATCAACTGTTTTCACATCCCAATCAACAGAAACAATTTTGGGTACTATTATATCATTCATTGAAAGTTTAAACACATATGGTATTTGAATGACCTCCGGAGGGCCATATATCAAATGTTACTTTATCCCAAACAATCCCATTAGGAATTAGTATAGTAGAAATGTTCACAAAAGACAAGTCCCTGCAGACCTTATGTGAAGAAAAATGTGGTTTTAGAACCTCATCTACCAGTTCAACTGTTGATTTTTCAGGAAGAAAATGACCATGTATTAACAAAAAGAAAGTGATGACAAACCCAAATCCAAAGCAGGAAAGCTAGTACAGTCAATGAAAGCCATAGATAGTTCCATGGAAGAATAAAGTATGTTACTTTAAGCCAGTTTATTAGCCAGTTTATTAGCTTATGTGTTTTTGACAGTTTAGGTGTCGACGAGGCAAATGAGTCCGAAACGTCATCGTTGATGTCGGCAAAATATCCAGAAGCAGTTTGTGAAAAAACTAGAGCCGTGTTAGTTGGTGGAGTTGGTGTTTCCCACGGTGGCACAGAGTAAATTGCACCATTGGTCTGTGTTGAAGCTGTATCAAATCGATCAACCATTTCTGTATTGTTTGTTGTTAGTGAACCAATGCAAGATAATTTTCCACCCTGCCCAAGCTCAGAGAGGTGCCAGTGTTGCTGCTTATAACTTGTAGAGGAACTTCTTGACCAGTAGTGAGAGGAATTCAGGAGCTACTGGCTATTCCATTTGGTCAGCTGTGCAGGATCGGCCACATGGTGTGGTTTGACATTGTCAATGGAGACAAAACGATTTTCTTTGGCACCTGCCAACAGTGGTAGAATGACAGTTCTAGTACCCTGTATTCCCAAGACTGGGACTGGTGCATGATAAGAAGGACCAAACTCCTTTTTCACAGCAACCTTTTCACGTACTAGATCCCCCACTCTAAGAATCCACCCTGTAGGCGTTACAGGTACATCCTTGATTCCTATGGAGGCAGCACTGGCAGAAGAGTTGTTGTCACAGAACTGTTGTAATTCCTGTGAGACAGTGACACATTCATTTATGTCAATAGGTGTTTCTGTTGCCTCCACGCCAGGACCATCAAGATCTGGAACATACATTTGAGTTCCGAACAGGCACTCATATGAAGTACGACACCCCCCCATGGACCTTCTAAGCAGATTGTTAAGTGCTCTCTGGACTCCATACAGGTGGTTAAGCCAACTACGACCTGTACCTAAGACTCTTGGCTGAAAGGGGTTGCTGTAAATCACAGTTTAGTCACTCCACGACACTATTTCCCTCGGGATGAAATGGAGACGAGTACTGG
Source organism: Pleurodeles waltl (assembly GCF_031143425.1). Classification (NCBI taxonomy): domain Eukaryota; kingdom Metazoa; phylum Chordata; class Amphibia; order Caudata; family Salamandridae; genus Pleurodeles; species Pleurodeles waltl. Next base: position 570,805 of record NW_027149843.1, on the reverse strand, counting down.
AGTTGGACCCCCAACGAAGCCATGGCGTCCCTGAATGCCCTTGAGGCAAAAGCTGGGGCCTGATCCAAGTTGAAAGCTGCAACAGCATATGTACCGATAAAGACAGACTTGCAAATCTTTAATATCAGTCCGAGTGTCTCCCGAGTTTAGTGGCCACACCCATAGAAATATGGAGCAAGAGTGAACAGCGACTAAAATGTATTTGTACGCACTGTCCGGTGTTAGGGGACCGCAATGGTCCAAGTACACACATTGTAAAGGTTTATTAGAAATCAAGAGGGGCATCTGCGGTGGGCGCTTAGCAGTAGAAACTTTAATTTGTTGGCAGATATCACAGCAAAGGGCATACTGCTTGGCCTCCTTATGTATGCCTGGCCACCAAAAACGGGCTTGTAGCAATGATATTGTAGCCGCCACTCCAGCATGGGCTGTTGCTGCCCCCTCATGAGCTGGTTTAATCAACTCTGGTCTTATATCTGGGAATTTCTTGTATTCCTATGCCTGGTATTTTTACTTCAGCATTTAGGCAGGCTCCCATTTGGTAGGAATATTTATCAGGAAATGCTTTTGGATAGGGCGTACTGTCAGCCGTAGCGTTCACGGCAGCCCATATGTCTGCGTCCGGTTTCGCTCCTGAGCTGGTCACTGCAGCAACAGTGGCCGTAGCAACTGCTGACTTTGCAGCTTCATCAGCCAGTGTATTCCCAGCCACGTGTATTTCAACGTGCTGGTGTCAAGTGTATCTACAAGAGGGACATTTGATAGCATTTCCTTCAGATCCAGTAATTTCCCCCACAGTAGTCTGTGTTTGATGGTGTTGCCTTTAGAATCTCTGAGCCTATTCTGGTGCCAGTAATGCAGGTATTCATTGAAGGACTGGCCACATAGTACAAATCACAAACAATCAGTGTGTGCTATTCTGGATCGGTATGTTCCAGTGCCATCACCAGAGCTTTTAGCTCTGCTAGTTGTGCTGTGCAATCCCCTAGGGTTTGCGTGAATGTATGTTGGGGAAAAAATGTATTAACCTCCATATAGCCACTTACGACAGCACAAGCAGCGGAGTATTGATGCTTTGTGCCAATTGCAGGTTTTGCAGATCATCATTAACAAACTTGCAAATCCAAAGCCAGCAACTTAGACCCCTCACACACACGCCCTTTCCAACCACTTCCAACACAAAATCCTGGACATCCACAACAGGTTCATACCACACCCACCCACCACACACACCCCTCACTCACCCAACCCAACGCCCACTCATGACCCCCCCACCACACTCACCACCTGGACCCACACCACACACGAAGAACCTGAAAAAATCATGAACTCCATCCACTCCGGATCCCCCTCCGACCCCTGTCCACATCGCATATACAACAAAGCCAGCCCAACCATCGCGCCCATACTCCGCGACATAATCAATTCCTCTTTCGACTCCGCCACCCATCCAGACCCCTGGAAGCACGCGGAAATCACTGCTCTCCTAAAAAAAACAAAGCTGACCCGGAGATCCTCTCCAACTATCGCCCCATCTCTCTCCTCCCTTTCCCCGCCAAGGTGGCCGAGAAACTAGCCAACGCCCGCCTATCCCACTTAATCAAAGCAAACAACACTCTTGACCCCTCACAATCAGGGTTTCGCAAGAACCACAGCATGGAAACCGCCCTCATTGCATGCACTGACGACATCAGGACCAAAGTCGACAAAGGCGAGACCGTTGCACGAATCCTCCTAGACCTCCCCGCAGCCTTTGACACTGTCTGCCACCACACACTCCGCACACGCCTCCACAACATAGGAATTTGCCACAAAGCCTTAGACTGGCTCACCTCCTTCCTCACCGACCGGACCCAGAGAGCCCGCCTCCCACCTTTCCACTCAACCACTACCAAGATCATCTGCGGAGTCCCCCAAGGGTCCTCCCTCAGCCCCATACTCTTCATCATCTACATGATCCCCCTAGCCAACATCCTCCGAGCACACGGAATCACTATCCTCTCCTACGCAGATGACACCCAACTCATCCACTCCCTCACCCGCAACCCCACCACCGCCAAAACCAACCTACACACTGCTCCCCTCGACACCGCCAACTGGATGACTACTAACCACCTCAAGCTTAACTCCAACAAAACCGAGATCATCATCTTCGGCCCCAACAAAACCACATGGGATGACTCCTGGAGGCCCACCGCCCTAGGCCCCGCCCCCACCCCCGCAAACCACGCTCGCAACCTCGGCATCATCCTAGACCCCTCCCTCTCCATCACACAGCAAATCAATGCCCTAACCTCCTCCTGCTTCAACACACTCGGCACTCTAAAAAAATCCTTCAAATGGATTCCCCCAGAGATCAGAAAGACAGTCACCCTTGCACTCATCAGCAGCAGACTAGACTACGGTAACGCCCTCTACGCCGGCACCACACTCATACTCAAACGCAAACTCCAGAGAATCCAGAACACAGCCACACGCCTCGACCTTGGCCTCCCCTGCCACGAACATATCTCACCACACCTCAAATCCCTTCACTAGCTCCCCATAGACAAGAGAATCACATTCAAGATCCTCATCCACGCTCACAAATCCCTCCACAACACCGGCCCAACCTACCTCAACGAAAGAGTGAACTTCTACACTCCCACACGCAACCTCCGATCAGCCGACCTCGTCTTAGCCACAGTCCCCCACATCCAATGCACCACCACAGGAGGCAGGTTCTTCTCCTACCTCGCCCCCTAAACCTGGAACTCCCTCCCCACCAACCTTCGCAAAACCAAAGACCTCCTGTGCTTCAGAAAGAGCCTCAAGACATGGCTGTTCGAACAGTGACCCTCCCTGCCCCCCTCCCCTAATTCTTTTGACCCCCCCCGTGCCTTAAGACCCTCATGGGTGAGTAGCATGCTCTATAAAAAAAATTAGATTGATCGATTTTGATTGATTTGCAGAGCCATCGGTGTACATGACTCTTTAATATTGATCAATTGGTAACGTGTTTGCTTGAACTGGGTATTCTAGTTCATATTGCAAAAAGTTTTGAGTTTGTAACTTTGGGTCAAAAATGTAATCTACATCAGTGGCTGTCAAAGACGTGGCCCTTTGTATCCAACATGGATGTAGTGCTTTAGCGTTAGGAACGCTGGCTTTGGTGACAGCCATCTGAACAGCAGTGAGAATTTCCTCAGTGGTAGCAAAGCGTTGTTCTGCTGCTGAATCCAAGTGTGATTTGTAAGCAATCAGGACGGTCTCACCCTCATTAAAGGTTACATAGGTGAAACCAATTTCACCAGCAATTGTTCTGAGGAACAAATGTTTTTTGTTGTCCCTAGTGTGTAGATGTTGTGCTGAAAGCATGTCTGTCTGCAGATCTCTGAAAATGCGTGTGTGTTCGACTATACAAAATTTACTGGAAAAGTCAGGACATATTAAGTCAAATAAAGGTTTTATGAGTGATGCATAATCAGGAATGTAAGTTCAGCCAAAATTTAGGAAACCCAATAGAGATTTAAGTTTTTTTATCGTATTTGGTGATTGTAGTTGTGCGCATTTTTCTAAGAATTGTGGTGCTAGGCTCTTTCCTTCCCTCAATAGCTCATATCCGAGAAACATGATGCTGAGGAAGGCTATTTTGTTTTGTTTTTTAAGTTGAATTTGTAGCCAAATTCAGCAAATCCCACAACAATGCGGGCTACCCATCTTAAATGTTGTATCAATTCATCTTCCGCAAGATAGATATCTTCTACATAGGACAATGCTTCAGGGTCAATGTTGTGCAAAATTGCAGTCACACGAGCTGCAAACAGTCCTGGACTGTTCTTGTACCCCTTGGGTAAATGACAGAATTTTCTCTGAGAGCCTAGTGCGCAGAAACTTGTTAAGTCTCTACTCTCAGGCGCTATATTCTGGCAGAAGAAACCATTGGTAATATCCAGTGTTTTATATTTTTTGCGTACTATGATATTCATTAGTGCTGTGCTCTGTGAGTGTTGTATATCATATGTGCGTGTATGACTGTTCAAGTGTCTGAAGTCTAAGACTATTCTATATGAATGGTCTGGTTTAGCTACTGGGAATAAAGGATTATTCACTGGGGAGACACAGGGTTCAATGACGCCCTGGTACTCTAGTTGTGTGAGGATTGCTCTCATGGGTGCTTTTGCATCATGTTTTATTTGATACTGAGGTTGAGGTTGATTTTTAATAAGGATTCCATGGTAGGGGAATTCTTAATCCCATCCTACATGGTTGCGATATAACGCAGGTACCTGCACCAATGCCCAATTGATGGCACAGGATTCAGCGAGTTCCTCCAGAACAAGGGGCGAGAAAGAAAGTTTAATAACATCTTCCCCATATGGCAGGTATGGACAAATTCAGGTGGCCAATCTTGTTCGGCCAACAAAACATCATATATGTTTACCACACAATCCCAAAAGATTGCGTCTATTGTGCGTTCAAAGTCTCCTTCTAACTGTAGCGTTACTTTATACACCCTATCAGGCCTGGAGACATGCATGTCCGCAGTTTCTACTTGTAGAAAGTCATCAGTTGCTTTCACCTCTATATGCTCCAGAAGACTCCGGTGAACTATTGGGACCTCTGCCGTGCTGTCTAGCAGCACTAGTGCCCAAGTCCTGTTCTTCAAGAGGACCCTCTTCTTGAGCAGCATGTTGTATTGCAACTGTCGCCACCTCTTTCTTTTTAAATTGGGGTTTTTGTTGGGGAGGTTTCTCTTCCTTTTTAACAGAAACCTCTGACGAGCGTTGTGATTCCTGTCTTGGTTTCACATACTATGTTCTTCGCCTGATCGCCCATATCTCTCTCTTCATTTTTCCAACAAGTCCTGAAAATAACGAGATTGGTGTGTATCAGGTTAATGATATCTATCAGGCGTTTTTATATTATCTCTATTTCGGAGATTATATCTATTCTGCGAGGTCTCGTATGCGGAGATTCTCTCTTTTCTTTTTTCAGAGTTTGTTGTGTTTTATCCCAGCGTTTCTTGTTACCCTCAGGAGCTTGCTTGGAAAAATCTTTATTAGATTTGCCCTGAAATTGTGGTTTAGTTCGTCTGGGCCCTAGACTATCTCGACCAATACTGGAATAGGTGTCAGAGATAATCTTTGCCAGCTCTCATTCTTGATCCTGTTGAGGAACATCCCGGAGCCACATGCGCACTGCTAGTGCAAGTGCATCCCCTTTAAGGTTGCTTAAAATAGTTGAGGAAACTGTGGCAAAATTGCCCATTAATTGCGTCCCCAAACACAGGTCCGGGGCAGCCCCATATTCATCTTGAATTTGTTTCAACACCTCCGGTAAGTTGGCAAGTGTCGGTGTACCCTGTGTGGTATTGTAGAGCACAGCAAATACCATGCCCCATGTGTTACAGTTATCAACTGTAGGGACCATCCCAAATGGAACGCACATTGTTAAAATTCTATGTTTATCCTGAGGTCCCGTATGGGGAAATACTGCCTCCAGTGCGTTTATTTTTTGAGCTAGCCAAAGCAGAATTTCTTCACCTTTGGTGGGTACTTTGCTCATAATTGAATGTACAGTTGCAGGATTTATACCTGGAGTCACTGCATGTGGTTCCGCTGGAGCAGCACGTGCTGGGTTAGTATTCAATGTTTGCATTACAAACTGTACTAATCGTCTATATATTGCCGTCAGCTCAGTATATAAGTGAGGGACCTCAGCTATTGCTAAATTTTCTGCTGCAGGGTGAGGTGTATAAGTGGCCAATAAAGGCCAGGTAGGACCATTGTTGCTTAGAGGACCTAACCTAACTTGTAAAATTGTGTGGGGTAGGTCACCATCAAGCCAATTATTATGTTCTTGATAAGATAAAGGTATTTCTAAATATGTAGATGCCCTATATTGTTTTCTAGGTGGAAGTTCAGGTCACCGATGAGGATGTAGTCCGTTGAGGCGAGAGCTTGGGTGCTGATGGTGTCGGCGATGTCATCGCAGAAGTGAGGTCAGGGGCCTGGGGGTCTGTAGACCAGTGTTCCTCTGAGGGTGGGGTTTGTGTTGATGAGGATTTTGAAATGGATGTGCCCGGCGGAGTTGATGGTGTCATGGGAGCTGGTGGAGACTCTGATGGTGTTTTTGGAGACTATGGTGATTCCTCCTCTTGGTTTGTTGCTGCGGTCTCTTCTGGTGATCTTGTTGCCTCTAGGTATGGCTATGGCTATGTCTGGTTCCGAGGCCGAGTTCATTCAGGTTTTGGTGAGGAATGTGACGTCAGGCGATGATGAGGTCAGTAGGTCCCAGAGTTCGATTGCGTGCTTGTGGACGGAACGGGTGTTGAGCAGAATGCAGCTGAGGTGGTTGTCTGTAGCTTTGTGTTGAAGCTTGGTGGTTAGGTTGCAGGTGAATTTGCAGGCTTTTCAGGAGAATGGTCCTTTGGTGTGCTTCGGGGTGGACTGGAAGCAGATGGGGGAGTGTCCTAGATTGAGGGCGTGGAGGTCGTTGGCTGAGTCGCAGTGATTTGTTTTGAAGGAAGCGCGTGGGCCAGCGGGACTGGCGCTGGGCGTGGTCTTGGCACGGATGGGTGCAGACAGGCTTGCCTTTGGCACGCCAGCTGCGTGCCCGCGCCACGGCTGCCATAAGAGGGGAGAAGGGAGGGAGTGGCAGCTGGATGGGAGTGCAGGGGGGGCAGGGCTGCAGGGCTGCAGGGCTCAGCGGCGGGAAGAAGGTGGTGAGAAAAGAGTGGAAGGAGGGGGGCAGGGCCGCGGGGATGAAGCGGCTAGCGCGAGGGAAAAAATAAACTACTGTGGTTCGGGAAAAAACACCGTGAAGGCACCTGGAGTGGCGGATGCAGAGGCAGAGGTGCAAGGAGCGACCTGCCTGCCTGAAGCAGGGTCAAGGGTTGCTCTTTGTCTGCGCCGCGGCTGCCATAAGAGGGGAGGAGGGAGGGAGTGGCAGCTGGGAGGAGGGAGGGGGTCTGTGAATGGGAAAGCAGGGGGGGCGGGGCCGCAGGGCTCAGCGTGGGAAGAAGGGAGTGAGAAAAGAGTGGAGAGAGGGGGCGGGGCCGCGGTGACAAAGCGGCTGGGACGAAGGAAAAAATAAACTACTGGGGTTCAGGAAAAAACACTGTGAAGTTACCTGGAGTGGTGGCTGCAGAGGCAGCGGTGCAAGGAGCGACCTGCCTGCCTGAAGCAGGGTCAAGGGTCGTTCTTTGTCCACGCCGCAACTGCCATAAGAGGGGAGGAGGGAGGGAGTGGCAGCTGGGAGGAGGGAAGGGATCTGCGAATGGGAGAGCAGGGGGACGGGGCCGCAGGGCTCAGCGGCGGGAAGAAGGCAGTGAGAAAATAGTGGAGGGAGGGGGCGGGCCGCAGAGACGAAGCGGCTGGGGCGAGGGAAAAAATAAACTACTGGGGTTTGGGAAAAAACACCGTGAAAGCACCTGGAGAGGCGGCTGCAGAGGCAGCGGTGCAAGGAGCGACCTGCCTGCCTGAAGCAGGGTCAAGGGCCGCTCTTTGTCCATACTGCAACTGCCATAAGAGGGGAGGAGGGAGGGAGTGGCAGCTGGGAGGAGGGAGGGGATCTGCGAATGGGAGAGTAGGGGGGCGGGGCCGCAGGGCTCAGCGGCGGGAAGAATGCAGTGAGAAAATAGTGGAGGGAGGGGGGCGGGCCGCAGAGACGAAGCGGCTGGGGCGAGGGAAAAAATAAACTACTGGGGTTTGGGAAAAAACACTGTGAAAGCACCTGGAGAGGCGGCTGCAGAGGCAGCGGTGCAAGGAGCGACCTGCCTGCCTGAAGCAGGGTCAAGGGTCGCTCTTTGTCCACACCGCTGCTGCCATAAGAGGGGAGGAGGTAAGATCGAAGACATCCACAACAGCTTCAAACCCCAGACCCACCGGCCAACCACCGATAATCAGGAACCCAACGCACCAAGAAACACAAACCCTCTATGCTCCTGGACCCTCGTCAACAATGAAGAAACCATCAACACCATGGCCTCCATCCGCTCCGGCTCACCCTCGGACCCCTGCCCACACCAGATCTTCAACAAAGCTAGCGACATCATCGCCCCCCCACCTCTACACTATCATCAACAGGTCCCTCGAGACAGCCACCTACCCGGAGAGATGGAAACACGCCAACATCAACACACTGTTGAAGAAACCCAAAGGGGACCCAGACGACCCCAAAAACTACCCGTCCATCTCCCTCCTCCCCCTTCTCTGCGAAGGTCATTGAAAAAATCATGAACAGCCAACTATCCTGCTTCCTGGAAGACAGCAAAGCGCTTGATTCCTCCAAATCCGGATTTTGCAAGAACCACAGCATGGAGACAGCACTCATTGCTGCCACAGATTACATCAGAACCATGCTCGACGAAGGAGAAACCACAGCGCTCATCCTTCTGGACCTCTCCGCAGCCTTCGACACCGTCTGTCACCACACCCTTCGAACACGCCTTCCCCACGCCAGGATCCACGGTAAGACGCTCAACTGGATCTCTTCTTTCCTCTCCGGCAGAACCCAGAGAGTCCGCCTTCTGCCCTACCTGTCTGAATCCTCCAAAACCATCTGTGGCGTCCCCCAGGGATCCTCCCTTAGCCCAACACTTTTCAACGTTTACATGGCTCCTCTCGCCAATATCGTACGAGTGCACCATTTCAAAATAGTATCCTAAGCTGACGACACCCAGCTGATCATCTCCCTCACGAAAGACCCCACAACCGCAAGAAACAACCTCCGCAATGGACTTCATGCCATCGCCAACTGGATGGAATCAAGCCGCCTCAAGCTAAACACAAACAAAACAGAGATCCTCATCCTCTGCAGCAACCCATCCGCCTGGAACGACTCCTGGTGGCCTAACTCCCTTGTAGCCGTGCCCACCCCCACCACACAAGTTCAGAACCTACGAATCATCCTGGAATCAGCACTCAGCATGACGCAGCAGGTCAACGCAGTCTCCTCTTCCTGCTACAACACCCTCCGCAAGCTCCGCATGATCTTCAAGTGGATTGTCTTTAAAACCAGAAAGACAGTCACCCACGCCCTAGTCAGCAGCTGACTAGACTTCGGCAACGCACTCTATGCAGGAACCACGGCCAGACTACAAAAGAAAATGCAGCGTATCCAAAACACTTCCGCCCGACTCATCCTCAACGTCCCACGCCACAACCACATCTCTGCCCACCTCAGGGACCTACACTGGCTACCCATATCGAAGAGGATTACCTTCAAACTACTCACCCATGCACACAAAGCCCTCCACAACACAGGTCCAGCCTACCTTAACGACAGACTCACCTTCCACACCCACGTCCGCCAGCTCCGCTCCGCCAGCCTCGCCCTCTCCTTCGTCCCTCACATTCGCCGCACCACCACCGGAGGAAGAAACTTCTCTCACCTTGCCACCAAGATCTGGAACTCCCTACCACTCCATCTACGCCAGACCCAGGACCTCCTGTCTTTCAGGAAATGCCTCAAGACATGGCTATTCGACCAGTAGCTCCCCCCCTAGCACCTTGAGACCCTGACGGGTGAGTAGCGCGCTTTATAAATGACCTGATTGATTGATATTGTCCAGGTACGTTTGCAAGTGCATAATGATGAAATGTATTTGTGTTCCCATCAACTGCTGGAAATGTAACCCAAGAGTAAAAAAGTTCTGTTCCATAAACTGCATGTGCATCCACCACAAATGTGACTGGACCTCCCTGGGCTGTTAGGCCATTTGCCAATAAATGTGCAGGCAGGGGTTGTCTCATTTTGACTGCTATTGCTTGCTAGCTGTCGCCATAGTAGATGATAAATTTGTTCAGAGAATGCACACCAAATGGGGATTTTCCTTTTAGAGTTCAAGCTTGAACAACCTCCAGCGTCAGATAGGGTTCCCTACTTAGCTGAGGTGGAAATCCTCAATACCATGGGCATCTCCGTATATAGTACTGAGGTGTCTTTGTATATACTGAGACAGAGATACTCTGGAGGACCCAAAAAGTAGAGCCTGACCAAACGTTGACGGCACCATGTCGCATAGGCTCTCATTATTCTAATGAGAATACTGGATCTTGAGCTACAGAATTGCCTGCAGTGTGGGAGACTGAGTCTGACCCACTACAGGTGACACCTGTTGCTCCCATCTGGTTTTTGCCCTGGCTAACTAGCAGTGCCTCATCTCTACCCAAGGGCAGGCATGATTGGTCAGACTAGCACTTAAAATTAAAAATATCAAATTTGATTGGATGATGTAAATATGCTAGTACCTAAACCTAGGTAGTAATAGTAAGATAAGAATAAGTACATATGTGATTGGCTTTGGATAAATAACAAAACATTTTGGTGTTTGGAATATGCTTATAATTACAAACACTCAACCACACCTGCTACAGTTGGTTTAGATGTTAGCATGCTGCTCTGGGAAAGTGTTGTGAACTTGTGACCTACTGCTAGGTCACTGTGGTAACAGTGCTACAGGAGTATGGAGGGAAGGGAACAACAGAGACTACACAGTGAATAGTGAAGGGAGACTGGTAATAGATGAAATTGTGAATATGGAGTGTTTGAGTCACAATGTACTTGTTTACACCAACTGGAGTACAAATGAGAATGATTATCAGTGGATTATGGAAAGGCTTTTAGGGGTCCCATCTGGATCGGTTGATCCGCTGCAAATTTAGCAGGGGGACTGCACTGAGCACTGCAGTGGATCAGGGGATCTGCCCAAAACCCTACCAAATTTGGCTTCTTTAGAAGGGTGTTGGGAAGGGGCAACAGTACTGACCATTCAGAACTGTTCTAACATAAATTAAACATGAAAGGATGGTTCTGATTTGTTTTCTGGCTGAGTAACCTTGAAAGCAAAGTTGAAAACATTGTCATTAATAGTTCCCATGTAAGAGAGTGGTATACCATTCTTGTGCTTGACATTTCACATTTTCAGTAAGAAGAGATTCATATACTGAAGAACAAAATTACAGACCAACAAACACACTTAGCAGGTACGTAATTTAGGATCTATTTGAAAAAAGAAAATGTGTTAGAAAAGGCATGTGTTTATGTAAGGTGTATGAAAGAGTGTAGGATGTTCACACTACTGAAAGGAAATATAAAGGGAGGGTGCATGATGAAAATAAGGAAAATTACAGTGATCAGTAAAGGAGGAAGAAAGATTTGTAAAGAGTAAATCTTTTTTTATCAATGCACTAATCATTAATGTATTCTGAAAGTAGACGTAGATGATTGATTACAGTAAACAAATGAATTCTATGTTTTTTATCCAGTCAAAAACACAAGGAGGTACTTATACACTAAGTTTCACTTTTGTTGAAGCAATTATCATCAGCATATTTGTATAGGTACCAAGTAAGTCACACACCGTAGTAAAATAGTTTTCCACACTCTCATACAGAGATTCTCTAATTCAGTCACTGAGATGCAGAGCCATTTCCGAATGCAGAAATAATTATGTTACAGACACTGATACATCCAACCAAACAGTAATACAGCTACTTTCAGACCCAGACATATACTTAGACACACACTCAACCAAACACTACTGTAGTCACCTGCAAACTCAGCCAAACAGAAATGTAGCCGTTGACCCACCCTCATACTGTCACTGACACACCCAGTGAAACCCTAATGAAACTACTGAGACAGCCAGGCACAGGCTGATGCAGGTACAGACACACCCAGGAACACACTAATACAGCTACTGAGACACCAGGCCAAACACTATTACAGCCAATGACACACCCAGACAGACATTGAAACAGACTCTCACACACTGAGCCAAACTAATCCAGATACTCAAACACTCTTGCACACTCTCATGTAGACACTGACACAATCAGTCAAACACTTATGCAACCTCTGACACACAGGCACACTCTGACGCAGCCACTGACCCACCCAGTGACATACCGATGGAGGCACTGATATACACAAATACACCCTGATGTAGACACATTGATACAGCCACTGACACACCCGCTCAAACAGTAAAGCAGCTACTGAAACACTCAGGCACACATCAATGCAGGCACTAACAGACGCTGATACCACCATAGACAGACCCAGCCAAACACTAAAACAGGTACTTACACACCCAGAGACACACAGGTACTCACCCAGCCAAACAGTAATGGAGTCTCTGACACACCCATGCACATACCGATGCAGACATTGATACTTTGTCAAACACGAATACAGTTACTAACAGTCTTAGCAACACACTGATGCAGTTACTAACACACCCAGCAAGACACTAATTCAACCATGGACATATGCATGCTCACACTTATGCAGACCCTGACACTTAACCAAACACTAATACAGTCACTTACACACACAGGCAGACACTAATGCAGCCACTTACACACACAGGCAAACACTAGTGAAGTCAATGACATACCCATGCACACACTGATGCAGACACTGACACACTAACCCGAACACTAATACAGCCACTGACATAACGATGCAGGCACTGACACATCCAGCCAAAACCTACTACAGCCACTAACAGAGACATGTGCACACTGATGCAGACATTGATATACTCAGCCAAACAGTAATACAGCCACTGCCATAGAGAAATGCTCAGGTGCAGGCACTGACACACCCAGGCATACACAGAAACAGCCACTGACATACCTATGCAAACACTAATACAGGTAGTTACGCAGTCAGACATACACTGATGCAAACATTGATCCACCCAGCAAAACACTAATGCACCCACTGAGAAACCCATACACACTAATGCAGACACTGACACACATTTGTACATGCAAGCTTACACACCTAGGGCCTGATTTCAGAATTTGTCGGATGGGTTGCTCCGTCACAAATGTGATGTATATCTTGTCTGCTGTATTACAATTTCCATAAGATATAATAGAATCATAACACGGCGGACAGGATATACGTCACATTTGTGACGGAGTAACCGCATCCACCAAACTCAAAATCAGGCCGTTTGAGTGGCTGTTAAATCGTGATATAACTATATTTTGTACCTACTTATTTGCTTAAACCATGTAATGTAACAGTATGTAATGTAAACCTAAAAGTATTACACTTTATGGGGGTTTTCAGACATCTACCTGCATTTACAAATAAAGAGTAAGAATGCCAAAAAAGACAGAAATAAGAAAGAATACTATCTCCTTGCAAGTCGGAGTGAAAAGGGACATAATGCAGAGCCTGTGCTTAAAGAAAAAAGAGCTGCTGGTAAGACAAAAAATAAGTTTCTTAGAATAATATGGAAAACTGCAAAGTGTTCAAAACTTGGAAATAAAAAGCAAAGCTTTAAATCAACTAAAAAAAGGAGAAGTATCAGGTGACATTAGATTTAATAAGTGTTATAAGAAAATAGATACTTTAACAAGGTTACAGAAACTATTTGGAGACATACAAGCAAGAATGTTTTGTAGTACGATGATTTCGAATTCGGTTCAAACTATGAGGCAGTATAAAAGGAGAAGGGAAGCAGTAAAACAAAAACATATTGAGATTGTAATTGATAAATCATTTGTCCTGACGTGGAAACCATTTATTTTGATACTGAACTACTGAACAGAACATGAACACTGGATAAACCAGTGTGGTCTACGAAGAGAAGAAGCCAAAAAGGACTTGTAAATAGAAATACTTCTGTAAATGTTTCAGAGGAAAATGGAAACACACATCTAGTATCAAGTCTTTTTTAACTAGAGAACAAATTTGGGCATGCAGTTGATACAACTGGTTGTTGCTAGGATGTAAAAGATGATACTTGCATTTCAAAAGAAGAGATTGTTTCTAGGGATGTAGAGGAAGTGATAGCTGAAGAGAGACAAGGAAGATGTAGACATGCCCTGTATGCAAAAAGAACTGTACCTTGCAGTGTTCATCAGGAATCAGTTGATACACTAAGAACTTTCCTACGTGAATATCAATGAAAAAGTGTAAAACAAAAAATTAGAACTTTGCAGGAATTAGATCCCTGCAAAGTGAGGAAATATATTAATTTACAGGGCCATTCCCTGGCATGTCTATCAAAGAAAGTGTGGAGGAGCACCGTACATCACTTCAGAATGTTAGCTGTTAATCACTCAAAAATGCGAAATTGTTTAGGAGGCTGTACTTTGTAAAAATTCCGATCTTATGTGTAGGAGTAATTAATGAAGCTCTATTTCATGGTACGCTGGCAGTGGTAGAATACGTTTGTGAAGATGTTCAATTTTGTTTCTTTGGTCCTGAAAAGAAGAGTCTAGGGAAAATGAAGAATTGGTATGTGCAGGTGTAGAGGAAGAGCATACAGGTATTAATATTGAAAATGTTACAAAAGAGATTGCAAAATGTAACAATTTCATCAGAGAGAAACCAAACTGTGTTTGTATTTGGTGTTGATGCACAGACAACAGAGGTAAGTGGTAAGAACTTGATGTATATTTATTTGTGGACGAACGCTTTGATTGATAACACTGCATATTTAATGAAAGTATTGCTATGATAAGCTAGATGACAGAAAAACATCAGCCAGAGGCAATGCATAAGTTAGGGTTGGTATCAATTCCAGGAGAACTTTGAGAATGAAATATTTAGGAATCAATTATTATTCAATATATACACCCTTTGCAAGCAATAGTTTGTATGGAACCAAAGATTGCAAAACTACCACGGACAGAGCTACAGATAGGCCTTAAAGAAAGAGTTGTCTACTTATGCTTAGATTTTAAATGGAACATTGAAAGTGTGTGTGTGGAGAGAGATGATGGATGAGCCATTTATAATTCATTTAAATCGTGTGCCAACCAAAAAAAATAAATACCTGGCAACAGATAGTGGATGTTAATAAAGTTAAAAAAACTATATGATACCAGAAAGGAAATAATATTTATTACAAAAATGTTGATGTCGTTGGAAATGTAAGTTGTATGGAGGAGGAGAGGTTACCATCAAGTGGAAGATTGAAAAAGTGGATAGATCCAAATCTGAATAAATAAATGAACACTATATTGTACATCCACTCCATTCCAAAGAAGTTATTGGTGATGCTATTGATCTTTTTGAAATGAAAAAGCAAAAGAAGCTCCAATAAGTGTGTGAGAGAGATGTTTAGAGGCTCGCTGTTTTCAACAACTATTCCCCACTGGGGTAGGGCTGCTATGATGACCAACCCGTACAAATGTCAGCAGCTAAGTACAGATCAACTAGATTATATTCAAAGGAATACAGATTTTACATGTTACGGTGGTCATTACAACCCTGGCGGTCGGTGTTAAAGGGGCAGTAAGACCGCCAACAGGCCGGCAGAATTTTTTTTTAATTACGACCGTGGCGGAAACCGCCAACAAAGACAGCCACTTTAACACTCTGACCGCCACGGCGGTGCAAACAAACAGCGCGGCGGTCACCGCCAACAGACAGATGGGAGACAAGGTCCCGCCCACAGTATCACAACCTACCAATCCGCCACCTTTTCCGGGGCGGATTCACTGCGAACAAAAACACGGCGGAAACAGTACTTCGAAGGGAAAACGCTCACCTCTGCATAACCCACGAGGAACCAGGACACCATGGAAGCAGAGCTCCACATTTTACCAGCCTTTATCTTTTTGCTCCTCTACCAGGAGCACGAATGCCCACGGCGAAGACCATGGTGAGTACTGCACCTACGACACAGGGGAGGGGGGAGGGGAAAAAACAGTGACACACACACGCAACATGCAACACCCCCACCCCCACCCTCACCCACGACAACACACACACTAATACAGCATAATACATTACAGTTACACCCCCAACCCCCCGGAAGAATGCAAAGACAAAAGGAAACGAGGTGAACGATTGTAATATATTAAAATTCAGTAGTCAAATAATATACATATACTATTTACAAATATATACACCAAGAATATTAGTCCAAGGTATTCCACCCTTAAAGTCCTTGGACCACTGGGCCCACACTGCATGGGCGAGGCCCACACAAAATACCCGAAAATGACGGAGAGAACACTGCAGGGGCATCAGATAGAAATAAAACAGGCACCTCAGGGGGAAGGGAAAGGGTGGGCACCTCAGCTGGTTGAGTGCACGACGCCAAATCCACGAGGGGGCCCCATGCCCACTGTTCAATCCTGGGGAGTGCAAAGCCACAGTCTCACAAGTCTCTACAGTGGGTGGGTTGCCCACTGCTATATCCTGGGGAGTGCAAAGCCACAGTCTCTCAAGTCTCTACAGTGGGTGGTTTGCCCACTGTTCAATCCTGGGGAGTGCAAAACCACAGTCTCACAAGCCTCTACAGTGGGTGGGTTGCCCACTGCTATATCCTGGGGAGTGCAAAGCCACAGTCTCTAAAGTCTCTACAGTGGGTGGGTTGCCCACTGTTCAATCCTGGGGAGTGCAAAGCCATAGTCTCTCAAGTGGATAACAGTCTCCACTGGTTCTGGAGGGGGCTTTGTGCCCAGAGTGCTTCATCCTGCCAAGGACAGAGGTAGTGGATGTAAATCTCCACTGGTTCTGGAGGTTGCCTGGTGCCTAGAGTGCTTCATCCTACTCGTGGCGGCCTCAGTAGGTCATTGCTTTTGGCGCTCATGGGCCTGCGGTGCTTGTGGCGGCGCTGTCTTTGGTAGTGGTGCTTGTGGCGGGGGTGTCCTTGGCAGTGGTGCTTTTGGCGGCGGTGTCCTTGGCAGCGCTTCAGCTGCTGGCGGTCCTGTCTTGGGCATCTGGGCTGGTGGCGGTCGCCTCCTGGGCAGCGGGGTTGCTGCTGGCGGTCCTGTCTGGGTCAGCGAGGCTGCTGCTGGCGGTCGCCTCCTGGGCAGCGGGTCTGATGCTGGCGGACCTGTCTGGGCCAGCGGGGCTGCTGCTGGTGGTCGCGTCCTGGGCAGCGGGGCTGCTGCTGGCGGTACTGTCTGGGGCAGCAGGGCTGCTGCTGGCTGGCTCCTGGGCAGCGGGGCTGATGGCGGTCTTCTCTGCCGTGCTCATCTTCCCAGACTTGCATGGTTTCTTGTGCCCCTTCCCCACCTTGGAAGGTGTCGCAGATGACTCCACACTCCCACCTGTACCCCTGGGAGCGGCTTTGGTAGCTGGTGTCTTCCCCTCTCCCGCCGGTCACTGGCCAACTTTTGATGGTTGACAGGTGGGGGACTGTCCGTGCTGTGGCTCCTTGCCACACTGGCTGCCCTGCTGCCTGGTGCACTCCAGAATCCGGTGACTACTGGCACCACTGGTCCCACCGATGTTGTGGCTGAGGTGCTAGGTTGGGACCTTGAGAGTTGGGCCCTAGGAGACTGACGAGGTGGGGGAGGTGAGGGGAAGAGGTCAAGGCTGGACAGGAAAAGTTTCTTAGGAACACTGGGAAGGGTAGCTGGAGGGGGTTTGGGAGTGGAGGAAGAGGTTGTGGTTGTAGGAGGTGTACGTTTGTGACTTTTGGTGAAGGTGCATGCGCCGGAGGCTGTCGTGAGGTGGATGGCTGTTGGGTGGGTGTGTGCCTGCGTTTGTGCACCTTGGGAGGTGGCGTCACAGACACACTGGGAGAGGACACAGGGGATGTGTGAATGGTAGTGGGGCTGGTGACTCCACGTGAGCGGGGTGTGGTGGTGGGTGTGCTGGTGATGGAAGTAGTAGATGTAGATGTAGTGCATGCAGGTGTGAGTGGAGACGAGACTGGGAGGGAGAACGGAGACGAGGAGGAGGGGGACACAGTGGAGGCAGTGGATGTTGTTATGTCTGCATATGTGTGATGCTTGCGTGCGTTCCTATGGGATGTGTGGTGCTTATGTTTGCCTGAGATTCCTTTGTGTGTTGAGGTGTGTGCATGCTGGTCTGATCGTGTGCTTGGGGTAGGCTGAGGTACAGGGGATATTGTCTGGGTGGAGGAAGTTGGAGGGGGGAGGCTAGAGACAGGGACAATGGCTGCCATCAGTGCTGAGGCCAGAGTCTGAAAAGCTCACTGAAGGGATGCTTGACAAGAGTGAATGCCCTCCAGGAATGCATTGGTTTATTGCAACTGCCTCTCTACACCCTGGATGCCATTCAAAATGGTAGACTGCCCAACAGTGAGGAACCTGAGGAGGTCAATGTCCTCCCCACTAAGGGCAGCAGGGGTGACTGGGCAGGGGCTGAGGTGCCTGGGGCGAAGGAGATGCCCACCCTCCTGGGTGAGCGGGCACGAGGCAAAGGCTGAGGGGCTTCTGGGAGGGCGGTACTATAGGAGAGGGTGGCGGCTGTACCTGTAGATGCTGGGGGGACAGATGGGGATGCCACCACAAGGGAGCTCCCATCAGAGGACGAGTCCGTATCACTGGTGTCAGCTCCTGTCCTCGCCGTGGAGCGCCCCTCGCCTCCATCCCACTGGTGAAACAGACTCCGTAGTGTCGCCCTCCAGGGCCATGTGGGATGCAGCTCCCTCCTGCTCCGGTGCCACTGCTCCTCCTTCTGATGATGCTAATGCACATATGTACAGGGAGAGCACAAAAAGGGGAGGGGACAGAAGAAAGACATGTTGAGTGCATGCATTACCGCTACCGTTGGCGGACACGACAGACACAGAAGCCCCCTGCACTATGCCGGGCACTTGGGGTCCACTATTCAATCCCTGGGACATGGCCTACAAGGCTATGGCTGATATCTGCAAACATGGATGTCACAGGAGCCTGACTAGGTGTAGTTGGCACTGTACCCAGGTGGGGTGGGTTGCCACAGGGTCTGCCTGAAAAAGGGGACTTAACTGGCACACTCGCACTGGCCTAGTGAAACCCACAGCCCACCTCCCCCACCCAGACACCTCCACTACACGCTGAATCAGCGGAATGAGAGTGTACTCACCCCCTTGTTGCTGCTGTGATTCCCTCAAGCGCCCATCCAACTCCGAGTACGCTACCACCAGGATCCTGAACATCAGGAGGGTCATGGTGGGACGGGCACCCCTCCCACGTTGGGAGGCCATCCCCAGCTGGGCCTCCGCCGTCTTCTTGCTCCAGCGGCGAATGTCCTCCCACCTTTTCCGGCAGTGAGTGCTCTGTCTGTGATAGACCCCCAGGGTCCGGACGTCCTTGGCGATGGCATGCCAAATATCCTTCTTCTGGTGGGCGCTGACCTACATGAATTGTACAGGGGAAAAAGAGAAGTTATTACCAACTGCACCGTCACAGTCATTGACCTGCATCCCAAACCTTGCCATGTGGCACATGCACTCACCGTCATTTCATGCACGCATCATTCTCCCCCCCATATCTTTCATCCACACCACTCCACACAGGCATTGCCCATACAGCATGCTCACAGTGTATTTACCTTTTTGTCTAGAGGACCGTAGAGTAGCGTGTACTGGGGGAGGACCTCATCCACGAGTTTCTCCAACTGCTCCGTGCTGAAGGCAGGGGCCCTTCCCCAGACGCACGAGCCATTGTCTCTTCCAGACTGAGGTCACAGCAACACTTGCAGTGTAGGTCCTCTCCTGTCGAAGGTCAGGTATAGAGTGATTGAACAGGTAGAAAATTGAGGTCACGTCCGCGGTGGTGCGTACCGTCACCACCGCCGTACATCATCATTGGCTCCTGGGACCCATAGGGTACAATGTTAACCAATTCAGAATTGCGCTGCGGTCCTCGACCGCCTACCACAACGGTGTACAACGCCAGCGCAGTTACCTCACATCCCATTGTACGCATCAGGGATCATCAGGGATGTCCCAGCCTATGTTTTCCAACGTGTTGTCCAGTGTGTTGTCTGCCCTGCAGAAACACATGCAGAGCTACATCGTTTTCCCTCAGGTGGAGGAATTGCCTACAGTGAAAGGTGACTTCTATGCACTGGGACATATCCCCAACATCATAGATGCCATTGATGGGACACATGTGGCCTTGGTTCCCCCCCCCCCAGGAGTGAACAGGTGTATAGAAACCGGAAGAGTTACCATTCTGTGAATGTGCAGCTGGTGTGTTTGGCAGACCAGTACATCTCCCATGTTAATACAAAATTCCCTGGCTCAGTGCATGAGGCTTACATCCTGCGGAATAGCAGCATCCCTTATGTGATGGGGCAACTCCAGAGGCACCGTGTGTGGCTATTAGGTGAGCACCTGGAACCAAATCAGTGGGAATAGTTGTCTGGGTCTGGGGATATCCCTACAGGTTAGTGTGTGTCTAACAGTTGTCCCTCACCATTTGCAGGTGACTCTGGCTACCCCAACCTCTCATGGCTACTGACCCCAGTGAGGAATCCCAGGACAAGGGCAGAGGAATGCTACAATGAGGCACATGGGCGAACTAGGAGGATTATAGAGCGGACCTTCGGCCTCCTGAAGGCCAGGTTCCGGTGCCTCCATATGACAGGTGGTTCCCTATTCTACCCACCAAAGAAGGTGTGCCAGAGCCTCTTGGCCTGCTGTATGGTTCACAACTTACCTTTGCGACGACAGGTGCCTTTTCTGGAGGAGGATGGTCCAGATGGAGGTGTTGTGGCAGCTGTGGAGCCTGTGGACAGTGAAGACGAGGAAGCAGAAGAGGACATCGAGAACAGGAACTCTGTGATCCTACAATACTTTCAGTGAGACACAGGTAAGAAGACAAACCTGCCTACTACATGTACTTTAACACTACTACCTCTCTACTGTCTGTCCTTTTCACCCAGTGTATGGTCACTGAGTTGTCACTTTCCCTTACGATTTCACAGATGTGGGTCCCACATGTGACATCTGCTTTGTTTCCTCAAGGACTAGAGCTGTGTGACATAGGTATGTTGACATTACAATTGAAAGAGCATTTTGTCACTGTTATTGCTAATACACTATTTCGAAATCACAGACAGACTCCAGATTGTTTTGTGCTTTAAGGGTGTTTATTTAAGTGCTCAATATTGGAGGGGGTTGTAAAATGGTCAGGGGTGATAGTGGAGGAATGTCCATGGCAGAGTCCAGTCTATTAGTTTCACAGGTGCATTGCCCAAAGTGGCATAGGAAGTGGAGCTGGGGCAGTTTGAGGATGGACAGGGTGACAGGTGGGACAAAAGGATGACATTCAGGGCGGTCTCATTTCTTGGCGGGGGTCTTAGCGTCATTCTCTGTCTTTGTCCTGGATCTCAGGGACCGTTTGCGGGGTGGTTCTCCCTCTGCAGGGGGTGGGGTGCTGGTGTGGTGGTCCTGTGGTGGTGCCTCCTGTCGACTAGCGCCGGCGGAGATGGTGGGCAGTTCATCGGTCCAGGCTAGTATCAGGGGCCCCTTGTTGTGCCACAGTGTCCCTCCTGGTGTTGAGAACGTACTTCAGCACCCCATACAATGGTGCCCAGGGCGGAATTGATGGATCTGAGGTCCTCCCTAAAGCCCAAATACTGTTCCTCCTGCAGCCGCTGGGTCTCCTGAAACTGGCCAGTACCGTTGCCATCATCTCCTGGGAATTATGGTAGGCTCCTATGTTGGAGAGGGCCTCGTGGAGAGTGGGTTCCCTTGGCCTGTCCTCCCCCTGTCGAACAGCAGCCCTCACAGTTCCCCTGTTTCCGTGGGCCTCTGTCCCCTGAACGGTGTGACCACTGCCACTGCCCCCGGGTCCTTGTTGTTGTTGGGGTGGTGGGTTAGCCTGGGTTCCCTGTAGTGGTGGACACACTGCTGCTTGACGTGTCCTGGGGACAGAGGTATGGGCCCGCTGGGTGGGTGCTGTGCTGGTGTTTCCAGAGGGGGCAAGCTCTTTAGTGGCTTGTGCCAGTGTGAGGGGAACCGACTGTCCCGAGGTCACAGATGGGCCGGGCTGGTCATCTAGATCCAGTTGGACAGAGCTGCTGCCATCACTGTGGGCCTCTTCTGTTGGTGGTGTGGACATGTGTGGACCCTCCTGTGCGGTGACATTGGTTAGGGGTCCTGCAGGGGTGTAAAAGCATGATTATTGCATCTGTGTGTACCATGGTGTGCAATGGGTGGGTGACCATGTACCCCAGTGCTTGCATTCCTGTGTGGGACCTTGTGTGATAATGGTTTAGGGGGGGTGTATGGGTATGTGCAGTGGCCATGCATTTGTGATGGGTGTTCATGCTTTGTTGTTGCATGCAGGGCTTGGTGTTGGGATGTGTGGTTTGTGATATTGGGAAATTTGTGAGGAGTAGGAGTGATGGGGTGAGGGCAAGGGTGGGGGTATGTGATGGCATGCAGGTAGGGTGGGGGATATAGTAGTTAAGGTTTGACTTACCAGAGTCCATTCCTCCAGCTACTCCTTCGAGGCCCTCAGGATGCAGAATAGCCAAGACTTGACCCTCCCATGTTGTTAGTTGTGGGAGAGGAGGTGGGGGTCCGCCGCCAGTCCTCTGAATTGCAAGGTGGTGTCTTGAGACCACGGAATGCACCTTCCCCCGTAGGTCGTTCCACCTCTTTCTGATGTCATCCCTATTTCTTGGGTGCTGTCCCACTGCGTTGACCCTGTCCACTATTCTTCGCCATAGCTCCATCTTCCTAGCTATGGAGGTCTGCTGCACCTGTGCTCCGAATAGCTGTGGCTCTACCGGGATTTCCTCCACCATGACCCTGAGCTCCTCCTCAGAGAACCTGGGGTGTCTTTGCCGTGCCATGGGGTGCTGTGGGTGATGTGTGGGGTGGTGTGTGTGGTGATAAGTGTAGTGATATGTAGCGGTGTGTGGTATTTTGTGCGTGGAAGTTGTGTGGGAGATGGTGTTGAGTGCCTGTGGTTGCTAGTTTGTGGATGGTGGTGTCTCTCTCTGGCCTTCTTTCGGAATTTTTGGTAGTAGGGATTTGTGGGTGATGTGGGTGTGTGTTTTATATTGTATTGGGTGTGTGGGTGTGGTGTGTGTATGTGTATCAGGTGTGTGTATTTGGAATTGTCCAATGTGGCGGTGTTTTGTTGAAATGTGTGTATTTTGAGCGCGGCGGTGTGTACCGCCAATGGAATACAGCGGTTGAAAGACCGCTGCATCCATTCGTGGGTCGTGATAGCGTGGGCGTATTTCTGTTGGCGTGACGGTGGAGGTTTTGTTTTCACTGGTTTATCACTGACCTTTGGTGTGGTGGACTTGTGTGGGTGTCTGAATTTTGTCGGATTTCGAGATGTGGGTCATAATAGCTGTGGCGGAACTCCGCGGCGGTGTGTCGGCGTGCTTCTGCACAGCGGTAAGCGGCTTTTACCGGCAATGTTGTAATGGCCACCTAAGTGTGAAGGTAAACTTTTAACCGAGGCCTCCCGCGTCCTGTAGCCGAGCAGGGCTCCATCGCGGTCGGCCTTAGATTTTTACTTTGCCCCGGTCGAGGTGCAACCAGATGACCCGATTGGCGCTTTTTGTATCTAGGCGCTAAAAAACAATAATTCTTTAAAAATTCACATCTCCGGATCCCCTTATCTGATTTTATACGTTTTTGTGTCATTTTAAAGATAAAAATATAATCGATTTTTATAAATTGGTTTTGGATTTTTAAACTGTTTCCTGTGTTTTATTTAATTACTGTTTTGTGATATTTGACAGCTTTGCACTCTGTCTCCTAAGTTAAGCCTTGACGCTCGTTGCCAAGCTACCAAGGGTTGAGCTGGGTTTAATTTACTGAGACCTAACTGGACCTTTGTTGAGGTTAGTGGCCTGTTGCTAAGTGTAGGTACCTACCTGCCCTTACCAATAACCCATTTTCCAACATTTTTGGTGAGCAGTGGTGGGATCCTGTACTTGTGTTCAGTATCACATTACAGTTTAAGTAAACAAATAAAAAATCCCTTAAATTGTCCTAGTGTAAAAATTGTTTTTAATTTTTAATTTGCAGTAATTTCAATTATTGAATTTTTGTGATTTTTCTAAATTCTTGTTTCCAATTTTTGCAAAAGGTTTTTGTTGACACAAAACTAGGGAACCATGGAGCTTGATCTGGCTAGCCTATCCACACTGACAGTAGTCCAGCTTAGGGGGTTGTGTACTCAAAGAGGGTTGCCTGCAACCACTGACCTCAGGAAGCATGTCCTGATCAAATCCCTGACAGCATGGGCTGAGGCCCAAGAGGTAGACTCAGAAGAAGCTCCAGAGGAGGGAGAAGTAGGGGAGGATGCTAGATCCAACCACTCAGGGGAGGGAGGGCATCTAAGCCTAAATGAAGATGAGGAAGACTGGTCCTCATTACATACAGTCACTAGGGGCAGACCCAAAGCTAGTTGGGGGAAGGGAGTCCCTTCAGGAGGAGAGAACCTGTCCCTCAGGGAAAGAGAGCTGGAGGCCCAGCTAGCATTCATAGCTTCGGAGGCAGAAAAGCTGGCCCTAGAAAAGAAAAAGTGGGCAAGGGAAGAGAAAAGAGATGGTGGCAGCGACAAAGAAGCTGAAGTGTCCATGGGTGTTTTTTTTTTGCCCCAGGTCACCCAAGGGGGTGGTTCCTGCCTATGCAGAGGGGGATGATATAGATAAGTGGCTGGGGGCCTTTGAGAGGGCCCTCCAGATGAGGAGAGTCAAGCC
The DNA here is from genome assembly GCF_031143425.1 of Pleurodeles waltl. Lineage (NCBI taxonomy): Eukaryota > Metazoa > Chordata > Amphibia > Caudata > Salamandridae > Pleurodeles > Pleurodeles waltl. Next base: position 546,421 of record NW_027149843.1, on the reverse strand, counting down.
TCAGTACTGGGGTTCACTTCTTTGGGAGTTGGTTCCCAACTCTGGGACGGATAGGCTCCTAACCTTGAGGGGGAGGAGGCAGACTCATACCCCAGTATGAAGAGATGCTTTGCTAAAAAGTTTGGTCTGACCCCAGAGCAGTATAGGCTCAAGTTCATGGACACCCAAAAGACAATTACCCAGTCCTGGGTGGACTTTGTGGACATTTCAGTAAAAGCACTAGAAGGCTGGATACAGGGCAAGAAGGTAAGTAGCTTTGAGGGGCTGTGCAATTTGATTATGAGGGAGCACCTTCTAACCAATTGTGTCCAAGAGAAGCTCCGCCTGTATCTAGTTGACTCTAAGTTGACCCCCCCAGAGAGCTGGGGGAGGCAGCAGATGCCTGGTTAAGAACAAGCGTTAACCAGAAACCCCCAGGGGGTGATCAGAAAAAGGGAGGACACGGTTCTTCGCAGGGGAAGAACCAAGGGAAAGATGATAAAAAGCCCAAGGAGTCCTCACGAGAGTCCCCAAAAACCTCTCAGGGTGGGGGAGCCTCGAGCCATTCCACTTCTAAGCGGAAAGGGTATCAGGGAAAGAATTATGATCCTGCTAAACCAGGAAAGTTTCAGGAGCTTGCTAAGGCCGGCAAGTGTTTTGAGTGTCATCAACCTGGACACAAAAGAGGAGATGCTATCTGCTCCAAGAAGCCCCCCACTGGTGGGAAATCCCAGGGGATTGCTAGTGTAGGATTGGGGGTGGAAGCTGGCCCAGGGCTGGGATCAGGGTACACAGAGGTCACCTTAGTATCCATGGGTGGGGTGGACATTGCAACTATGGCCACCTTACCTCCCAGCAGGGAGAGGTATAGGCAGAGGCCTAAAGTCAATGGGACTGAGGTGGAAGCTCTGAGAGATACAGGAGCCAGTGTGACAATGGTCACAGAGAAGCTGGTTTCTCCAGAACAGGTCTTAACTGGTGTCTTCCACCAAGTGACTTATGCAGATAACAGAACCAAACTCCATCCCATGGCCATGGTGAGCCTGGAATGGGGAGGTGTGACTGGCCCTAAGAAGGTAGTTGTAGCTCCCGCCCTCCCAGTAGAGTGTCTGCTAGGAAATTATCTTGAAGCATCTGAATGGTCAGAGGTGGAGAAAAGGGTCCATGCACAGATGCTGGACCTCCCTGAATGGGTGTGTGCTGTGACCAGGTCACAGGCAGCACAACAGGGAAATGCTGGACACTTGGACCCTGGAACAATGGGCCAAGCTTCCAAGAAGAAGAAAAAGGGCACTGGGTCTGGCTTGCCAGCCCCTACAGGTACAGAGGGTCAGGAGGAATCCAACCCTGAGGGGGAGGATCTGACCTCTGAGGGAGGGCACTTCCCCTGCAAGCTCTGCTTGACTTGGCAGAACTGCAAGGGGCAGGTGGACCCACCAGAGAAGAGTTGTGCCAGGGACAAAGAGAGTATTGCACTCTTGAGGGCCTGAGGAAGACTGCTGCCAGGCAAGAACAAGGGGATACCAGTGGGACCCACAAGGTTTACTGGGAGTATGGAGTTCTCTACACCGAGGCAAGGGACCTCAAACAAGGGGCAACCAGGAGAGTAGTGGTACCCCAGAAGTATAGAGAATTCCTCCTTACCTTAAGCCATGATATCCCCTTGGCTGGACATTTGGGACAGACCAAGACCTGGAACAGGCTGGTCAACCATTTTTATTGGCCCCAAATGTCAGAAAAAGTCAAGGAGTTTTGCAGCTCCTGTGTCACCTGCCAAGCCAGTGGCAAGACAGGGGGCAAGCCAAAGGCTCCCTTGATACCACTGCCAGTGGTTGGGACTCCCTTTGAGCGGGTGGGGATTGACATTGTTGGTCCCCTAGACCCACCAACTGCCTCAGGTAACAGGTACATTTTGGTGGTTGTGGACCATGCCACCAGGTACCCTGAGGCAATACCCCTCGGGACAGTCACTGCTCCCACAGTGGCTAGGGCCCGACTTGGTGTGTTCATAAGAGTGGGGTTCCCAAAGGAGATTGTCTCAGATAGGGGCACAAACTTTATGTCAGCCTATCTGAAAGCCATGTGGGATGAGTGTGGTGTTACTTATAAGTTCACCACCCCCTATCATCCACAGACCAATGGTCTGGTGGAAAGATTTAACAAGACCCTGAAGGGCATGATCATGGGTTTGTCTGACTAACTCAGGAGGAGATGGGATGTTCTACTCCCATGCCTGCTGTTTGCCTACAGAGAGGTGTCCAGAAGGGGGTTGGATTTAGCCCCTTTGAGTTACTGTTTGCGCACCCTGTAAGAGGCCCATTGTGCTTGGTGAGAGAGTCTTGGGAAAAGCCTCCCAGAGAGTCCAAGGAGAATGTACAAGATTATGTGCTGGGCCTGCGGTCACGCATGGCTGAGAACATGAAGAAGGCAAGCAGAAACCTGGAGGCCAGCCAGGAGCGCATGAAGCTCTAGCATGATCTGAAGGCTACCATGCCTGAGTATCACCCAGGACAGCTGGTGTGGGGTTTGGAGCCCATGGCTCCTAGGGCACTTCAGGCCAAATGGACTGGGCCCTATCCAATTCTGGAGAAAAAGGGTGAGGTCACCTACTTGGTGGACCTTGGCACCCCCAGGAATCCTAACAGGATCCTGCATGTTAACAGGCTGAAACCCCACCAGGACAGGGCAGACATGACCATGCTGATGGTCACTGATGAAGGGAAGGAGGAGGAGAGTGAACCTCTGCCAGACCTCCTGTCCACAAGTGCACAAGATGGGTCAGTGGAGGGAGTGGTGCTCTCTCCCAAGTTGACAAACCAGCAACAAAAAGACTGCAAACAGATTTTGGAACAGTTTGCTAGTCTGTTCTCCCTGATCCCTGGACTCACCAATTGGTGTGCCCATGACGTTGACACTGGTGACAGCTTGCCTGTCAAGAACAAGCTCTACAGGCTGTCTGACCAGGTCAAGGCCAACAACAAAGCTGAAGTGGCTAAGATGTTGGAGCTCAAGGTAATTGAGCCCTCTGACAGTCCTTGGTCCAGTCCAGTGGTGCTGGTGCCCAAACCTAATCCTCAAGGTGGGAAGAAGGAATTGAGATTTTGTGTGGACTACAGAGGTCTAAACGGAGTCACTAGGACTGATGCTCACCCCACACCTAGAGCTGATGAGCTCATTGATAGGTTGGGGGCTGCCAAATTCCTGAGCACATTTGATCTGACCTCAGGATACTGGAAGATTGCCTTAAGTCCAGGAGCTAAGGAGAGGTCAGCATTTTCCACACCAGAGGGCCACTTTCAGTTCAAGGTGATGCCCTTTGGCCTGAAAAATGCTCCTGCCACCTTCTAACGGTTGGTGAATACAGTCCTGTCCGGGTTGGAATCTTTCAGTGCAGCTTATGTGGATGACATAGCTGTATTTCGTTCCACCTGGGAGGACCACCTGGTCCACCTGAAGGAGGTGCTTCAGGCCCTGCTTCAAGCAGGCCTGACTAGCAAGGTAAGCAAGTGCCGGATAGGGCAAAGCTCAGTTGTGTACCTGGGCCACCTTGTTGGTGGAGGCCATGTAAAACCTCTCCAGCCCAAGATCCAGACTATCCTGGATTGAGAGGCTCCTAAAACCCAGACTCAGGTCAGGGCCTTTCTTGGCCTGACTGGGTACTACAGGAGGTTTGTTCAGAATTGTGGGACCATAGGGGCTCCTCTGACTGAGCTTACCTCCAAGAAACAACCCAAGAAGGTCATTTGGACCCCAGAGTGTCAGAAAGCTATTGGCACCCTAAAACAGGCCATGTGTTCAGCACCAGTGTTACTGGCCCCTGATTATAGCAAGGAGTTTATAGTGCAAACAGATGCTTCAAAGGAAGGGATTGGGGCAGTGTTAGCACAAGTTAATGAAGAGGGCCAAGATGAACCAGTTGCCTTCATCAGCAGGCGACTACTCCCCAGAGAGAAAAGATGGAGTGCCATTGAGAGGGAGGCCTTTGCTGTGGTCTGGTCCATGAAGAAGTAGAGGCCATACTTGTTTGGCACTCACTTCCGTGTAGAAACTGACCACAGACCTCTCAGATGGGTGATGCAGATGAAGGGAGAGAACCCAAAACTGTTAAGGTGGTCCATTTCCCTACAGGGGATGGACTTCACAGTGGAGCACAGACCTGGGACTGCCCATGCCAATGCAGATGGCTTTTCCAGGTTTTTCCACTTAGCTGATGAGGACTAGCCGGGTGTAGGTTAGTACCCATCATATTTCATCTCGGGGGCAGTGTAGGAAACTCCTCCTTTTTGCCCTGTTCACCCCCACACTTTTTGGACAGGTACTGGTGGTTACTGACTTTTGGCTGTGCCCTGGGTACTGCTTACCAGTCCCAGGGCCAGTGCTCTGTGTAAAATGGAAATGCAAATTAGGCTAATTATAATTGGCTAAGTTAACCTACCTATAAGTCCCTAGTATATGGTAGGGCATGTAGGTTTAGGGACCACAGCATACGTAGTGCACCCATAGGTGTACTGCTGAGGTGCCCAGTGTCATTTTAAAGGCAGGCCTGCCTTGCTGGCTGCTTTTAAATTAAAGTTATATGCAAATTCGACTTTGGCATTAAAAGTAGTTCCAAAGTCTTAAACTACCGTATTTTTACATATAAGTCACCCCTAAGGTGTGCCCTAAGTGTCCCTAGGGCTGGGTGCCAAGTAACTATAAGCAGGGACCTTATAAAAATAGTTTTATAAGCCCTGGTGAGGTAAAAACAGCCAAATTTGTTTTCCCTCATTGTAGTAAATGGCCTTCATAGGCTAGAATGGGGAGACTTTATTTTAATTTTTAAAGTCTCCTTAAATGATGGATACCAAGAGTTTGGTATCAAATTAATTGTTGAAATAAATCCCACAACTTCCAGTTGTGGGATTTAATATAACTTGTTCAGGTAAAGAGTTTTAAACTTTACCTGAAAAGTTGCCAATTTTAGTCCTGCATTGTTTTTGCTGCTGTGCTCTGATTGGCCAGCCTCCAGCAACCTGGCCAGGCTGCCTTGATGAGGTGTGAAATGGCCTGGCTTCACACAAAGGAATGTGCCTCTGGGAGGGAATCTCCCCTCAGCAGATGGTGAGGCAGGAAGGGGGAGGGCTGACAAACTGGTCTTCAAAGGCAGAGAAGGACATTTGGAGCCACCAGCAACACCCCCACATCCTGCAACCCCAGACAACTAGGTGCCCCCTTGATTAGATTAGGAGAGGGCAGGAGAGGGGTGTGTTTATGATTTTTAGCCACACCAGCGGGTGGGCTCAGCCAGATGTAACCTCCAAAAATCAGATTCAGCTGTGATGGATTTTTGGAGAATGTTGCCTCCTGGGATTGATTTTTGCCACACTTCCCCGGAAGTGGTCATCAGAGGGGGAAGGACCCTGCACCTGTTTGGAGAACCAGGACCCCCCCTGCTTTTCACCCAGGAGCAAGGATAAAACTGGCAGACCTGCACCCACACCTCAAATCCCCATCAGATCCCAACAAGGAACAACCAAAGGAGAAGAAAGACTGCCCTGGTGGAACCCTGGCCTGCACCTGGAACCTGCACTCAGAAGGACTGCATCAGCTGCACACTTGGGCTTCACCACAAGAAGGACTTTGCCTGGCTTCAACTGGTTAAAGGAGGGACTCCCTGTTTGCTACAGGTGAAAAATTGCTAACCAAAGTCCCCTGCACCAACTCCTGAAGAAATCAACCAGCTGACCACTGCCCAGTGGCTAAAAAGGAGTTTGCACCGGGTGCATTCTGGGAGTTGTAGTCCGCACCCCCAAGGACCATCTCAGACCTTCTGGACCCTTAGGGTGAGCTGTGGACCTCAAAAGAACCTGAAAAGGACAACTGGGATTAGCCCCAAAAGTGTGGAGAAGTTTGGAGAACTTTTGAAAAAAACCTCCATAGAGGGACCGACCCGCCGCGGCATCTCTTGCCGGCTTGCCTCAACCGCGACCCGGCCTGATTTGCTGGTTCGTCAAGGTAAAGAAAATCTCTGAAAAAGAGACTAAGTCCAAAGGTAAAAAGTTGACCAGGACCTCCCAGCCAGCGTATCCGAGGAGGGCTCCAGGGACGTTGGATCAAGATCCAGGTTTACCCCGGTCGAAGGATTTTCACCTCGAAAAAACGACTAAGTCCGAAGGTAAAAACCTCCACCGAGGATTCCCCCATCGCGTATCCGGAGAAGGGCTCCAGGAGGTCGGATTGGACTGCCAGGTTCATCCCGCTGAAGAAAATCTTCGAAAAAGAAACTAAGGGGGTAATTACAACCCTGGCGGACAGTCTTAAAGATGCTGTAATACCGCAAATAGGCCGGCGGAGAAAAAAAGGGTATTATGACCGTGGCGGAAACCAGCAACATAGACAGGCACTTTAACACTCCGACCGCCACTGGGGTACAGACAAGCAGCGCGGCGGTCACCGCCAACAGACAGGCGGGAGACAATGTACCGCTCACACTATTACAACAGGCCAATCCGCCACCTTTTCGGGGGCGGATTCATCGTGGATAAAAACACGACAGAAATAGCTTTTGCAATGGGAAAACGCTCACCTTAACACACGCCACGAGGAAGGAGGGCACCATGGAGCCCGAACTCCAAATACTCCCTGCGCTTGTCTACCTGCTCTTCTACGAACATCAGCAACGGTGGCGCCGAAGACAACGGTGAGTACTGCACCTACGACATAGTGGAGGGGGGAGGCAAAAGTCAGGGGGACACAAACGCAACACCCCCTCCTGAACCTCACCCACTACAACACACACATTAATGCATATCCAAACATCACAGTAACAACCCACAACCCCCCGGAAGAATGCAAAGACAAAAGGGAATCAGTATAACTATTGTAATGAATACAAATACAGTAATCTCATGTATACAGAAATATATACAGATTCCAAATATATACATCACGATTACTAGTGCAGGTATGCACTGTAGGATGCTGGACTGGCTTGTAGTGAGTACCAAGGGGTACTTGCACCTTGCACCAGGCCCAGTTATCCCTTATTAGTGTATAGGGTGTCTAGCAGCTTAGGCTGATAGATAATGGTAGCTTAGCAGAGCAGCTTAGGCTGAACTAGGAGACGTGTGAAGCTACTACAGTACCACTTAGTGTCATATGCACAATATCATAAGAAAACACAATACACAGTTATACTAAAAATAAAGGTACTTTATTTTTATGACAATATGCCAAAGTATCTTAGAGTGTACCCTCAGTGAGAGGATAGGAAATATACACAAGATATATATACACAATAGCAAAAATATGCAGTATAGTCTTAGAAAACAGTGCAAACAATGTATAGTTACAATAGGATGCAATGGGGAAACATAGGGATAGGGGCAACACAAACCATATACTCCAAAAGTGGAATGCGAACCACGAATGGACCCCAAACCTATGTGACCTTGTAGAGGGTCGCTGGGACTATTAGAAAATAGTGAGAGTTAGAAAAATAACCCTCCCCAAGACCCTGAAAAGTGAGTGCAAAGTGCACTAAAGTTCCCCTAAGGACAAAAGAGTCGTGTTAGAGGAATAATGCAGGAAAGACACAAACCAGCAATGCAACAACTGTGGATTTCCAATCTAGGGTACCTGTGGAACAAGGGGACCAAGTCCAAAAGTCACAAGCAAGTCGGAGATGGGCAGATGCCCAGGAAATGACAGCTGCGGGTGCAAAGAAGCTTCGACTGGACAGAAGAAGCTGAGGTTTCTGCAGGAACGAAAAGGGCTAGAGACTTCCCCTTTGGTAGACAAATCCCTCTCGCCTTGGAGAGTCGTGCAGAAGTGTTTTCCCGCCGGAAGGACGCCAACAAACCTTGCTACACGCAAATCGTGCGTTTGGCGTTTTTGGACGCTGCTGGGGCCCAGGAGGGACCAGGAGGTCGCAAATTGGACCTGCAGAGAGAGGGGACGTCGAGCAAGACAAAGAGCCCTCACTAAAGCAGGTAGCACCCGTAGAAGTGCCAGAAACAGGCACTACAAGGATGTGTGAAACAGTGCTCGCCAAAGTTGCACAAAGGAGTCCCACGTCGCCGGAGACCAACTTAGAAAGTCGTGCAATGCAGGTTAGAGTGCCGTGGACCCAGGCTTGGCTGTGCACGAAGGATTTCCGCAGGAAGTGCACAGGGGCCGAAGTAGCTGCAAAGTCGCGGTTCCCAGCAATGCAGCCCAGCGAGGTGAGGCAAGGACTTACCTCCACCAAACTTGGGCTGAAGAGTCACTGGACTGTGGGGGTCACTTGGACAGCGTCGCTGGATTCGAGGGACCTCGCTCGTCATGCTGAGAGGAGACCCAAGGGACCGGTAATGCAGCTTTTTGGTGCCTGCGGTTGCAGGGGGAAGATTCCGTCGACCCACAGGAGATTTCTTCGGAGCTTCTGGTGCAGAGAGGAGGCAGGCTACCCCCACAGCATGCACAAGCAGGAAAACAGTCGAGAAGGCGGCAGGATCAGCGTTACAGAGTTGCAGTAGTCGTCTTTGCTACTATGTTGCAGGTTTGCAGGCTTCCAGCGCGGTCAGCGGTCGATTCCTTATCAGAAGGTGAAGAGGGAGATGCAGAGGAACTCGGCTGAGCTCATGCATTCGTTATCTAAAGTTTCCCCAGAGACAGAGACCCTAAATAGCCAGAAAAGAGGGTTTGGCTACCTAGGAGAGAGGAAAGGCTACTAACACCTGAAGGAGCCTATCAGCAGGAGTCTCTGACGTCACCTGGTGGCACTGGCCACTCAGAGCAGTCCAGTGTGCCAGCAGCACCTCTGTTTCCAAGATGGCAGAGGTCTGGAGCACACTGGAGGAGCTCTGGACACCTCCCAGGGGAGGTGCAGGTCAGGGGAGTGGTCACTCCCCTTTCCTTTGTCCAGTTTCGCGCCAGAGCAGGGGCTAAGGGGTCCCTGAACCGGTGTAGACTGGCTTATGCAGAATTGGGCACATCTGTGCCCAACAAAGCATTTCCAGAGGCTGGGGGAGGCTACTCCTCCCCTGCCTTCACACCATTTTCCAAAGGGAGAGGGTGTCACACCCTCTCTCAGAGGAAGTTCTTTGTTCTGCCATCCTGGGCCAGGCCTGGCTGGACCCCAGGAGGGCAGATGCCTGTCTGAGGGGTTGGCAGCAGCAGCAGCTGCAGTGAAACCCCAGGAAGGGCAGTTTGGCAGTACCAGGGTCTGTGCTACAGACCACTGGGATCATGGGATTGTGCCAACCATGCCAGGATGGCATAGAGGGGGCAATTCCATGATCATAGACATGTTACATGGCCATATTCGGAGTTACCATGGTGAAGCTACATATAGGTAGTGACCTATATGTAGTGCACGCGTGTAATGGTGTCCCCGCACTCACAGAGTTCAGGGAATTGGCTCTGAACAATGTGGGGGCACCTTGGCTAGTGCCAGGGTGCCCTCACACTAAGTAACTTTGCACCCAATCTTTACCAGGTAAAGGTTAGACATATAGGTGACTTATAAGTTACTTAAGTGCAGTGTAAAATGGCTGTGAAATAACGTGGACGTTATTTCACTCAGGCTGCAGTGGCAGGCCTGTGTAAGAATTGTCAGAGCTCCCTATGGGTGGCACAAGAAATGCTGCAGCCCATAGGGATCTCCTGGAACCCCAATACCCTGGGTACCTTAGTACCATATACTAGGGAATTATAAGGGTGTTCCAGTGAGCCAATGTGAATTGGTAAAATTGGTCACTAGCCTGTTAGTGACAATTTAAAAGTAATGAGAGAGCATAACCACTGAGGTTCTGGTTAGCAGAGCCTCAGTGAGACAGTTAGGCACCACACAGGGAACATATACATGCACACCTATGAGCACTGGGGCCCTGTGTGACAGGGTCCCAGTGACACATACATATAGGCCACAAACCTATGAGCACTGGGGTCCTGACCAGCAGGATCCCAGTGACACATAACAACCATACTGAAAACATAGTGTTTTCACTATGAGCACTGAGGCCTGGCTATCAGGATCCCAGTGAGACAGTGAAAACAGTGACAAACACCCTGACATACACTCACAAACAGGCCAAAAGTGGGGGTAACAAGGCTAGAAAGAGGCTACCTTCTCACATGCACAATTCAATGTCCGTGGACCACTGGGCCCAAAATGCATGGGCGAGGCCCACACTAGATACCTGTTCACAAACGGAGAGAACACTGCAGGGGCATCAGATAGTAATACAACAGGCACCTCAGGGGAAGGGAAAGGGGAGCACCTCAGCCGGATGAGTGCAAAACCAGATCCACGACGGGGCTTCATGCCCATTGATGTATCCTGGGGAGTGCAAAGCTTAGTCTCTCAAGTCTCTACAGTGGGTGGTTTGCCCACTGTTTCATCCTGGGGAGTGCAAAGCCACAGTCTCTCAAGTCTCTACAGTGGGTGGTTTGCCCACTGTTTCATCCTGGGGAGTGCAAAGCCACAGTCTCTCAAGTCTCTACAGTGGGTGGTTTGCCCACTGTTACATCCTGGGGAGTGCAAAGCCACAGTCTCTCAAGTCTCTACAGTGGGTGGTTTGCCCACTGTACCATCCTGGGGAGTGCAAAGCCACAGTCTCTCAAGTGGATGCAGTTCTCCACTGGTTCTGGAGGAGGACTGGTGCCCAGAGTGCTTCATCCTGTGAAGGATTCAGGTAGTGGATGCAGTTCTCCACTGGTTCTGGAGGGGGACTGGTGCCTAGAGTGCATCACGCTCCTCGTGACGGTCCCAGTTCCGTCACTGTCCCAGCCGCACATGGGCTAACGATGCTTGCCATGGCGGTCTTTGCCCTGTTCAGCGGTGCTTGACTTTGCCGTTTCTGACCTGTTCAGCGGTGCTTGCCATGGCGGTCTTTGCCCTGTTCAGCGGTGCTTGACTTTGCCGTTTCTGACCTGTTCAGCGGTGCTTGCCCTGTTCAGCGGTGCTTGCCATGGCGGTCTTTGCCCTGTTCAGCGGTGCTTGACTTAGCCGTTTCTGACCTGTTCAGCGGTGCTTGCCATGGCGGTCTTTGCCCTGTTCAGCGGTGCTTGACTTAGCCGTTTCTGACCTGTTCAGCGATGTTTGCCCTGTTCAGCGGTCCTTGCCATGGCAGTCTTTGCCCTGTTCAGCGGTGCTTGACTTTGCCATTTCTGACCTGTTCAGCGGTGCTTGCCATGTTCAGCTGTGCTTGCCCTGTTCAGTGGTGCTTGTCATGGCGGTCTTTGCCCTGTTCAGCGGTGCTTGACTTTGCTGTCTGTGACCTGTGCAGCGGTGTGTGGCATGACGGTCCCTCAGTGTCTAGCGGGGCTGTGGGTGCCGGGGCCCTCCAGGGCACTGACGCTGGCGGTGGTCTCCGGACCAGTGACGACAGTGCTGCCCTCCAGGGCACTGACTCTGGCGGTGGTCTCCGGACCAGTGACGATAGTGCTGCCCTCCAGGGCACTGACTTTGGCGGTGGTCTCCGGACCAGTGACGACAGTGCTGCCCTCCAGGGCACTGACTCTGGCGGTGGTCTCCGGACCAGTGACGATAGTGCTGCCCTCCAGGGCACTGACTCTGGCGGTGGTCTCCGGCCCAGTGACAACAGTGCTGCCCTCCAGGGCACTGACTCTGGCGGTGGTCTCCGGACCAGTGACGATAGTGCTGCCCTCCAGGGCACTAACTCTAGCGGTGGTGTCCGACCAGTGACAACAGTGCTGCCCTCCAGGGCACTGACTCTGGCGGTGGTCTCTGGGCCAGTGACGATAGTGCTGCCCTCCAGGGCACTGACTCTGGTGGTGGTCTCCGGAACAGTGACGATGAGGCTGGCGGTGGCGTCCTGGCCAGCGGGGAGGATGGCGACCTTCTCCACCGTGCTGCTCTTCCCAGACTTTGGAGACTTCTTCTGCCCCTTCACCACCTTGGGAGGGGTCACAGCTGACTCAAAACTCCCCCCGGGACCCTTGTGGGTGGCTTTGCCGGCGGAGCCTTCACCCTCTCCCGTCGGGCACTGTCCAACTTCTGGTGCTTTACAGGGGGAGGACTGGCAGTGCTTTGGCTCTGTGTCACACTGGCTGCCCTGGTGGCTGGTGCACTCCACAGACCTCTAACACGCACCACTGGTACCAGACTTTTTTTGGCTGAGGTGCTAGTACGGGACCTATGAATTGGAGGGGTGGGGGTGGTGGGAGAGAGGTCAAGGTTGCTCAGGAAAAGTTTCTGACGAACACTGGGATGGGTAGCTGGAGGGGGTCTGGGAGTAGAGGAAGAGGAGGTGGTTGTAGGAGGTGTAACTTTAGATGATTTGGGTGCAGGTTCTGTAGGCTGTCGTGAGGTGGATGGATGTTGGGTGTGTGGGTGTCCACGTTTGTGTACTTTGGGACGTGTAAATGGTAGTGGGGCTGGTGAGTGCAGGTGAGCAGGATGTGGTGCTGGGTGTTCTGGTGCGAGTCCTAGTGGCTGTAGTGGTAGTGCATGCAGGTGAGAGTGTAGACGACACTGGGAGGGAGGAGGGAGACGACGAGGAGGGGGACACAGTGGAGGCAGTGGATGTTGCTGTGTCTGTATGTGGGTGATGCTTGTGTGAGTGCCTGTGGGATGTGTGGTGCCTATGTTTGCCTGAGCTGCCCTTGTGTGTTGAGGTGTGTGCAGGCTGGTCTGATGGTGTGCTTGGGATAGGCTGGGTTACAGGGGATTGGGTCTGGGTGGAGGAAGTTGGAGGGGGGAGGCTAGACACAGGGACAATGGCTGCCATCAGTGCTGAGGCCAGAGATTGCAGGGTTCGATGATGGGCAGCCTGACCAGAATGAATGCCCTCCAGGAATGCATTAGTGTGTTGCAACTCCCTTTATACACCCTGGATGGCATTCACAATGTTAGACTGCCCAACAGCGAGTGACCTGAGGAGGTCAATGGCATCCTCACTGAGGGCAGCAGGGGTGACAGGGGCAGGGGCTGAGGTGCCTGGGGCGAAGGTGATGCCCACCCTCCTGGGTGAGCTGGCACGGAGCGAAGGCTGAGGGGCTGCTGGGAGGGCGGTGCTGGTAGGGGGGGGTGGCGGCTGTACCTGTAGAAGTGGGGGGCACAGATGGTGCCGCCACCACAAGGGAGCTCCCATCGGAGGACGAGTCCGTGTCGCTGTTTGCTGATCCGGTGACCGACGTGAAGCTCCCCTCGCCCTCCGTCCCACTGGTGTATTCTGTGTCCGTGGTGTGGCCCTCCATGGCCATGTGGGACGCAGACCCCTCGTGCTCCGGTGCCACTGTACCTCCGCCTGATGATGCTGATGGACAACAGAACAGGGAGACCACAAAAAAGGGGTGGGGAAACAGAAGAAAGACAGGTTGAGTGCATGACTTACCGCTAACGTTGGCGGACAATCACTACACCGTGCTCTTGGCCTCTACAGATGCAATTCCTGGGATATGGCCTACATGGCTATGAGTGTCATCTACCCATATAGATGACACAGGGGCATGTATACCTGTACTTGGCACTCTACAGAGGTTGGGTGGAGTGGCACATGACCTGGATTCCGGAGGGGCCTAGCCTACGTAACTCGCCTTGGCCTAGGGAAACCCACAGCCCTCCTACCCCACCCAGACATCTCCACTGCGAGCATAGTCATGAGAATGTGAGTGTACTCACCCCCTTGTGCCTGCTGTGATGCCCTCATGCACCCATCCAACTCAGGGAAGGCCACCGCCAGGATCCGGAACATCAGGGGGGTCATGGTGCGACGGGCACCCCTCCCACTTTGGGAGGCCATCCCCAGCTGAGCCTCCACTATCTTCTTGCTCCAGCGGCGTATGTCCTCCCATCTTTTACGGCAGTGGGTGCTCTGTCTCTGGTGGACCCCCAGGGTCCGGACGTCCTTGGCGATGGCACGCCAAATATCCTTCTTCTGGTGGGCGTTGACCTACATGACATGTACAGGGGAAGAAGAGAAGTCATTAGCAACAGCACCATCGAAGTGAATGGCCCACATCCCTGCCATGTGGCACATGCAATCACACTTCTACATGCTCGCAGGACTCTGCCCCCTTCCTACTGACATCCAGCCCTCTCCACCCAGGTATAGCCCATACAACGTCCTCCCTGTGTACTACCTGTTGGTCTGGAGGACCGTAGAGTAGCGTGTACTGGGGGAGGACCCCGTCCACGAGCTTCTCCAACTCCTGTGCATTGAAGGCAGGGGCCCTTTCCCCAGACGCACGAGCCATTGTCTCTTTCAGACAGTGGTCACAGCAGCACTTGCAGTGTAGGTCCTCTCCTGTCGAAGATCAGGTATCGAGTGATTGAACAGATAGAAAATGGCGGTCACGTCCGCAGTGGTGACGTCCGCGGCGGTGACGTCCACGATGGTGACGTCCACGATGGTGACGTCCGTGGCGGTGCGTATCATCACCGCCAGCGCACTTCGTCATTGGCTCCTGGGACCCATAGGGTCCAATGTTAACCAATGCAGCATTGCACCGCAGTCTTTGACCGCCTACCACAACGGTGTACAACGCCAGCGCAGTTACCTCACATCCCATTGTCCCACTTTAGAGGTCAGGCAGCCGCCATTTCAGGGGCCCACATGGCTTCATTTACAACTGCGTCACACATACCTAGGCCTACACTCAACACACATACAGGAAGGATATTGTATTTAGTGTCGTGTCCTGTGTAGCTGTGGGTACATACCTCAGAATTTGTTGACTCTGTGGTCGCTGTTGTCCTTCCTAGGCACCGTCAGCTGGGACATGTGAGGAGATGGCGGAATCCTCCGGTGTACCGACCGCTGGTGGACCTGTTAACAATGGAGGAACGACATTTAATCATCACCTACAGGTTTGACCGTGCCACAATCCAGGAACTGTGTACCCAGTTGGAGCCAGACCTGATGTCACCAATCCGCCATCCCACAGGAATCCCCCCCTGAAGTGCAGGTGCTATCAGTGCTCCATTTCCTAGCAAGTGGGTAATTTCAGACAACAGTGGCCATGGCATCAGGGATGTCCCAGCCTATGTTTTCCAACGTGTTGTCCAGAGTGTTGTCTGCCCTGCTGAAACACGTGAGGAGCACATTGTTTTCCCTCAGGTGGAGGATTTGGCGACAGTTAAAGGTGACTTCTATGCCCTGGGACATATCACTAACATCATAGGTTCCATTGATGGGACCCATGTGGCTCTGGTCCCCCCCCCCCACAGGAGTGAACAGGTGTACAGGAACCGGAAGAGTTATCATTCCATGAATGTACAGATGGTATGTTTGGCAGACCAGTACATCTCGCAGGTAAATGCTATGGGGCATATTTATACTCTGTTTGCGCCGAATGTGCGTCAAACATTTTGACACACAATCGGCGCAAACCCTGCCCCATATTTATACTTTGACGTCCGACCCACCGGGCGTCAAAATTCCACAATGTGCGTCATTTTTTGGAAGGGGGAATCAGCCTTGCGTTAATTATATGCAAGGGAGGCGTTCCCTTCCAAAAAATGACTTCAAGGCCTGTGCCCCATATTTATACTCTGACGTCATTTTGACGCACAGGAGGGGGTGGGCCTTAAAAAACGACGCATAGCCTGATGGGTGCCGTTTTTTAATGCCTGGGTCAGGGCAGACGTTAAGGGACCTGTGGGCTCGAAAGGAGCCCAGAGGTGCCCTCCCCTGCCCCCAGGGACACCCCCTGCCACCAGTGCCCACCCCAGGAGGACACCCAAGGATGGAGGGACCCATCCCAGGGAAGTAAAGGTAAGTTCGGGTAAGTATTTTTTCAGATTTTTTTTGTGTCAAAGGGGGTCCTGATTTGGGCCCCCCTACATGCCTCAATGCCCAATGACCATGCCCAGAGGACATAAGTCCCCTGGGAATGGCCATTGGGCAAGGGGGCATGACTCCTGTCTTTGCTAAGACAGGAGTCATGTCAATGGAGGTTGGGCGTAAAGAAAATGGTGCAAATCCGGTTTGAGGCCTGAATTTTGCCTCAGACCTGACTTGCCCCATTTTTTGACGCACAACCCCCATTTTCCCATACGCCGGCTCTGCCTGGTGTGAGTCATTTTTTTTTTACGCACACCAGTCCGCAGCGCCGGCTAACGTCATTTCATAAATAAGGCGCCCGCATGGCACGTTGGAATGGCGTTAGCCGGCGGTAAAATTTTTGACGCACAACTGCGTTGGCGCAGTTGTGCGTCAAAAAGTATAAATATGGGCCTATGTTCCCTGGCTCAGTGCATGACTCCTACATCCTACGGAATAGCAGCATCCCGTATGTGATGGGTCAACTCCAGAGGCACCGTGTGTGGCTATTAGGGGACTCTGGTTACCCCAACCTGTCCTGGCTATTGACCCCAGTGAGGAATCCCAGGACCAGGGCAGAGGAACGCTACAATGAGGCCCATGGGCGGACTAGGAGGGTGATCAAACGCACCTTCGGCCTCCTGAAGGCCAGGTTCAGGTGCCTCCATATGACAGGTGGTTCCCTATTCTACTCACCAAGGAAGGTGTGCCAGATCATCATCGCCTGCTTGATGCTTCACAATCTTGCTTTGCGACGCCAGGTGCCTTTTCTGCAGGAGGATGGTCCAGATGACGATGTTGTGGCAGCTGTGGAGCCTGTGGACAGTGATGAGGAGGAAGCAGAGGAAGAAGACATTGATAACAGGGACTCTGTCATACAGCAATATTTCCAGTGACACAGGTGAGAACAATTTGTTTACTAATACATTCACTTTCACACTTCTACCTCTATCCTGTCTGTCAATTTGAAGTAGTATCTGCTAACTGAGTGATACATTTCCATTACGGTTTCACAGGTGTGGTTACCAACGTGTGTCATCTGCTTGCATCCTTCATGGACTTGTGATGTGTGACATAGGTATGTTGACATTACTATTGAGAATGGATTTTGTCACTGTCATAGCTAATACACATTTTCAAAATCACAGACTGACTCCAGATTGTTTTGTGGTTCAAGGGTGTTTATTGAAGTGCTAATTATTGGAGGGGGTGGCAAAATGGTGATAGGTAATGGTGGAGGAATGTCCATGGCAGAGTCCAGCCTATTAGTCTCACAGGTGCATTGCCCATATGGGTATAGGAAGTGGAGCTGGGGCAGTTCCAATCTGGACAGGGTAACAAAGTGGACAGGGGGAGGACAATCAGGGTGGTCTCATTTCCTGGCGGGGGTCTTGCCATCTTGCTCTGTCCTGTTCCTGGATCTCAGGGACCGCTTGCGGGGTGGTTCTCCATCTGCAGGGGGTGGGGTGCTGGTGTGGTGGTCCTGTGGCGGGGCATCCTGTCCACTAGCGCCGGCGGAGGTGGTGGGCAGTTCATCATCCATGCTAGTGTCAGGGGCCCCTTGGAGTGCCACGGTGTCCCTCATGGTCTTTTCTATGTCATTCAGCACCCCTACGATGGTGGCCAGGGTGGTACTGATGGTTCTGAGCTCCTCCCTGAACCCCAAATACTGTTCCTCCTGTATGCGCTGGGTATCCTGAAACTTGGCCAGGACCGTAGCCATCGTCTCCTGGGAGTGGTGGTATGCTCCCATGATGGAGGAGAGGGCCTCGTGGAGAGTGGATTCTCTTGGCCTGTCCGCCCCCGTCGCACGGCAGCCCTCCCTGTGTTCCTGTGCCTCCGTCCCCTGGACCGTGTGCCCACTACCACTGCCCCCAGGTCCCTGTTGTTGGGGTGGTGGGTTATCCTCGGTTCCCTGTAGTGGTGGACACACAGCTGACTGACGTGTCCTGGGTATGGAGGTATGGGCCTGCTGTGCTGGTGTTACCAGAGGGTGGAAGGTCAGTGTTGGGCTGTGCCTGTGCGAGGGGAACCGACTGTCCCGAGGCCCACGATGGTCCGGGCTGGTCGTCTGGATCCAGTTGGCCAGAGCTGCTGTCATCACTGTGGGCCTCTTCTGGGGGTGGAGTGGACATATCTGGACCCTCCTGTGTGGTGAAGTTACATATTGGTCCTGCAGGGGTATAAAAGCATGATTATTGCATGTGTGTGTGTCATGGTGTGCAATGGGTGGGTGTGCGTGTACCCCAGTGCAAGCATTCCTGTGTGGGGGCTTGTGTGATGATGGTTGTGGGGTGTTATGGGTATGTGAAGTGGGCATGCTTTAGTGATGGGTGTCCATCCTTAGTTGTGTCATGCAGGGCTTGGTGTTGGGATGGGTGGTTTGTGTTATAAGTACATTTGTGAGGAGTTGGAGTGATAGGGGAGGGGGTGACGGTGGGGGTGTTTGATAGCATGCAGGTAATGTGGGGGAGATGATAGTTAAGATTTGACTTACCAGTGTCCATTCCTCCACCTACGCCTCCGACGGTCCTCAGGATGCATAATGGTCAAGACCTGCTCCTCCCATGTTGTTAGTTGTGGGGGAGGAGGTGGGGGTCCGCCGCCAGTCCTCTGAATAGCGATGTTGTGCCTGGAGACCACTGAACGCACCTTCCCCCGTAGGTCGTTCCACCTCTTCCTGACGTCCTCCCGATTTCTTGGGTGCTGTCCTACTGCGTTTACCCTGTTGACGATTCTTCGCCATAGCTCCATCTTCCTGGCTATGGACGTGTGCTGCACCTGTGATCCAAATAGCTGTGGCTCTACCCATACTATTTCCTCCACCATGACCCTGAGCTCCTCCTCGGAAAACCTGGGGTGTCTTTGGTGTGCCATTGGGTGGTGTAGGTGATGTGTGGGGTGGTGTATGTGGTGATGAGTGTGGTGATGTGTTGTGGTGTGTGGAATTTTGTGCGTGGATGTTGTGTGGGTGATGGTGTTTTGTGCCTCTGTGTGGTGGGGTTCTCTATTGCTGTGCTCTCTCTCTGTCGCCTTCGTCTCTGATTTTTGGTCGTAGGGGTTTGTGGGTGATGTGGGTGTGTGTTTTATATTGTGTTGGGTGTGTGGGAGTGTTGTTTTGGAGATGTGTGTGTATTTTGAGCGCGGCGGTGTGTACCGCCAATGGAATACCGCAGTTGAAAGACCGCCACGTGGATTCGTGGGTCGTAATAGCATGGGCATGTTTCTGTTGGCGTGACGGTGGAGGTTTTGTTTTTGCCAGTTTATCACTGACCTTTGGTGTGGCGGACTTGTGTGGGTGTCTGAATTTCGGCGGATTCCTAGATGTGGGTCATAATAGCTGTGGCGGAATTCCGCGGCCGCTGCGGTGTGTTGGCGATCTTTTGCACGGCGGTAAGTGGCTTTTACCGCCAATGTTGTAATGACCCCGTAAGTGTGAAGGTAAACTTTTAACCGAGGCCTCCCGTGGCCTGTAGCCGAGCAGGGCTCCATCGCGGTCGCCCTTAAATTTTGACTTCGCCCCGGTCGAGGTGCAACCAGATGATCCGATTGGCGCTTTTTGTTTCTAGGCGCTAAAAAACAATCATTCTTTAAAAATTCATATCTCCGGTTCCCCTTATCTGATTTTATTCGTTTTTTGTGTCATTTTAAAGATAAAAATATAATCTATTTTTAAAAATTGGTTTTGGATTTTTAAACTGTTTCCTGTGTTTTATTTAATTACTGTTTTGTGATATTTGACTGCTTTACACTCTGTCTCCTAAGTTAAGCCTGGACGCTCGTTGCCAAGCTACCAAGGGTTGAGCTGGGTTTAATTTACTGAGACCTAACTGGACCTTAGTGGAGGTTAGTGGCCTATTGCTAAGTGTAGGTACCTACCTGCCCTTACCAATTACCCATTTTCCAACAGGCAGAAAACACTCTGGACAACACGTTAGAGAACATTGGCTGGGACATCCCTGATGCAATGGCCACTGTTGTTTGAAAGGATCCACTTGCCAGGAAATGGAGTACTGACAGGACCTGCACTAGAGGGGGATTCCTGTGGGATGGCGAATAGCTGACATCAGGTCTGGGTCCAACTGGGCACACAGTTCATGGATTGTTGCACAATCAAGTCTGTAGGTAACTATTACGTGTCTCTCTTCCATTGTCGACGGGTCCACCAGCGGTCTGTACACAGGAGGATGCTGCCATCTCATCACCTGCCCCAGCGGACGTGCCCTATGGAGGAGAACAGCGAGCAGAGAGTCAGCCAACACTGAGGTATCACAATGTGTATTTTGCAGAAACTTTATTAATCCGTAATGCGCCTGTTACTGTCTGTATGTAAGGCTTACATCGGTGTGACGCATTTAAAATTAATGCCATGTGGCCCCCTGAAATGGCGGCTGCCTGACCTGTAAGATGGGACAAGGGGATATGAGGTAACTGTGCTGGCATTCTATGCAGTCGCGGTAGACGGTCGAAGACCGCGGCACAATCCTGCATTGGTTAATATTGGACCCTATGGGTCCGAGGAGCCAATGAGGGTGTACGCCAGCGGTGACGGTACGCAATGCCGCGGATGTGACTGACATTTTCTGTCTGTTCACTCACTTGATACCTGACCTTCAACAGGAGAGGACCTACACTGCAAGTGCTGCTGTGACCTCAGTCTGGAAGCGACGATGGCTCATGTGTCTGGGGAAAGGGCCCCTGCCTACACTTCAGAGGAGTTGCAGAAACTAGTGGATGGGGTCCTCCCCAGTACACACAACTGTACGGTCCTCCAGACAAACAGGTGAGTACACTGTGAGCATGCTGCATGGACAATGCCTGTTTGGAGTGGTGTGGATGGAAGATACATGGGGGGGAGTCAGGCCTGCATGATTGGACGGTGAGTGTCTGTGCCTCAGGGCAAGGGTGGGAACGTGGGCCAATGAGTATGATGGTCCAGACCGGTAAATATTTTCCTTTTCCCCTGTACTATTTGTCTAGGTCAGCGCCCACTAGAAGAAGGTATTTGGCGTGCCATCGCCAAGGACGTCCGAAACCTGGGGGTCCACCACAGTCGGAGCACCCACTGCTGTAAAAGATGGGAGGACCTTCGCCGCTGGAGCAAGAAGACGGTGGATGTCCAGCTGGGAATGGCCTCCCAACATAACCCCCTGATGTTCCGGATCCACCGGTGGCGTATCCGGAGTTGGATGGGCGCTTGAGGGCATCACAGCAGCCACAAGGGGGTGAGTACAGTCACATTCAGCTGACTCTGCACGCATTACGAGGTGTCTGGGTGGGGGAGGTGGGCAGTGGGTTTCCCTAGGCCAGGGCGAGCTTGGTAGGCAAGGTCCATTGTGAGGCAGGTTCAGTGGAACCCCAACCCCACTAGTGGTTAGTGCCATCTACACCTAGTCAGGGTCCTGTGACTTCCGTGTGTGCAGCAATCAGGCTTAGGCCTTGGACCCCATGGGCATGTGATAAATCTAGGACGTATAAGTGCATGGCGTAGTGCAGAGGGCTGCTGTGTCTGTAGTGTCTGCCAACGGTAGTGGTGTTGCATGCACTGAACATGTCTTTTTTCTGTCTTTCCCCTCCTTTTTGTGGTCTCCCTGTTCTTGTGTGCAATAGCATCATCAGGCAGAGGAGCAGTGGCACCTGAGCAGGAGGGAGCTGTATCCCATTTGGCCCTGGAGGGCGACACATTTGAGTCTGAAACCACCAATGGGACGGAGTGCGAGGGGAGCTCCACAGCGGGGACAGGAGGTGACAGCAGTGACAGCGACTGCTCCTCTGATGGGAGCTCCCTTGCGGTGGTGGGCCCCTCTGTGTCCCCCGCATCAACAGGTACAGCCGCCACCCCCCCTCCAGCACCACCCTCCCAGCAGCCCCTCATCGTGTGTCCCGTGCACGCTCACCCAGGAGGGTGGGCATCTCCTTCGCCCCAGGCACCTCAGGCCCTGCCCCAGTCAACCCTGCTGCCCTCAGTGAGGAGGGTATTGACCTCCTGAGATCCCTCACTGTTGGGCAATCTACCATTGTGAATGCCATCTGGCCAGGCAGCCCAAGAGAGAGCGTTTCAGGTTCTGGCCTCAGCACTGATGGCAGGCATTGTCCCTGTGTCCAGCCTCCCCCCTCCAACTTCCTCCACCCAGACCCAATCCGCTGTACCTCAGCCTATCCCAAATCACCATCAGACCAGCATGCACACACCTCAACACACAAGGGTGGCTCAGGCAAACATAAGCACCACACATCACTCAGGCACTCACACAAGCATCATACCCATGCAGACATATCATCATCCACTGCCTCCACTGTGTCCCCCTCCTCCACGTCTCCCTCCTCCCGCCCACTCTCGTGTACACTCACAACTGCATGCACTACATCTTCAGCCACTACCTCCATCACCAGCTCGCCCATTACCACACACCGCTCATGTGAACTCACCACCCCCACTACCGTGCACACATCCCCAGTATCCTCTGCCAGTGTGTCAATGAGCCCTCCTCCCAAAGTAGACAAACGCAGGCACACACCCACCAAACAGCCATCCACCTCACAACAGCCTCCGGCCCATGCATCTTCACCCAAATCCAGCAGACGTACACCTCCTACAACCACTACCTCTTCCTCCACTCCCAAACCCCCTCCATCTACCCATCCCAGTGTGTCTAAAAAACCTTTCCTGGCTTATATTGACCTCTTCCCTACACCCCCCGTCCTTCCCCTAGGGCCAGGCTTTCCAGGTCCCAACGCAGCACCTCAGCCACCATATCCCCAGACACAGTGGTGCCAGCAACTGCGGGCTATGGGAGTGCGCCAACCATCAGGGCTGACAGTGTGCCACGGAGCGATGGCAAGGACATCCCGCCACCTGCCAAGTTAAAAAAGATGCCCACATCCTGGAGGGAGAAGCCGAAAACACCTGCCACCAAGGGGTCAGGGAAAACGAAAGGGGATAGTGGCAAGACAGCTGCGCCACCTTCAAAGGTGGGGAATGGCCAGAAACTGAAGGGCAGGTCAAGAGAGGGCATGGTGGCACCGACTGAGGGACCAGTGTCACACCTTCTGTCCACGTTGATGCCAACCTGTACGGCGGAGAAGACCGCCACCTGCACCGCCACCTGCACAGCCACCTGCACCGCCACAGAGCCCGCCGCCAGCACTGCTGCCACAGAGTCCGCAGCCAGCACGGCCGCCACAGAGCCCGCATCCAGCACCACCGCCACAGAGCCCGCAGCCAGCACCGCCGCCACAGAGCCCGCAGCCAGCACCATCGCCACAGAGCCAGCAGCCAGCACCGCCACCACAGAGCCCGCAGCCAGCACCACCGCCACAGAGCCCGCACCCAGCACCGCCGCCACTGAGCCAGAAGCGAGCACCGCCGCCACAGAGCCCGCAGCCAGCACCACCGCCACAGAGCCCGCACACAGCACCGCCTCCACAGAGCCCGCAGCAAGCACCACTGCCACAGAGTCGCAGCCCAAGCACCACCGCGACTGACACCACCACAAGCACCGCCGCGACTGACACCTCCGCAAGCACCGCCAGCGGCCCTGCGACATCCTGAGCCAGTGGCACCACCGCAGACATGGCTACCATCCCCAGTGGTCATTTGTCTGATGAAGCACTCTGGGCACAAAGCATCCTTCAGAACCAGTAGAGAAAGGCATCCACTACCTCTGACGTTGGCAGGATGAAGCACTCTGGGCATAAAGCCCCCTTCAGAACCAGTGGAGTATCACATCCACTACCTCTGTCCTTGGCAGGATGAAGCACTCTGGGCACAAAGCCCCCTCCAGAACCAGTGGAGAAAGGCATTCACTACCTCTGTTCTTGGCAGGATGAAGCACTCCGGGCACAAAGCCCCCTCCAGAACCAGTGGAGAAAGGAATCCACTACCTCTGTCCTTGGCAGGATGAAGCACTCTGGGCACAAAGCCCCCTCCAGAACCAGTGGAGAAAGGCATCCACTACCTCTGTCCTTGGTAGGGTGAAGCACTCAGGTCCCCAGGCCCCCTCCAGAGCCAGTGGAGACTGTTATCCACTTTGCACTCCCCAGGATGCAGCAGTGAGCAGTGAACCCACTTGAGAGACTGTGGCTTTGCACTCCCCAGGATGCAACAGTGGGCAAACCTCCCACTTGAGAGACTTGAGAGACTGTGGCTTTGCGCTCCCCAGGATACAGCATTGGGCAAACCACCCTGTGCTTTGCGCTCCTCAGGATAAAGCAGTGGGCAAACCACCCACTTGAGAGACTTGAGAGACTGTGGCTTTGCGCTCCCCAGGATGCAGCAGTGGGCAAACCACCCACTTGAGAGACTGTGGCTTTGCGCTCCCCAGGATGCAGCAGTGGGCAAACCACCCACTTGAGAGACTTGAGAGACTGTGGCTTTGCACTCCCCAGGATTCAGCAGTGGGCAAACCACCCACTTGCGAGACCTGAGAGACTGTGGCTTTGCATTCCCCACGATACATCAATGGGCATGGAGCCCCCTCGTGGAGCAGTGGCGTTGTGCGTTCATCAGGCTGAGGTGCCCTCCTCCCCCTCCCCCTGAGGTGCCTGTATATTTTCTATGTGATGCCCAGCAGTGTTCTCTCCGTTTCTAGTCAGGTATCTAGTGTGGGCCTCGCCCATGCATTTTGGGCCCAGTGGTCCACGGACAATAATTGGTGCACTATCCGGACTTGTGTAGTTTGTGTACATAATTGTATATACTGTATTTTGAGTTTTGACTACTGGATTGTTTTTTTTTTACAATAGTTCAAATCAATTCCTTTTGTCCTTGCGTTATTCAAGGGGGGGTGGGTGTGTATATCTGTAATGTTGCAGCATGTATTCGTGTGTATGGTGTTGTGGGTGAGGGTGGGGTGGGGGTGTTGCGTGTTGCATGTGTGTGTCACTCTCTTTTCCCTCCCCCCTCCCCTGTGTTGTAGGTTCAGTACTTACCGTGGTCGTCGCCGCCGTCTCTGGAGCTCCTGATAGAGGAGCAGGAAGACCATCGTCGGCAGGATCTGAAGTTCTGGCTCCATGCCGTCTTGGTTCCTCGTGGGGTGTGGAGAGGTGAGTGATTTCCCCTTCTGTGTACTGTTTCCGCTGTGTTTTTATTTGCGTCGGATCCGCCCCGGAAAAGGTGGCGGATTGCCGTTTTGTGATAGGGTGGGCGGTACACTGTCTTCCCCCTGTCTGTGGGCGATTACCGCCGCGGCGGTCAGAGTGTTAAAGTGGCTGTCTATGTTGGCGGTTTCCGATGTGGTCGTAATTCCATTTTTTTTCCCGCCGGCCTGTTGGCAGTATTACCGCCGCTTTAACACCAAACGCCAGGGTTGTAATGAGGGCCACAATCTCAGAAGAACTAAGGCCTCCAAAAACATAATAATGACTATGGCCCTCATTATGACATTGGCGGTGTACTTGCCGCCACTGATAAAGTGGTGGTAATTACAGCCAAATTATGACCATGGCAGTGAGACCTCTCATAGACAGCCAATGTACCACACCATCTGCCAGGGCATTAACACCACCGACCATGGCGGTAGCCACATACAGCCAGGCGGGAGTCATGTTACTGCCCACCATATTATGACATAGCAAACCGCCAGGATTCTGGGGCATTAGCAATGCCATCAAAAGCCTGGCGGAAACACATTTCAGAAAAGGAAAGACAACTTCAGGGAAACAGAGGACTCCGTGGCCACCATGGAACCAGAACTCCAAGTATTCCCGTTGCTCTACCACGCCATTGCCATCCTGGAGCACCAATGCCGATGAAGACGACGACGGTGAGTACAGCCGCCTAGCGCACAAGGGAGGGAGGGAAAGGACAATGACACACACACGCACAACACACACCATACACACACACACACACACACACAACCAGCTGCACAGTACATCAGCAGTTTTAAGAGCCAGGAACAAAGAATGCAAGGACACATACCTGTAGTACAACCACTGTAATTTTCAGCCAACAGCCACCATAATGAATAAATAAATACCTATATACACATCAATGTACAGATTGGGCCAATGGCCAGTCCAAAGCACTGAAGGGCCACATGGCCACAGGGGATCGTCCAAGCCCCAACTTGACTCCTGACATCATCCGGACTCCACTGTTCAGGGGCATCATGTTGGAAATGGGTAGGCACCTCATAGGTAAGAGGGGGTGGAGGCCACCTCAGCTGGAGTGGGTATCATGCCACTGGTTCTAGAGGGTGCTCCTTGCCCACTGGTTCAGGAGGGGGCTCCTTGCCCACTGTCCCTGGAGGGGAGTCTTAGGCCACAGTCTCTGGAGTGGGTATCATGCCCACTGGTTCTGGAGGGGGCTCCTTGCCCACTGGTTCTGGAAGGGGCTCCTTGTCCACTGTCCCTGGAGGGGTGTCTTAGGCCACAGTCCCTGGGGGGTGCTTCATGGCCTCTGGTGGTGGAGGGGGATCCTTGCTCTCAGGTGGTGAATGAGGATCCTTGCCTTCAGATGGTGGATGGGGATCCTTACCTTCAGGTGGTGGATGAGGATCCTTGGGTTCATTCCTATTAGCGGCCCCCTTGGCCTTTGTCATGTGACTTGTGTCTTTGACTCCAGGTTTAGGAGGTGCCTCCGCTTACCCCGTACTCTGTCTCTTAGATTCTGCCACCCTAGACCGCAGTTTTTGAGGTGGAGGTATGTCCTTGCTGGGAATGGCTGCTGTCCCACTCAGGAGCCCCTTAGTGTCAGCAGCAGATTTGTGGGTGGGAGCAGCAGCAGACTTATTGGCTGATGTTCTAGGCTGGGTGGTTGGGACCTTGCACTTACTGACAGGATGGGGGTAGGGGTAGGGGTAGGGAAGAGGTCAAGATGGGCAAGGAAAACCTTCTTAGGGACCTTCGGACAGGATATGGGCGGAGGGATGGGAGTGGAGGTAGAGGGAGTGGTAGAAGGAAGAGTAGGTGTGCTGGACTTGGGTGTGGGTGCATGGAAAGTGGGCGTGTGTAAGGTGGATGGCTGTTGGAGGTCTGAGTGCATGCATTTGTGTTTCTTTGGGGGGCAGACAGGGTGGGAGAGGACAAACAGGACGTGTGGATGGATGTTGTAGTGGTGTCTGCAAGTGAAGTGGGTGTGCTACATGAGGTGGTGATGGTGGTGGTGACTGCACATGTGGTGTGTGGGGTGCATATCTGCGGGTGTGCTCTTGTGGTCTCTGTGGGCAAGACAGTACAGGTGGCACGGTCTGGGACTGTTGATGCAGTGCATTCAGGTGTGAGTGCGGATATGCCTGTGAGGGAGGAGGAGGAGTAAGGGAGACAGTGGAGGCATTGTATGTTGTTGTGTGTACATCTGTCTGTTGTTTGTGTGAGTGCTTGTGGCTTAAAGTTTGGTGTCTGTGTTTGTCTGTGTGTTAGAAATGGGGTCTTTGGTTGGCAGTCAGGTTACCCCCTGTCCAAGCAAGGACCCTCACTCTAGTCAGGGTAAGTCACACACAATCCAAATTATCCTGTGCCCACCCTCTGGTAGTTTGGCACTGAGCAGTCAGGCTTAACTTAGAAGGTAATGTGTAAAATATTTGTGTAATAGATCATACAATATCCCCATATAGCACCACAAAAATACACCACAAAGTGTTTAGAAAAATATATTTTTTTCTGGTTAAATGCGGGTCAAAATGATTAAAATGCAATACGTATATGTTGAGATATCACAGAAAAGTGAAATGAAGTGTCTTAAGTCTTTTAAAAGCAAACAAAGGGGTTCATTTTGACCTCGGCGGTCTTTTGTAAAGACCGCAGAGGGACCGCCGTGCTGAAGACCACCAGTGGTGGCGGTTTTCCGCTCTGTATATTATGACTGTTGGCAGCTCTCCGTCCTTTTTTGGACGGAGAGCCGCCAACAGCCATACTGGCGGGCGACGGGGAAGTGGAGGTTGCTCCACCTCCACCGCCAAGTCAACAGAACACCGCCCACCGAATCACGTCCTGTGATTCGGCGTGGCGGTGTTCTGTTGACGGTGTGGTGTCGGTGGAGCAGCCCCCATGGATCCCGTCCCCTCCTGGAGGATCGACGAACCAGGTAAGTCGATCGTCCGTTAGGGGAGGGGGGTGGGGGGTGCTGTGTGTTGTGTGCGTGCATGGGGGTGTGAGTGTGTGTATGTAGAGGGGGCGTGTGAGTGCGTGTATTCTTGCGGGGGTGTTGTGTGTTTGGGAATGAGTGCGTGTATGTCTGTAGGTATGTCTGTATGGATGGGTGCATGTATGTTTGAATGTGGGTGTGCATGTATGACTGTGTGTGTGGCTGTTGGCATGTATGTCGGTGTGTGTGCGTGCATGTGTGTTGGTGGTGCCTGCGTGCGTGTCGTGTGTGAATGAGTGATGTGATGTTGGGGGTCGGGGTGGGAGGGGGGTCCTGTCACCTTTGGGGGTGGCAGGGGTGGTGGGAGTATAGGGGAGGGAGTAAGGTGGGGGTGGGTGTGGGGGAGACCCCTATCAGTGCCAGGGAAGAAATTCCCTGGCACTGATAGTGCTTACCGCCATGGATTTCATGGCAGTTCCAAACCGCATGAAATCCATGGCGGTCAGTCGGGTCCAAATACCGCCGGTGGTATAGTGACGACTGCCGGGCTGGAGACCCAGGTCTCCAGCCCGGCGGGCGGAACGGAGAATCGGCGGATGACCATGGCGGTAACCGCCATGGTCATAATTGCAAAAAGTTGACCGCCAGCCTGTTGGCGGTCTTACCGCCGCTTCTCCACCGTCCGCCAGGGTCGTAATGACCCCCAAAGTCTCTTTCAAGCACAAAGTACCTGGTTCATGTGAAAAATCTCTGCAAAGAACCATAGAGGAGGAGATGCGTGGAAACAAAGGGGTGTAGGTAGATTTCTTGGGCTGCACACCGCAATGCGTCATTTAGTTTTCATGCAGGGGCGGCTGTGCGTTGATTTCCAGCGCTCGGTCGTGGATCCTCTTCGGGTTGTGGGGTTTTCAGATGTCCCGGGGACAAATTCACAGGAGCTGCGTCGATCTGGTGGGCGTGCGTCAAACTTTCAACCGCATGCAGCTGCCCTTCCTCTCTGGAAGTCATGCTGCGTCGTTCTGGCTTGGCTGTGCATCAATCCAGTGGGCCGTGCGTCAAATTTCCGGTCGTTACGCTGGCACTGCATTGATCTTCTCATTGCGAAGTTGGGCTGTGTCATACTGGTTGGGCTTGCGGGGAAATTTTCACCGCAGTGCAGGCTCTGCGTCATTTCTGGCAGGCTGTGCTTCGAATTTAGCCGCACAAGGAGTCCTTCTTGAAGAGATGAAGTCTATTTGGTCCTGAGACTTCAGGGAACAGGAGGCAAGCCCTATCCAAGCCCTTGGAGAGCACTTCTTCACCTCAGCCAGAGAGCAGCAAGGCAGCAGGGCAACAGCAAGGCAGCAGTCCTCCACAGAAAGCAGTCAGGTGAGTCCTTTGGGCAGCCAGGCAGTTATTCTTGGCAGGATGCAGGTTCTGGTTATAAGTTTCTTCTCCAGGAAGTGTCTGAGTTGGTAGGGGCAGAGGCCCTGTTCATATACCCAAATGTGCCTTTGAAGTGGGGGAGACTTCAAAGAGTAGCTTAGAAGTGCACCAGGTACCCTTTCAGCTCAATCCTGTCTGCCAAGGTCCCAGTAGTGGGTGTGGCAGTCCTTTGTGTGAACGCAGGCCCTCCACCCTCCCAGCCCAGGAAGACCTATTCAAAATGCAGATGTATGCAAGTGAGGCTGAATATCCTGTGTTTGGGGTGTGTCTGAGTGAATGCACAAGGATCTATCAACTAAATCCAGCCAGACATTGATTGTAAGGCACAGAAAGATTTAAGTGCAGAAAAATACTCACTTTCTAAAAGTGGCATTTCTAAAATAGTAATATTAAATCCAACTTTACCATTCAGCAGCATTTTGTATCACCATTCTGGCCATACTAAATATGACCTTCCTACTCCTTTCAGGTCAGCAGCTACCACTCAAACAATGTATGAGTGCAGCCCCAAAGCTAGCCTATGAAGGGAGCAGGCCTCACAGCAGTGTAAACACGAATTTAGGTGTTTTACACTACCAGGACATGTACACTACATTAGTGCATGCCCTGACTTTTGCCTACACAGCACCCTGCCCTATGGGCTACCTAAGGCATACCTTAGGGGTGTCTTATATGCAGAAAAAGGGGAGTTTAGGCTTGGCAAGTTCTTTTAAATGCCAAGTCGAATTGGCATTGAAACTGCACACACAGGCTTTGCAATGGTAGGTCTAAGACAAGGTTAAGGGGCTACTTAAGTGGGTGGCACAATCAGTGTTGCAGGCCCAGTAGTAGCATTTAATCTACAGGCCCTGGGCACACTTAGTGCACTCTACTATTGACTTATAAGTAAATTAAACAGTGCAGTTGGGTATCATCCAATGTTACCATGTTTAAAGGGAGAGAGCATATGCTGGTTAACAGTAGTAAAGTGTGCAGAGTCTGAAAAACCAGCAAAAACATTATCTAAAAAGTGGACGGAGGCATGCAAAAAAGTTAGGGGTGACCACCCTAAGGCTGCCAGGTCTGTGCCACTCTTGTGTGATGTTTTGTGTGCATGCTTGTCTGTATGTGTGCATCGGATGAGTTGGGGTTGAGGAGACTGGGACTGGGAATTGGTAGTTGGAGGGGGGAAGGTAGGACCAGGTGCACTGGCAGCCATCAGAGAGGAAGCCAGAGCCTGAAAAGATCTCTGAAGTGCCGCCAAGACACTGTGAATGCCCTCCAGGAAGTCATTACATTGCTGCATCTGGGATGCCAGCCCCTGGATGGCATTCACTATGGTTGCCTGCTCTACAGAGATGGATCTCAGGAGGTCAATAGCCTCCTCACTGAGGGCAGCAGGGCTGACTCGGGCAGGCGGGCGGGTACGGGCAACTTGGTGGGGGGCTACTCAGAGGGCGGTGCTGGTACGGGGTGGTGGCTGTACCTGCAGCTGTGGTGGTTCCAGAGGTGTCTGCCACAACCAGAGTGCTCCCATCGGAGGAAGTTTCAGAGTCACTGTTGTCACCTCCTGTCCCCGCCGTGGTGCTCCCCTCACCCTCCATTCCACTGATCCTCTCAGCGTTGGTGGACTCTGCCTCCTGGGTCCTGGGGGTGCAGCTCCCTCACTCGCCGGTTCCCCTGCTTCGTCGCCGGATGATTTTAATGCACACATGGACAGGATGATAGAAGAAAATAGCGGGGAGAAAGGGAGCACTGGGTCAATTACAGCACCAACACCACAGATGGCATGCACATCACCATCACACACAGGGACCAAGATTGAGCAGTATACACCGCACCGGCATACCATTGGCTAGGTACCACAGCAGGATAAGAGCCAAACACTGCCATCTGCACCCCTCCTGGAACCTACTAAGCCCTGTCTGACATGAAAAGCCAACTAGCTAGCTATCCAGATTTTGGTATTTACCCAATAACCCTGAGCTGGACCACGCAACAATGTATGAGCTGGCATAAAGGGGTATCCTCTGACTGAAACCCACCACCAGAATCCTATGCCAAGCAACATAGATGGTTGTCACACACACTAGACTTACCCCCTTGTGGCTGATGTGTTGCCCTCAAGCGCCCATCCAGCTCTGGATAGGCCACCACCAGTATGCGTGCCATCAGGGGTAGTGAGTTTCCGACGGGCACCCCTTCCTCATTGGGAGGCCATCCCCAGATGGGCCTCCACTGTCTTCTGGGCCCAGCATCTCAGGTCCTCCCACTGTTTCCTGCAGTGGGTGCTCTGCTGGCTATAAACCCCCAGGGTCTGCACCTCCTTGGCGATGGCACAACCAAGTCCCTCTTGTGAGGGTTTCTGACCTGCAGGGAAAACACAAATGGAGGGACTCATGAAACTGAATATCCAACTTGTCACACATATGGAGTTCAGACATCATTTGCCCATCAAATGGCCCACACATCACTCAGAGCCCTGCGTGTACACTACCACCAGCCATTCCCCCCACCCAAATGATACACTGCCAGCACACACCCACATCTCCATGCAGCCTGGTCGCATGCAACATCCCCATGGTGGACTCACCTATTGATCTGGAGGCCCATACAGCTGTTCATACAGGGGTAGGACCCGATCCACCAGGTGCTCTAACTCCTCCAAAGTGAAGGCTGAGGCCCTTTCCCCTGTCGCACGGGCCATGGCAGGTTTCAGACACAGGTCACAGCAGCACATGCAGTGGAGGTGTTGACCTGTGGAAAGTCAGGAATCAAGTGAGGTTATAGTCAGAAAATGGTGGTCATATTGGCGGCGATGTACACCGTCACCGCTGGCGGTGATCCTCATTGGATACTGTACTCTATAGAGCCCCATGGTAGCCAATGAGGAAATGTACGGTGATGCAGACCACCTTCCGCCATGACGCCCAATGCCCTTGGAGTGAGATCACTTCCACCTGACCCTACATGCAGGACAGGCGCTTGCCATGTTATACTGCTGGTACACAATTTTAGAATAGAAAATGTGTCATTGGTGTTGTACATATCCATTTACAGTGTCCAGTTACATACGTACTCTATGTGCACTGAAGTGGTGGATCCAGTTTTCATGTTGTCACTCCCTTCTCACTCCTCTGTGTCTTAGGTACCTATCACTGTGGAGGAATAGAAGGAGGAGGTAAGCCCCCATGTACATACCCCTTGTGGACTTGGCTACACTGGAGGACAGGCGCATATTACTCACCTATAGACTGGACAGGGCCACAATCACAGAGCTGTGTGCTCAATTGGAGCCTGATCTGATATCTGATATCCGTCATCCCACTGGGCTCCCCCTCTTGCGCAGGTCCTATCAGTACTCCATTTCCTGGCGACAGGCTCTTTCCAAGTGACAGTGGGCTTGGCTGCAGGACTGTCACAGCCAATGTTCTCAATAGTGCTGGCAAGGGTTTTGTCTGCCTTGCTTAAACACATGTGCAGCTACATCTTTTTTTCCTCAAGTAGAAGATTTGGCCACTGTGAAGGCTGGATTTTATGCAATGGGACACAGATGGGTCTAGTGCCAAAGTATAAATATGGAGTTAGTTTTGCACCGAATTAGAGTAAAAAATATGATGCTAATTCAGTGCAAACAGAGTATAAATATGCCCCTAAGTTCCTAGAAGAGTTCGATATGGAAAGTTCAGACATTGTGAAAACAAAAGCATTGGACACTTAGGCCCGTATTTATACTTTTTTTTTTACAATTGTATTTTGTATGTTTGCGCCACTTTTGGGTCAAAAAATGACGCAAATGCAGTGCTAAAAAAGTATAAATATGTGCCTCACTTTCCAAGAAGTAGTCAACATCTAGAAAACATGTGTCTTTATGAACTACTACAACACTATATATATATTATATATATATATATATATATATATATATATATATATATATAATATATATAGACACAATGTAATAGAAAACCTAGATGAAGGGTAATATGCAGTAGCTGGTTGCGATGCTTGTTTGGTTCGACACACAATTAACCACACAAAACTTAGTTGCCAAACTCCCGATAAAAGAGACTTTTTCTGTTTGGCACTTTTACAACTGTTCAGGCCTTGGTGTTCTGAATTGGAATTACCTGGAGACTTTCACTTCTGCAAAGATTCTTTCAACACTGTGAAAGACAGCATCCAGTTTTCAGTGTTTCAAACCTATTTGAGTTGGAACAGTTAGTTGAACAGCTGAATGATGAGCAGAAAGAAATATATATGGAGGTAAATGAGAAAATATAACATGGATTTGTCCATGAGAAGAAAGAGCGTAAATGCACATCATCCAAACCAATTCTATTATACATCAGCGGTCAAGCTGGGAAAGGTTTTTTAATTGAAGTCCTCACTGCTTACCTACAGAGGACTACAGACTCGAATTTGTCATGTGTAGTAACCACACCAACCAGATTCGCTGCACACAGCATTAAAGGAATTACTTTACATCAACTAGTTATGCGACCTGTGGAACATGACAACAAATTGGAGTACCAAAACGCATCCAGTGAAGCTTGTCATGAAGTGTCAAGAGTACTGAAGAAATTGAAACTTTTAAGGATTGATGAGTGGAGCATGGTCTCAAACTTAATGATTTGTATACCTGAGAATGCTACAGATTCTAAGGACAGACTATGATGCACTTGATCTTGTTTGGTGATCTATTACCACCTACGCCCGTGAAAGGACAGCCTGTATTCAAGATAGTACTCCATCATGGAACTTGGAATTCCTTAGGAAGTAACAGGACGTAAACATTTGGTTAAACCTCCAATACAAAGTACTACTTAGGAATATACTTCAAGCATTTGAGGTGGAATACGTAAATATTCTGAAGGATATTAGGTTAGGAATGCTCACAAAAGAGGGAAAATGTTGCTTAGAAAGCGGACATAAAGAAACTGTTTTCTACAAACAAGACAGCAGCACAGTTAATGTTCAATTTCATTCAAGAAGTAAAATTAATTGTCAGCCAAATGTGCACACTTCAGGAGTGCTCCTGATTTAAAGACAAATAAGTAAAACTGGAGAGAGAAGATTTTTTTTGAACTTTTGTCGAATTACAAAATGGAACACCAGGGTGTGACAGTATCCCTAAGTGAAAAACTACAAGCAAACCTTTGTTCATTGGAGAAATCTGTTTCCAAAACTAATGGATTAGGAAAGTGCACACATGTTTTCAAAAAACTGTAGAGTAATTTTGCAGGGAAATATAAATATTGAAGAATACCTTGTAATTGTGCTATGGGTAAAGTTATTGATTTCAGTTAGTTTACTTACAGAAATAAGGTTGAATACCTAGCAGTATAATGTGATCTGATCTGACCTGACTGTGCCCTCTACCGTGCCCTCGCTGGTTCTGCGAGTTCGAGGCTCTCCACCACCCGCAGGCTCCTGCCTGTGCCTCATCCCTGGTGTCTAGTGGTTTCCGTAAGTATTGTGTGTCTGTCCTGTAACTGTCTATCTCTTGTGTATTTTCCATTGCTCTTTGTCTCCTTTTTCTGCCTTTTACTCCTTTTTTTAATGCCATTTCTCCATCATCATATCCGTTTTTGGCTTTTTCAGCCATTTTTCACCTTTCCTCTGCCTTCACGCTCTGTCCTGCTGCTGCGTCCCTGCCCCCCCTCGCACCCTTATTCGCACACTGCTCCGCCTTCCAGCTGCTCCTCCCTCCCACCTCACCTTCTTAATGGCGGCTGCTGCATTGTGCAGAGAGTGACCCTTGACCTGTTGTAAGGTCGGGTTGCGCTTCCCATGCCACGCAGCTCCACCTGACTGCGTCTGTTCCCTCTACCAGTCCTCGCTGCTGCTGCAAGTTCGAGGCCCTCCACCACCCACAGGCTCCCTCCTGCGTCTCATCCCTGGTGTCTAGTGGTTGCCGTAAGTATTGTGT
The DNA here is from genome assembly GCF_031143425.1 of Pleurodeles waltl. Classification (NCBI taxonomy): domain Eukaryota; kingdom Metazoa; phylum Chordata; class Amphibia; order Caudata; family Salamandridae; genus Pleurodeles; species Pleurodeles waltl. The sequence continues at coordinate 511,329 of NW_027149843.1, read as the reverse complement.
GTCTGTTCTGTGACTGTCTGTCTCTTGTGTATTCTCCTTTTTCTGCGTTTTACTCCTTATTTTAAAGCCCTTTCTCTTTCTTCCTATCACCTTTCCTCTGCCTTCGTGCTCTGTCCCGCCGATGCGTCCCCTGTGGCCCTGTCCCCCCTCACGCCCCCTTTCACCCACCGCTCCGGCCTCTCAGCTGCTCCTCCACCCACCTCCCCTTCTTAATGGCGGCCACACGCAGCGGGTGCATCGCTGACGCCCATCCGCGCCTGGACCGCGCAGAGCACCAGAACCCCTGACCCTCACGACCCCCACACGCCTGATGCTGCTACAGTGCCAATGCCCTCCACACCGGCCGTTCAGCCACCTGCTTCCAAGCCACCCCAAAGCTCACCCACGGACCCTTCTCTTGCCGGAACCACAGTTTCACCAGCCGCCGAGCATCCCGCCAGAACCAAACACAACCACCTCAGTTGCATCCTCCTCAACACCCACTCCGTCCACAAACACGCCGTCAAACTTTGGGACCTACTCATCTCATCGCCGGACGTCGCCTTCCTAACTGAAACCTGGATGGACCCCTCCTCGGAACCCAACATCAACATAGCCATCCCAGACGGCTATAAGATCACCCGCAGAGACCGCACCAACCGACCGGAAGGAGGGATCGCCATAGTACACAAGAACAGCATCAGAATCTCGACCAGCACTGAAGACGCCCTTGACGCTGCCAAACTCTTACATTTCCAGATTCACATCAATGCCAACACCACCCTCAAAGGAACTCTCGTCTACAGACCCCCCTGCCCCCAGCCGCAGTTCAGTGACACCATTGCCGACATAATGAGCGCTCATGCCCTTGCTTCTACAGACTACATCCTCCTCGGCGACCTGAACTTTCACCTCGAGAACGCCAACGACAGCAACTCCACCCCCCTGTTTGACAACCTCACCAACCTCGGTCTCAAACAACTCGTCACAACACCCACCCACTCCGCTGGCCACACGCTCAACCCCATCTTCTCCGCCAGCAGCCACGTCATCTTCAGCCACACTACCGAACTCCACTGGACCGACCACCGTTTTGTCCACTTCATCTTCAAGAAACCCACCACACACCACCACCCACAACAGATCCCCTGCCACAGCTGGAACAAGATCACTGAAGACCAACTGATCTCCACCCTCACCCAAGCACCGCCACCCATCACCACCGACCCCAACTCAGCTGCCCTCAACCTCAGACAATGGATAGACGAATGCACCAACACCCTCGCCCTGATTAAGAAACCCTCCAACAACCACACCATCTGGTACACCACCGACCTTCAGGCCTCCAAGCGGGAGTACCAAAAACTCGAGAAGAAGTGGCACCACGAACAAGGAACTCGCCAACCCCAGATCCTGCTCTAACGATACCCCACCTGCGCAAGACCTCTGTGACTCCCTCTACCCCTGCTTTCACCGCAAGATCACGGACATCCATGACAGCTTCAACACCTCGACCCCCACGACAGCCGCTGTCACCACAAACCCCGACTCACTGGACCCCAGCCACACCAACCTCCTTCTCTCCTGGACCCACATCAACGACAAGAATACCATTAAAACCATGAGTACCATCCACTCTGGCTCACCCCCCTACCCCTGCTCCCACCATGTCTTCAACAAAGCAAGCTCCATCATCGCCCCCAACTCCGAATGATCATCAACAGCTCCTTCGAGACCGCTACCTTCCCAGAAAGCTGGAAGCACGCCGAAGTCAATGCCCTGCTAAAGAAACCCAAAGCAGACCCAAGAGATCTCAAGAACTACCGGCCCATCTCCCTCCTCCCCTTCCCCTTCAACGGCCAACTGACCTGCTTCCTTGAAGACAACAACACTCTGGACACTTCTCAATCCGGTTTCCGTACCAATCACAGCACCGAGACCACCCTCATCGATGCGACCGACGACATCAGGACCATGCTCGACAAAGGCAAAACTGTGGCCTTCATCCTCTTAGACCTTTTGGCTGCCTTCGACACCGTCTGCCACCACACTCTTCGCACATGCCTCTACGATGCGGGGGTCCACCACAAAGCCCTGCACTGGATCACCTCCTTCCTCTTCGGCAGAATCCAAAGAGTCCACCTCCTTCTCTTACTTTCTGAAGCCACGAGACCATCTGCGGCGTTCCCCAAGGATCCTCACCCAGCCCGACCCTTTTCAACATCTACATGGCACCACTCACCAACATCGTCCAATCACACAACCTCAACCTCATCTCCTACACCGATAACACCCAGCTGATCCTCTCACTCACCAAGGACCCCGCCGCCACCAAAAACAACCTCCACAACAGAATAAAGGCCATCACCAACTGGATGGAGAGCAGCCGCCTGAAACTAAACTCTGACAAGATGGAGATTCTCATCCTCGGCTCCAACCCCTCTGCCTGGGATGACTCCTGGTGGCAGGCCACCCTAGGAAGCATACCAACGCCCACTGACCACGCACTCAACCTAGGTTTCATCCTGGACTCATCGCTCACCATGGCGCAGCAAGTGAACGCTATCTAATTTTCCTGCTTCAACACCCTCCGCATGCTCCGCAAGATCTTCAGGTGGATCCGCACCGAAACCAGAAGGACAGTCAACCAGGCCCTCGTCAGCAGCAGACTGGACTACAGCAACGCTCTCTATGCGGGAACCACGGCCAAGCTCCAGAAAAAACTGCAACAGATACAGAATGCCTCCGCACGCCTCATCCTCAACATCCCACGCCGCAACCACATCTCAGCCCACTTGAGAGATCTACACTGGCTCCCCGTCAACAAGAGGATCACCTTCAAGCTCCACGCCCACGCTCACAAAGCACTCCACAACGCCGGCCCTGCTTACCTCAATGAGCGACTCACCTTCTACCCTCCCAACTCACCCTCGTCACCGCTCCTCGCATCCACCGAACTACAGCTGGCGGCAGATCGTTCTCCCACCTTGCAGCCAAGACCGGTAACTCCCTCCCCATCTATCTACGACAGACCCAGGTCCTGCTGACCTTCAGGAAATGCCTCAAGACTGGGCTGCTCAAGCAGTAGCATCTCCCCCCCCCCACAGCGCCTTAAGACCCTAGCGGGTGAGTAGCGTGCTCTACAAATGACTGATTGATTGATTGATTAATTAATGGTGTAAAACAAATTGGAAGGTCCATTGCACATTTCTTTGTTGAGAAAGAATTGCATGTTCAAAGGAGCCCGTTCCCAATTTTCCAAGCAGATGCTTTGACTATTCATAAAACTCAAGATTTAAGTGTAGATTCAGCATTCATTAATACAGGTACCGCTCTCTTTAAGGAAGGTATATCATACGAAGCCTTATCAAGAGTTAGAAAATTGTCCAGTTTGTATCTTGTTGACTTTGATGACAATAAAGTAAATGCTGATTCAAGTTGTGTCAAAGAGTACAAACAATTTAGAAGTGTTTATTCTCCTCATTTATGGCAGTGTTTGGTTTATGAAAAGCCTACCATCTGGCCTAAGCAAACGCTTTTAATGGATTGCAGTATTATTGTTGAAAAGAAGTGTAAGAAAAAGACCAAGGAACTTCTAAGAAAAAAAAAACTGACAATGCAATTGTTGATTACCAATTGTCAAGTCCTTCTGATGTAAACTCTATGCCAATGTGGTCCTCAATGCACTGTTCACATTACCTCATGTAGTTCATGCAATGAACAGGGAAAAGATATGAGATTGTGCTCCACAATGGATGCTTTGTTAGAATGCCTCTGCAGTGAAAACGTAAAACACATTGGCCCATATTTATACTATTTTAGTGCCGCATTTGCGCTGCTTTTTGACGCAAAAATGCCACAAACTTACAAAATCTTATTGTATTTTGTAAGTTTGCACCGGTTTTGCGTCAAAAAGTGGCGTAAATGCGGCACTAAAAAAGTATAAATATGTGCCATTGTTCATCTCACATTTAAGACCTTGTAGATGTATGCACTGGAACTATACACTTTGCCCAAAACACACAAGAAGATGCACCCGATTTTCTAATTGTAATCTTTTGTGTTTAAGAAGAAGAAAAAGTACCTCTTGACCACTTTTTTGGCCTTTGTACGCTCATGGTTCTATGAGTAACTAATTGCTCTTTGACATCAACTACAGAAATAGGTTCAGAGTGATTCATTTACTTAATGCCATCAGATTGCAGATCTATTAATTTTGACAGACTGTTTAAGAGTCTTCGCAGAACAATACCTTCAGAAATTATCAATCAGATCTTCTGTCAATTTTGTATATACGAAGAAGTGGCAAATATCTTATTCTAATGCTACAGCAATGTACAGCAGATGGAAGTAAATTGGAAACAGAATTTATAAAGTTTAAAGCAGAACAAATATCTATTGCAGGAACATATACATATATATATATATATATATATATATATATATATATATATATATATATAAAACAATTCATTGACAAAAACAAAAGCTACAGGAACATTATAGTTAGGTTCTGAATTTACTTGTATAAAACTGTAGAAATTCAGCAGTTATAGCTACTTCAGCTAACTATAACTTGTGCCCCCATAATGCACTGCTCATGACCTCAGATATTACCTCACTCATGACATGGCCAGTGACATCACTGATGACATCTCAAATAACATCACTGATGAGAACCTAATTATAACGTTCCTGTAACCTTTGTTTTTTTGAGTGAATATATATATATATATATATATATATATATATATATAGAGAGAGAGAGAGAGAGAGAGAGAGAGGACCCATCACTGAGTTATATTTGAAAATGTTCAAAGGCTTTATCTTCCCATGCTTGTAATATGAGTCCTAGGTCATATAATTCCATAGTCAGATCTAATTAAAATGATTGTATTTTATTGATTCATATAAAAAATCGACAATTCATAACCTCATGTGGAAATTTGAACATTCATAGCCAACGCGTTTCGTCCAAACGGGCTTCGTCAGGGCTAAAATCATAAACATATAAAATCATGATTTACTATGAAATAAATTATATCCACATCCTGATTATTAGACATACTGTTAAACATGTTAACATCACATGCGAGCATCACCAAATCTATCAATATTGGAGCATTTATACTAAATAAACGATAAATGTGTCTATGGATGTTTCAATTTAACTATTGTCACCATCAGAGTTTCAGTTAAATAGTACATATGTGACCCAGAGACAGATAGAACAATATTTTTTATATTTTCAACTAACAGAAATAATAAACATGCCTTGCATTGAATCGTATTTTAAAAAGATTTTTTGTTATAAAAACCAACATGATGACCCAAATATTCTACTTTATCACCAAATCTTACTGGTTAAACATGGCCAATCTAATACATTTTTAAAATGAATAATAACTTTTAATTTTTGGTATATTTACCGATCTAATAACTATTTTGTTTTAATTTTACTTGTTTATGGTCTTCAAAACATTTCTTATTTCAATTCAAACATAAATTCTGACATGCCATGATTTGAATCCTTGCATATCGTCATTCTATTTTATTTCTACATGGTTCTCTACATTGTAATTCAGTATCCTATTTGCCATCATTCCTACCTTTCAATAAGAACGTGTGGCACGCTCCACAGCAAAACTCACTTTGACGGCGTTCATCCAAATGTTCTCTCGTGTCAGCACGCAGCTTTATACCTGTTTTACTTACAGGCTCAATCCTGGGAGGTTCGATTTAGGCTTCATTACCATTCGTATATTTATGGCAGCCATATTGGAAGGGTAATTGGGTCAATCAAATCGTATAGTGGCCCAAAAATAAATGTATACATCGGTCAAAATTTTAAGTGTAATGTTAATTACAGTTTGTTTTTCTGCATATTTGCATAATAAACCCACAGAGTTCTCCGTACCCCTTTAAAACTTAATAAATTGTTTTTTTTCTCCATTACGGCTGTGGCAAACTTGTATGGCAGCCATCTTTTAATGTTTTTAGATTCGATTCAATGTATCTCGAATAGAAATTTATAAAGGACCCCAATGTTGCCTTACATATCTTGTTGCGATTAAAAATTAATCCTATTATAAGGATGCATGTGTTTCGATTGGAAACTCATATCTAAAGATTACATTTTAACCTTATTATAATTCTTATATTTCTAGCAGCCATTTATGATTCAAATCAGTGAAGATTGAGTTCGGCTATTTCTAGCGTTCATTTTAAAGTAGTTTTTTTACCTGTTACGACTATCACAAACCTCTATGGCGGCCATCTTTTAATGTTTTTAAAATCAATTCAATTTATCTATTATGTATTTCGATTGTACACTCATACCTAGAAGAATACATTTTGACCCCTGTTTTTATTTTTCTTTCCTACTATTCTGGTCCAATGTCTTTTGCTCTGATCCCTCTTTTTTTGTTTTGATCGCAGAGAAGGGAGACATGGTTTTCCTTAATCAGATATCTTTCAGTGGCAAAACCATAAATGTGTAGTGACTTCCACAACACCTATGACCACTCTAAAAATTGTAGGATTGTTTTGCAGCCATCATGTGATCACAAGCTCAAGGGAATCCACCTTTTATTTCAGTACTTTTACTCTGTCAACCTCGTTAGGCTCCACGTTCTAATACAAGCTAGAACGTACAAAGTAAGCCATCAGCAAGTCAGACAATAAGAAAGCAAATCTATATGGCATGAATTCTGGCTGTTTAATTGGCAATCTTTCCTAAAATGTAATCTTTTGTATACTATGCATGCACCGCCTTGCAACTGGAGTGTATTATCTTTCCAAGACCTGTCCGTGACAATTCTGTCTCTGCCAAAATAATGTACATGAATTTTCATTTGAAAGAAGAAACTATGCTACTAATGTCAATGTCAACCAGTATAACTGCCTCAGGAGATGTGAGTTCAATACCTATTATATTTTTAGCAAAAACGTATACTGTGTGCAACAATATATACAGATCAAGGCAGCCAGAAAACGTATCGATGAGGTGATTATCAATATGTGTGAGGTACGGGCAGGCTACATGCAAAGCTTTGAGTCAGTCCGGATGAAATATAATGTAGACCAAAGAAGATTTTTTACTGTTATAGTTGAAGGTCAGCATGTGTTTGGCCTTTTAGAATACATACAACAGCTTGAACCTGCCTCTCACATTTTTCTCTAATTCCAACTTTTCTTGCCATTTGAGTGGTTCTTTCTCTAAGTCTCACTCTTTTACTTCAATTCATGATTGATACATTACCATGATACCATGATACTAAGCTAGTCATTTTCACACATTTTAACAATTACTAAATTTGAAACATAATGATCAGTGAGTATGTCTGTTGGCACATGAAAATAAGTTTATCTGATATTGAAAATTGGCAATTATGAGGAACAGGGCTGACTGACAGTCTGTAGGGGCATTGGAGGTATCTCTGCATGAAGCAGGCACTACTCAGAAGAAGAGGGGGCTGTGAAGGAGCCTCCGCAAACTGACACCACCGATGTGACAAGACACAAGACCTGCAGGGCTGTGCTATGAAAGATATCTGAGGGGCCGAACGTGTCTTTCCTAACAGTGACAAGATTGACACCTGAGATTGAGGTTGACAAAATATCAGTTTTGCTACATCTCTTGCATTAAAAGGTACCATAAGCACTATAGTGTGATCAGCTGGGGCAATGAGATGACCACTACAAACCCACTTGGAGGGCTATGCAGGATGCACACCACCTAGAATTCAATCAAAGAATCAGGAATTTGTAAAGCACACTACTCACCTGTGAGGGTCTCAAGGTGCTGAGGTGGGGGGGAGGTGCTGCCACTGCTCGCACAGCATGGTCTTGAGAAGTTTCCTGAAGGTAAGGAGGTCTTTGCACTGATGCAGGGGGGTGAGAAGAGTGTTCCACGTCTTGGCGGCAAGGTGCAAGAATGATCTGCCGCCGGTTGTAGTTCTGCAGACGCATGGGAAGGTTGCGAGGGTGAGGTAGACGGAGTGGAGATGCAGGGTTGGGGTGTAGCAGGAGAGCCGTCTGTTGAGGTATTCTGGTGCAGTGCTTTGTGAGCGTGGCTGCGGAGTTTGAAGGTGATTCTCTTGTTGACTGGGAGCCAGTGCAGGTCTCTCAGATGGCCTGTGATGTGGCAATTGCTCTGCCAATGTGGAATTGTACCTTTGAACAAGGGGGTGAGGTACCTGTCTGCTAAGGGGGCACATTTTGAACACTATCCTTTGGGCAATACTGTGCTGCAAGTTTGTTTTCCACTACAGACACACTCAAATTCCCTCACAGGGTCAAGAGACAATCTACGTTTTGGTTAACAACTGCCCTCAAGTTTACATGGGTACTATCCCTAATAGTACAACAGATAAATGCTCTCTGTTGTGTGTGTGTTTGTGTGTGTGGGGGGTACTGGGCAGCAATTTATTGATAATTATTGTTGGAAAGGGGATCGTTAGTTAGGACAGGTAAGTACCTACACTCAGCAACAGGCCACTAACCTTCATTTAGATCCAGTTAGGTCTCAATAATTTAAACACAGCTCAACCCTTGGTTGCTTAGCAATGAGCGACAAGGGTTAAATTAGGAGACAAGTGTGTAAAGCATTTAACAATCACAAAACAGTAAATAAGTAAAACAAAAAACACAATAAAAATCCAACACCAATTTATAAATATAGATTATATTTTTGTCTTAGAAATGACACCAAAATGATTAAAATTGGATAAGGGGAACTGGAGACATGAATTTTTAAAGAATGAATGTTTTCCAGCACATAGAAGCAACTAGCGCTCAAAGGGTTAAAAAAGGTCAAACTGGACAGGGACAAAGTCCAGCTTTTAGGACACCCACAAGATAACACTCTTATACTTACTTTCAGAAGTGTTTCTTGATTCAGGAAAGTGGTCCACAGCACCAGCCAAAGGTTCAGAGGCTCTGGTTTGCCTCTTGGGGTCTGGGACTACAACTTCCACAATTCACCTCTTCAACTTATGGAGCTACTCCAAACATCTCCAAACTTCTCAATCTTCTTCCAGAGGTCCTTTTGGGGGCTCTGAAGTGTTCACAACTTGAACCAAGGTTTCAGAAGCTCTGAGTTGCTCTTTGGGGAGATAAGACAACAATTCACATAATGCACCTGGTCAGAATCCTCAAATACCCACTGGACGCTGGTCAACTGGACTCTGCTTGCAGGACTTGATGCAGGGGACTTTGGCAGCTCCTTTGTACTTGCAGCAAACAGGGAGTCTCTTCTTGAAGTAGTAGAAGACAGGCAAAATCCTTTAAGTGGTGAAGCCAAGTGTGCAGTTGGTGCAGTCCTTCCGAGTGCAGTGTCCAGGTGCAGGTCAGGGGTCCAGCAGGGCAGTCCTTCTTCTTCTTTGTCTTGTTCCTTGTAGGGATCCGAGGTGTGGGTGCAGCACTGCCATATATATACTTGCTCCTGGGGTGGAAAGCGGGGGGGCCTGACTGTCCAATCACAGTCAGGCCTCTTCCCCCTTTGATGACCACTTCCTGGGAAGTGTGGCAAAAAATCAATCACAGACATTCTTAAAAAATCCATCATATAGCTCGCAATATTCTAATGAGACTACTGCATTTTGAGCTACACAATTGCCTGCAGTGTGGGAGACTGAGTCTGACCGACTACAGGTGACACCTGTCGCTCCCATCTGGTTTTTGCTCCGGCTAACTAGCAGTGCCTCATCTCTACCCAAGGGCAGGGGTGATTGGGCAGCCGAGCACATGACATAACTGGTTTCTCAGGGAAGCTGTGGCCACTCGGGTCTCATCCATTTTCTCTCAGTTACATTAGTCTCATATATACAATGACAGACAGAGGAAGTATATGTTTCAATAATAATTTTAATGAGGCGACTGCATCTTAGATAGCAAAGAGTGGGCTGAAATAACCAGGACAATACAGCATGACAAGATTAAAATTGTGACAAGGAGAGTAAAGCATAGAAATAACGCTATCATATTGTCACTACAGTTAATAACCTAATTCCTACCTAGGCTATAATAGAGCACAGCATGTTCAGCTCTAAATCTGCCCTTCAGGATCCCCTGGGAAGACATCATCCCTCATACCTGAGCAAAGGCCTGAAGTCTGCATAAGCAGCTGTAACGAAGCACTCAGCAATCAGCATACAGTCGTCGTTCTCTGGCTAACATCTCCCTCTAGCATGTAAGGGACAGGGAAGTGTTTTTATAGTAAAACGGTTGATGTTCTGAGAAAATGTCCCTATGTAAGGATGTGTGTTTTCTATGAATGTCAGAGACAAAACTTTACGCCACGTTCATCGGCAACCTATCTTACTGCCGCCTTAAATAGAAGCTCAGAGTGATCAAGAATGTCTTATTTGAGAACAGAGTGCTGGTCTAGACAAAACAGCTAGATAGAGAACATAAAACAAGACCGTAAAAGTGGCTACTGTAACAATAATAAAGTGATGAGGAATAAAATATATCTAGGTTAAAGTGCACAGCGGCAGGCCTAGTGTGTTAAAATAATATAAGTGGAGCTATAACTAAAATGGGTACACAACGGGCTGAAACTGATTTTTGGAGGTTAGATCTGAGTGAGCCCACCCACTGGTGTGGCTAAACATCCTAAACACACCCCTCTCCTGCCCTCTCCTAATCTAATCAAGAGTGCATCTAATTATCGGTGCTTGCAGGAAATGGGGGAGGTACTGAAATGCTCCAAATGTTTATCCCTGTCATTGAAGACCAGTTTGGCTGCTCTCCTCAATTCTGGTTTACCATCTGCTGAGGCAGATCTCCTGCCCCAGGCACATCCTTTGTGTTCAGCCCAGGCCACTTCACACCTCATCAAGGCAGCCAGGCTGCCAGAGGCTGGCCAATCAGTAAAGGGCACTACAGAGCGGAAGTTTGCAACTTTCAGGTAGAGTTTTAAAACGTTTTACCTGAACTAGTTACATTAAATCCAACAATGGCAAGTTGTGGGAGTTATTACAACAATTAATTTGATACCAAACTCAAGGTACCTGTCACTTATTGGGACTTTGTAATTAAAATAAAGTCTCCCCAGTTTAGCCTATAGAGGCCATTCTCTACACTGAGGGAAAACAAATTTGGCTATTTTACCTCACCAGGGCTTATAAAACAATTTTTATAAGGTCCCTGCTTATAGTTAAATGGCATCCAACCCTGGGGGGAGATGTGGCACACCTTAGGGGTGACTTATATATACAAATAAGTTAGTTTAAGACTTTGGAAGGACTTTTAATTCCAAAGTTGAATTTGCATATAACTTTAGTTTAAAAGCAGCTAGCAAGTCAGATCTGCCTTTCAATTGACACTGGGCACCTTAGCAGAGCACCTATGGGTGTACTACCTATGCTGGGATCCCTACAGCTAGGCATATACTAGGGACTTATAGGTAGGTTGACATAGCCAATTATAATTAGCCTAATTTACATACTCATTTTATACAGAGCATAGGCCCTGGGAGTGGTTAGCAGTAGCCAGGGCACCATCGGAGTCAGGAAAACACCAGCAAAAAGGGAAAAATGGGGGCACAAAGTTAGGGGGCTCTGCAATCAGCCCCATTTTCTCACAGTTATCTGGTGCTTGTTGAGTTTTGAAACTGTAACTTCACACCATCCTTAGTATGCATTGAAATGCTCTACTTTACTACCCTAAAAGACAGGCAAATGGACACCCGCATCAGGCAGGGACCTAAGTGGAATATAGAGATTGCACCACCTTTAGGAGTGCCAACCCTGGAAGTTTTAGTGTCCTGACTAAGTGTTCAATCTTAGGATAAAAATCCAGAGCTGCTGTACTGTTCCTATGATGCAACAATAGAGATGATGCAGGTAAGTACGTGTGGGATAAGGGTGTCTGCATCTTGAGGCTGTACTACCACCATAAGAGTACCAGTAGGACTAGGGAGCTTCAGGGTTGTCCCCTATCTAGAAGCAGAACAGTTTTCCCACTTTACAGACATATTAGCAATTGCCTCCATGCGTCTTAGAGTGAACTGCAATGAACTTCAGTGGTGAACTATGCCAGAGGTAGGTGGACTGGGCCATAGAACCTTTCTCTTCATGTACAGGGCAGACCAGTGCACAGTGCAACAGGAGTGGTCACCTTAGGTTTTGACACCCAGGGGAGTACACTGATCCATGGGATTTACTGTAATATAAGGTATGCAGTCTGTAGCAAGGTGGCAGTATTATGTGGTATGTCTGCGGGTCCTACCATGTAATACTAGCACGTTATCCAGAACTGGACCTCAAATTCACACTAGTAAACCTTAGCTCAGTCCTATTAGAGTGGCAAAGAGCAGTCAGGCTATTTAGAGGAATATGTGTTAAGCATTTCACAATGCCTACATGGATGATAAGTACTTGACACGACTCAAAATAAATCCAACACTAATTTATAAAAATAAAGCACATTTTTATATTGATGTAAACAACAAAACAAAGTTGATACATTGCAGATAACTGATGTTATGGATTTTAGAGTATTATTTAAATCAGTACTTTGCAGAGCTGTCAAATTCCATTATTGTGGTCAATGGGATAAAACACAGTATGCATTTGGTCACTTATGGGGTGAGTTCTACAGAACCTACCTGGGCTTCAGGTCTTGCAGGTCCTTAGACAAAGTCTTGACAGACAGTATTTTGTTACCTTGCCCAGGGAGTCCAGGTGCAGAGGTGCTCCGGCTGTCCTTGGTACTGACGGCATTCACAGAAGCTGTCAAAATTGTAACTGAGTTTCACTCTACTCTCAGACAGTAGAAGCATTTGGTGTCCTAAGACCAGGGTTCAACAGCTGATCTCTTCAACCTTGCTCAGCAGCTCTGGGTGCAGGGCTAGCTGCCAGCTGTTAACCACTGAGGCAGGTTGTGCCAAAGATGCTTTGCAACACCCTCAACGGCACCTCCTTCAGAGTGCATGGGCATACCAGGGGGTCATTGCTGTTGTCAGTCACTGTTGCAGTGAGCTGCTCTTGGGAAGGTGATGCCTTTTGGGGGTTGTACGACTCCTGAAAACTGAATTTTTCTGCCTGCCGGCTTCGACAGGGCAAGAAGGGCTTTGCCCTTGAGTGGGGGACAAGTGATTACATATCAAGGGTGGTGAAAAGCATTTGAGGCTCACCGCCTTGATTACTGTAAACACTAGCCATCGTGGGAGGGAGGAGGTGTGACCTCCTTCATGCCCAGGTCCTTTGTCTCCATCCTGGGGAAGTGCTAGCACAACCAGCAGGATGGCGAACACTTGTCTTGGCAGCAAACACATGGGGAAGCCCGCCAGGGCAGGAGAAAGCTGGCAACTCAGTGGGCACCCTCAGAGGATGCAATCTGGGTACATGTAAGGTAAATTTGGCACAAGAGTCGGGGTCAGGGTTAAAAAGCAGTGATTGACACCAAACATGGTGGAATTCAGTCCAGCCATCATGGAGCTTGACAGCTGGGATTTGCCTAGATGCCAGCTGATGTTATTCTATGGACACAGGTCACTTGCAATAGCATTAAGTTTTAAGTGCAATCACAGGGCCATATATGCTTGCACATATATGTCCACACTCATAACACAATGCACCCTGTGCTATGGGCAGTGAAGGGACTCTGCCTGCACCTGGTAAGGGCAGGGTTGAACTCAAAGAGGCCAGCTGCCTGTGCAGGCTGACATGGCAGCTCTGCAGGTCTTTTACTCAGGTCAAGCACGGTGGCACAATCAGTGCTGCAGTCCTGGTGGCCCCTTTACCATCGCTGCCGTGGGTACCTCTGATACCATTTTCTAAGGCCTTACAGGGGTGGTAAAGTCCTTGCCAATTCGGTTTACCAAGCACAGTACAATTTAAGGGAATGATCAGTGGCACTGGGGCTGATAAGCAGGTCTCAGTGTACTTTCAAATAAAAAATCACAGCATCAAGCAGAAAAAAAGTGGGGGTGGCCATCCAAAAAGCCCCAAGAGGATCCTGTTATTACTGGAAGATGTCTATGTCTGAATGAGGTAGGCAACCTGAAAGTCGACCTCAGCATACGTGACACAAAATCCAGGATAAAACATAAATTCTTATATGCATTTACCTTTCCATATTTTGTCTCTCGATACTCTGTCTTGGATATTTTTGTACCACCTTACACACCTAATCCTGAGGATTATGGATATGTCAAGATAGATTTGATTGGTTTTCCCCTTATGAACATTTTGTTCAAGGAGAGAGAAATTATTGAAAAGCTTCATGTGGCTAGATCGGACGATAACATTTTAGGTTGGAAACAGCAGAGGGACCTTGGCATCACCCTGAGCTCCAATTCCCTGGATCAGGTTCTATTGGTGAACGGTGTGGGTGATGGCACTGACATTGTGTAGTTTGGTGAGGCTTTCAAAAGGGGATCTAGGTCTGCTTAAAGATTCTGCTCACAAAATTATTTTAAAGAATTATGCCAAAATAGTACTGCACAAAGTGAGGAAAGTGCCTAAGCTCAAGATGGGACCTTTATGAGAGGAGCTTGATATGTTATTGGGATTAGGGATCTTGGAGGAAATGGAAGCCTTTAAGTGGTTAGCACCAGTTTTTAGCTGCAAAGAATGGAGATAGCATAATAATAAAGTCTCTCAATGTTCACAATCTTATACAAATTATTTTGCTTGAATGGTAACCTTTGTTGAATATTTCAGAAGATGTTTCAATGCTTTCAGGTGTCACCCTATTCAGTGTGATGGGTTTCTGGGCAGCCTACTACTCAGTGTTTCTTCATTAGGACTTGAACGTTTTGACCTAGTTTGTCACTCCATGTAGTGTCTTTTAGGTTTATATGTATGCCCTTTTGGGCTAGCCTTGTCAGTAGCCTGTTCCAAGTGGATCATATCTCAAGTTTTGGCTTGGTTAAATAATGTAAAACTCATTCAGCATGACATACTGATGTATTGCAGTGATAGAGAAAACCATGACTTGACCTTGACTAGGGTGTTGTGTAGGTTATGGGTGTCTGGGCTCACCCTTAAGATGAAAAAATGCAAGGTTGCATTAAGTCTTGTCTCCTATCTAAGGCACACAGGGCTGCCGAGCAGTTTTGCGTCAAAAAAATTAGCGCCGGCTAACGCCATTCTGAAGCGCCATGCGGGCGCCGTATTTAATCAATGACGTTAGCCGGCGTTAGCCGGCGTTAGCCGCCGGCGCTGCATGGTGTGCGTGGAAAAAAACGACTTACACCAGGCAGCGCCGGCGTAGGGGGATATGGAGCTTGGGCGTCAAAAAATGGGGCAAGTCAGGCTGAGGCAAATTTTTCGCCTCAACCCGATTTGTGCCATTTTTTCCGACTCCCAACCCCCATAGAAATGACTCCTGTCTTAGCAAAGACAGGAGTCATGCCCCCTTGCCCAATGGCCATGCCCAGGGGACTTCTGTCCCCTGGGCATGGTCATTGGGCATAGTGGCATGTAGGGGGGCACAAATCAGGCCCCCCTATGCCACCCAAAAAAAATAAAAAAAATACTTACCTGAACTTACCTTAATGTCCCTGGGATGGGTCCCTCCAGCCTTGGGTGTCCTCCTGGGGTGGGCAAGGGTGACAGGGGGTGTCCCTGGGGGCATGGGAGGGCACCTCTGGGCTCCTTCAGAGCCCACAGGTCCCTTAACGCCTGCCTTTTCCAGGCGCTAAAAAACGGCGCAAAAGCGGCCGTACGTCATTTTTTTTGACCCGCCCACTCCCGGGCGTGAATTTTTCCCGGGAGTGTAAATACGGCGCACATGCCTCGGAGTCAATTTTTTAGACGGGAACGCCTACCTTGCATCTCATTAACGCAAAGTAGGTGTCCACGCTAAAAAATGACGCAAACTCCATGGACTTTGGCGCTAGACGCGTCTAACGCCAAAGTATAAATATGGAGTTAGTTTTGCGTCGGAATTGTGTAAAAAAAAACAACGCAATTCCGGCGCAAACAGAGTATAAATATGCCCCACAGTCTCTGATGAGGAGATCACTTCCAAATTTTACTTAGCTGAGTCAGTTGTGAAAATGCCAGTTCCCAATGACAAGGATCAAGTAAAATCCTTTATAAGCCTTCAGAAGTTTTAGAAATTATGCCAGTGTGGTTCAACCTCTTTGGGTGCTGCTCAAGAAGGAAAGTAAAGTTTTGTGGACAGTTGAATACAGTTAGACCTTTCACAATGTAAAGGGGAGATTGACAGAATGCACACTTTGGGGCACTTTGATGTTATCTGTAAAACCACTTTTATTAAAGAGGCCACCATGAAAGCCATCGGTGAGATGTTATCCCAGCTAGTAGATGGTGAGTAATAGGTTGTGACATTCACCTCACATTCTCTACTAGTTGAGGGTGATGAAGGAGCATTAGTCTGTGACTGAGAGCGAGACACTCAAATGTTCTTAGGTGACTCATTATTTTAAGATTGATTCTCAGGGGTCTGTTTTTTGAGTTTGGAAGACTGACATGGGCCTTTGTTTGCCTTTGTACATGTAAGGGCTTGGAGAGGCCCATTCTGAACAATAAACCGTAGGGTTTGGAGGAACAAAATTTCCATTTGAAATACATACAGTGGTTAATAATGCTGAAGAAGACTGTTTGTCATATTTACCTTTGGCCCCTGAGCCTGAAGAAGAGGAACTTCTGCAGAGACTTTCTTCTGCATTAATCCATGTTTGGTTGTTCTAGCTGAACCGCCTTATTGCTTTTCTAAGGTGGCACATTATACTCTCATCCTTCTGCTGTTGAGTAGTGTTTTGACCAGTGTCCCAATATCACCTTTTGCCTTTTCTCATATAGCCTTCTTTTCATTGTCATGTCATGATTCCTTGTGCTTTCAATAATTCTGTGGAGTCATACAAGCTGAACATTATTTGCTGCCCGTACTGTTGAGGTCTCAGTCAGTTTGATCTGGACTTTGCTGCTGTCAATATCTTGTTGGCATTCTCCTTTCTAGATTATAATTTCAAAGTTTTTCTGCCCGTCAGATTATTTCTTGAAGGAGAACACAATAGAGGGTCTAGACCGAACAAACAGTGCCTCTAAAAAGATCATCAGTAGGTCCTGTTGTTGGGACAATATGATTGACTGTTGTCCTAAAGAGAGCAGATGAGAAGCCCTTCTCCTAAAGGAACTTGTGCCTGATGTATAAGGAACAGTCTGTGAGAAACTGAGAACTTCAGGCAACATCACAGGAATTATATTTACCTTCAACATCATCTTCTAAAACATGGGCACTTCCTGCAGTTGGGGGGAACTGTGTTTTTCACAACAGAGATCATTTTTCTAAAACCTGAACTTCTTTAAAAGCTTTTATCTCAAGGGTACTTTGCTTGGTTTCAGTAAAATAACATACTCATTGTTACCGTTAGTGTTTTTTTAAAAGCTACCCAAAAAGTGGTTATTTTGAACAACACACGTTAGAAGACATTTCCAATGCATCTTAATTAATTTGGGCATTTTATCATGTTAAACTTAGAACTTTAATGTGGTGTGTGTTGCTGCTGTGTGTACTCCACCAGTCATTTTTTATTAGAGAAGCCTGTCCGCTTGTGCCATGCTTCCAAGGGTAAGTTTGGGATTCCTCATAGAAACATATTTTTACTTTTTAGGTGCTAGATTGTCTAAGGCCTTGATGTAAGAAACATGACGCACAACTGCATTAGCGCAGTTCTGCGTCAAAACAATTACCAAGGCAAACGCCATTCCTTAGCACCATCCGTGAGCCATATTTAAAAAACAATGCACTATGGCTCTAAGGAAAGGTTAAACAATGTACGCTAACCATTGTGACATGCTGGAAAGAAAAATAACGCTAATGCTGCAAAAGTGGCGTTAGAACGTTTTGCGGCATTTTTTTACACAATTCCTGTGTACGCCATATTTAGCAGCATTAGCGTCAAAAAAAGCATGCAAGCAAGAAAAAAAAGTAGGGAGACAAGATGTAGAATGCAGGCCAGGAGACACCCCAGAGAAATCCTAATGAGCCCAGTACGAGCCAGGATGGACCAGCAAAGTCCCAGGAGAAAGAGAAAAAGAAGCAGAAGTGTCTCTTTAGTGAGGAGGAGAATTACATCTTGATCAGAGGGGTGACGGAGCACCAACACCAGATCTTCATCACCTTCAATTTGCCATAGGTAGGAGAGAGGCTCTATGGCAGGCAATAGTTGATAAAGTCAACAGTTTGGCAGAGGTGAAGAGGACTGTCACTGATTGAAAGAAGCGATGCGATAATTGCAAGCACAGAACTGAAGAGAAACTTGCCAGTAACCGAAAGGCAGCACTTCAGACTGGAGGTGGAAGTCTCGCACCCCAGGAGTATCTGGATGAGCTGGAGGAGATGGTAACAGTGGTCATCCTGGAGGAGCTGGTTACCGGAATAGCAGGACAGCACAGACTACCAAGACCTACCACAAATGCATTGTAAATTGCAGTGGGGCACTATCTGGAAATTTACAAATGGCAGAAGAGGGAGGCACATATGACACACTGAATGCATGCAACCGGGTCGCATCAGGAGAAAAGGCCTTATCACCACCAGAGCCTCACTTTTACTGATGCTCTGTTGGCGCTATGTACTCCGCCATATTCACAACGTGGCATTCAGCAACTTTTTGTGGTATAGCACCACATTGTATATATGGTCCCTTCACTTTGCCTGGAAGGTGCGTGCAATCGGTGTTGCTGTAGCAGTGCCACAACAACACCCATTGCATATTGTTGTTGCCCCACATTTGAGACTTTATGTAAACCTGAGGCTGCTCCCCAGGGGTGGTGTTAAAATGGTGCAACAAGAAGAAATTCTTTTCTTCCTCATTATGCTATTGCTCTTCCTATGTGTGCTGCATCCTGCAGCACCCATAGAAAGTGCAAATGCCCAGAAAAGATTGTATTTTCTGCAGGAAGGTGTCCCTTCCTGCCCAAAAACAATCTCCCCCGCAGCTCAGCCATCCTCAGTCCATGGAGCTAGGGTGTGTGCGTTGGCGCTCGGCAGCAAATAATGCACTGATGTAGGGGCCAACACAGGGCTGTGCCACATGTTTTAAAATGGTGCATCCAAGCATATTGAAAATGACGGAGTGTGGCACTGCCAAATGTGTTGCAACATTGCGCTCTGTCATTTTCCCCTGAAACCTGGGCAATAATGGCCTGTGAGAAAACAGGGCTGATTGCAGAGGCCCCCTAACTTTTTGCCCCCATTTTCCACTTTGTGCTGGTGTTTTCCTGACTCTGATGGTGCCCTGGGTACTGCTAACCAGTCCCAGGGCCTGTGCTCTGTGTAAAATGGATATGCAAATTAGGCTAATTATAATTGGCTAAGTTAACCTACCCATAAGTCCCTAGTATATGTTAGGGCATGTAGGTTTAGGGACCACAGCATAGGTAGTGCACCCATAGGTGCACTGCTGAGGTGCACAGTGTCATTTTAAAGGCAGACCTGCCTTGCTGGCTGCTTTTAAATTAAAGTTATATGCAAATTCGACTTTGGAATGAAAAGTAGTTCCAAAGTCTTAAACTACCTTATTTTTACATATAAGTCACCCCTAAGGTGTGCCCTATGTGCCCCTAGGGCTGGGTGCCATGTAACTATAAGCAGGGACTTTATAAACATAGTTTTATAAGCCCTGGTGAGGTAAAAACAGCCAAATTTGTTTTTCCCTCATTGTACTAAATGGCCTTCATAGGCTAGAATGGGGAGACTTTATTTGAATTTTTAAAGTCTCCTAAATGATGCATACCAAGAATTTGGTATCAAATTAATTGTTGTAATAAATCCCACAACTTCCAGTTGTGGGATTTAATATAACTTGTTCAGGTAAAGAGTTTTAAACTTTACCTGAAAAGTTGCCAATTTCAGCCCTGCATTGTTTTTGCTGCTGTGCTCTGATTGGCCAGCCTCTAGCAGCTTAGCCAAGCTGCCTTGATGAGGTGTGAAGTGGCCTGGCTTCACACAAAGGAATGTGCCTGTGGGAAGGAATCTCCCCTCAGCAGATGGTGAGGCAGGAAGGGGGAGGGCTGCCAAACTGGTCTTCAAAGGCAGAGAAGGACATTTGGAGCAACCAGAAACACCCCCACATCCTGCAAACCCAGACTACTAGGTACCCCCTTGATTAGATTAGGAGAGGGCAGGAGAGGGGTGTGTTTATGATTTTTAGCCACACCAGTGGGTGGGCTCAGCCAGATGTAACCTCCAAAAATCAGATTCAGCCATGATGGATTTTTAGAGAATGTTGCCTCCTGGGATTGATTTTTGCCACACTTCCCAGGAAGTGGTCATCACAGGGGGAAGGACCCAGCACCTGATTGGAGAACCAGGACCACCCTGCTTTTCACCCAGGAGCAAGGATAAAACTGGCAAACCTGCACCCACACCTCAGATCCCCATCAGATTCCAACAAGGAAGAACCAAAGGAGAAGAAGGACTGCCCTGCTGGACCCCTGGCCTGCACCTGGAACCTGAACTCAGAAGGACTGCACCAGCTTCACACTTGGGCTTCACCACAAGAAGGACTTTGCCTGGCTTCAACTGGTTCAAGGAGGGACTCCCTGTTTGCTACAGGTGAAAAATTGCTATCCAGAGTCCCCTGCACCAACTCCTGAAGAAAGCGACCAGCTGAACACTGTCCAGTGGCCAAAAAGGAGTTTGCGCCAGGTGCATTCTGGGAGTTGTAGTCCGCACCCCCCAAGGACCATCTCAGAACTTCTGGACCCTTGGGGTGAGCTGTGGACCCCAAAAGAACCATAAAAGGACATCTGGGAGAAGCCCCAGAAGTTTGGAGAAGTTTGGACAACTTTTGTAAAAAAGCTCCATAGAGGGACCGACCCGCCGCGGCAACTCTAGCCGGCTTGCCTCAACCGCGACCCGGCCTGATTTGCTGGTTCGTCCCGGTAAAGAAAATCTCCGAAAAAGAGACTAAGTCCGAAGGTAAAAAGTTGACCGGGACCTCCCAGCCAGCGTATCCGAGAAGGGCTCCATGGACGTCAGATCAAGATCCAGGTTTAACCCGGTCGAAGGATTTTCACATCGAAAAAACGACTAAGTCCGAAGGTAAAAATCTCCACCGAGGATTCCAGCATCGCACATCCGGAGAAGGGCTCCAGGAGGTCGGATTGGACTGGCAGGTTCGTCCCGCTGAAGAAAATCTTTGAAAAAAAGACTAAGGGGGTCATTCCGACCCTGGCGGTCAAAGACCGCCAGGGCCGCGAATGACGGAAGCACCGCCAACAGGCTGGCGGTGCTTCCCTGCCCATTCTGACTGCGGCGGTAAAGCCACTGTCAGAAAACCGGGTCCGGCGGTTTCCCGCCGGATTTACCCCGGCCGGGCGAATCTGCCATGGCGGCACCGCCAGTAAGAGGCTGGCGGTAACGGATGTCTAGGGGCCCCTGGGGGCCCCTGCACTGCCCATGCCACTGGCATGGGCAGTTCAGGGGCCCCCTAACAGGGCCCCATCCTGCTTTTCACTGTCTGCTTAGCAGACAGTGAAAAGCGCGACGGGTGCAACTGCACCCGTCGCACACCTGCAACACCGCCGGCTCCATTCGGAGCCGGCTTCAGTGTTGCAGGCCACCTTCCTGCTGGGCCGGCAGGCGCTAACATTGTTAGCGCCCGCTGGCCCAGCGGGAAGGTCAGAATGGCTGCAGCGGTCTTTTGACCGCGTAGCGGCCATTTGGCGGTTCCCGTGTGGCAGGCGGCTACCGCCGCCCGCCGCGTTCAGAATGACCGCCTAAGTGTGAAGGTAACATTTTAACCGAGGCCTCCCGCGGCCTGTAGCCGAGCAGGGCTCCATCGCGGTCGGCCTGAAACTTTGACTTTGCCCCGGTCGAGGTGCAACCAGATGACCCGATTGGCGCTTTTTGTTTCTAGGGGCTAAAAAAATAATAATTCTTTAAAAATTCATATCTCCGGTTCCCCTTATCTGATTTTATTCGTTTTGGTGTCATTTTAAAGATACAAATATAATCTATTTTTATAAATTGGTTTTGGATTTTTAAACTGTTTCCTGTGTTTTATTTAATTACTGTTTGGTGATATTTGAATGCTTTACACTCTGTCTCCTAAGTTAAGCCTTGATGCTCGTTGCCAAGCTACCAAGGGTTGAGCTGGGTTTAATTTACTGAGACCTAACTGGACCTTAGTGGAGGTTAGTGGCCTATTGCTAGGTGTAGGTACCTACCTGCCCTTACCAATAACCCATTTCCCAACATGGCCCAACACTTCAAAGGCGCCCACACGTTCCCCCTATATGCACCAAACATTTCTCAACCATCCCAGCAATCGCTTCACTTTTGCCACTGATCCACCTGCCCATGTATAACACTAAGGGGGTCATTACAACATTGGCGGTAAAAAACGCTTACCGCCGTGCAGAAGACCGCCAATACACCGCCGCCGCTGCGGTAGTCCAAAACAGCTATTATGACACACATCCCGGAACCCGCCAAAATACAGACACCCACACAACTCCGCCACACCAAAGGTCAGTGTTAAAGTGGCGAAAACAAAACCTCCACCTCCACGCCAATAGAAACACGCCCATGCTATTATGACCCACGAATCCACGCGGTCTTTCAACCGCGTATTCCATTGGCGGTACACACCGCCGCGCTGAAAATACACACACATCTCCAAAACACCGCCACATTGGACAATTCCAAATACACACCCTGATACACATACACTACTCCCACACACCCAACACAATATAAAACACACACCCACATCACCCACAAACCCCTACGACCAAAATTCATGGACGAAGGCCAGAGAGACAGCACAGCCAAGACAACACCACCATACAGAGGCACACAACACCATCACCCACACCACATCCACGCACAAAACACCACACACCACTACACATCACCACACACATCAACACTCACACCGCCCCACACATCACACACACCACCCCATGTCACACCAAAGACACCCCCGCTTCTCCGAGGAGGAGCTCAGGGTCATGGTGGAGGAAATCATCCGGGTAGAGCCACAGCTATTTGGCTCACAGGTACAGCACACCTCCATAGCCAGGAAGATGGAGCTATGGCGCAGAATCGTGGACAGGGTCAACGCTGTGGGACAGCACCCAAGAAATAGGGAGGACATCCGGAAGAGGTGGAACGACCTACGGGGGAAGGTGTGTTCAACGGTATCCAGGCACAACATCGCGGGTCAGCGGACTGGCGGCGAACCCCCACCTCCTTCCCCACAACTAACAACATGGGAGGAGCAAGTCTTGACCATCATGCATCCAGAGGGCCTCGGAGGAGTCGGTGGAGGATGGGACACTGGTAAGTCAATCTTAACTATCATATCCCCCACCCTACCTGCATGCTATCACACACACCCACCCTCACCCCCTCCCCTATCACCCCAAATCCTCACTAATGTACTAATAACACAAACCACTCATCCCAACACCAAGTCCTGCATGACACAACTAAGCATGGTCACCCCTCACTAAAGCATGCCCACTGCACATACCCAGAACACCCCCTAACCATCATCACACAAGCCCCAACACAGGAATGCTAGCATTGGGGTACACAGACACCCACCCATTGCACACCATCACACACACACATGCTATAATCATGCTCTTATGCCCCTGCAGGAACCCGAAGGACCGTCACCACACCAGAGGGTCCAGACAACACCACTCCACCCCCAGAAGAGGCCCACAGTGACGATAGCAGCTCTGCCCTACTGGATCCTGATGACCAGCCCGGACCATCGTGGGCCTCGGGACAGTCGGTTCCCCTTGCACAGGCACAGCCCACCACAGACCTTCCACCCTCTGGTAACACCAGCACAGCACCCACCCAGAGGGCCCAAACCTCCGTACCCAGGACAGGTCAATCAGCTATGTGTCCACCACTACAGGGATCCCAGGATAACCCGCCACCCCAACAACAACAGGGACCTGGGGGAAGTGGTAGTGGGCACACGGTCCAGGGGACGGAGGCACAGGAACACAGGGGAACTGGGAGCGCTGCTGTGCGACAGGGGGCGGATAGGCCACGGGAACCCACTCTCCACGAGGCCCTCTCCTTCATCATGGGAGCATACCACCACTCCCAGGAGATGATGGCGACGGTCCTGGCCAAGTTTCAGGAGACCCAGCACCTGCAGGAGGAACAGTATTTGGGGTTCAGGGAGGAGCTCAGGACCATCAGCTCCCCCCTGGGCACCATCGTAGGGGTGCTGAAGGACATACAGCAGACCATGAGGGACACCTTGGCACTCCAAGGGGCCCCTGACACTAGCCAGGACGATGAACTGCCCACCACCTCCGCCGGCGCTAGTGGACAGGACGCCCCGCCACAGGACCACCACACCAGCACCCCACCCCCTGCAGACGGACAACCACCACGCAAGCGGTCCCTGAGAGCCAGGAACAGGACAGAGCAAGATGGCAAGACCCCCACCAGGAAATGAGACCACCCTGATTGTCCCCCCACTGACCCACTTTGTTACCCTGTCCATACTTTAACTGCCCCAGCTACACTTCCTATGCCCAGATGGGCATTGCACCTGTGAGACTAATAGACTGTACTCTGCCATGGACATTCCTCCACCATCACCCATCCTCATATTACAACCCCCTCCCATTTCTGAGCACTTCAATAAACACCCTTGAAACAAAAAACTATCTGGAGTCAGTCTGTGATTTGTTAAATTTGTATTATCAATGACAGAGTCATAATGCGTTCCCCATTGTAAAGCCAACATACCTATGTCACAAGTCACAAGTCCTTGAATGATGCAATCAGATGACACACGTTGGTAACCACACCTGTGAAACCGTAATGGAAAGGAACAACTCAATTAACAAATACTGGTTGAAATCGACAGACAGTATAGAGGTAGACGTGTGAAAGTTAATGTAATGTAGTCCGCCAATGGGCCTCATTGTAGCGTTCCTCTGCCCTTGTCCTGGTATTCCTCACTGGGGTCAATAGCCATGACAGGTTGGGGTAACCAGAGTCCCCCAATAGCCACACACAGTGACTCTGGAGTTGACCCATCATATAAGGGATGCTGCTATTCTGCAGTATGTAGGCGTCATGCACTGAGCCAGGGAACATAGCATTTACCTGCGAGACGTACTGGTCTACCAAACAGACCATCTGAACATTCATCGAATGATAACTCTTCCTGTTCCTGTACACCTGTTCACTCCTGTGGGGGGGAACAGAGCTACATGGGTGCCATCAATGGCACCTATGACGTTGGGGATATATCCAAGGGCATAGAAGTCACCTTTTACTGTAGCCAAATCTTCCACCTCAGGGAAAATGATGTATCTCCTTACGTGTTTCAGCAGGGCAGACAACACTCTGGACAAAACGTTGGAAAACATAGGCTGGGATATCCCTGATGCCATGGCCACTGTTGTCTGGAGTGACCCACTTGCAAGGAAAATATAGCACTGACAGCACCTGCACGTCAGGGGGGATTCCAGTTGGATGGCGGATTGGTGACATCAGGTCTGGCTCTAACTGGGTACATAGTTCCTGGATTGTGGCACGGTCAAACCTGTAGGTGATGATGACATGTTGTTCTTCCATTGTCAACAGGTCCACCAGCGGTCGGTACACCGGAGGATTCCACCATCTTCTCACATGTCCCAGCTGACGGTGCCTACGAAGGACAACAGCGACGAATCAGTCATTTGTCATCCAGGTATGTACCCACAGTTACACACAAGACAACACCAATCACAAAACCCTTCCTGTATGTGTGTTGAGTGTAGGCCCAGCTATGTGTGACGCAGAGGTAAATGAAGCCATGTGGGCCCCTGAAATGGCGGCTGCCTGACCTCTAAACTGGGACAATGGGATTGTGGGGTAACAGCGCTGGCGTTGCACACCGTGGCGGTAGGCGGTCGTAGACCGCGGTGCAATGCAGCATTGGTTAACAACAGGAGCCAATGAACAGGTGCGCCGGCGGTCATGATGCGCACCGCCGCGGACGTCACCGCCGCAGACATCACCGCCATTTTCTGTCTGTTCAATCACTAGATACCTGACCTTCGACAGGAGAGGACCTACACTGCAAGTGCTGCTGTGACCTCGGTCTGGAAGCGACGATGGCTGCTGCATCTGGGGAAAGGGCCCCTGCCTTCACGTCACAGGAGTTGGAGAAACTGGTAGATGGGGTCCTCCCCCAGTACACGCTACTCTACGGTCCTCCAGACCAACAGGTAAGTACACAGGGAGCACGTTGTATGGGCTAGGCCTAGGTGGAGAGGGCTGGTTGTAAGAGGGAAGGTGGCAGAGTTCATAGAACATTAATGCATGTAAATGAATGGGCCAGATGGCCAGAGTAGGGAGGGGGCCACTCACATCGACGGTGCAGTTGGTAATGACTGTTCCTCTTCCCTTTGTGCATGTCATGTAGGTCAGCGCCCACCAGAAGAAGGACATTTGGTGTGCCATCGCCAAGGAGGTCCGGACCCAGGGGGCCCACCAAAGACGGGGCACCCACTGCCGGAAAAGATGGGAGGACATTCGCCGCTGCAGCAAGAAGATGGCGGAGGCTCAGCTGGGGATGGCCTCCCAACGTGGGAGGGGTGCCCGTCGTACCATGACCCCCCTGATGTTCCGGATCCTGGCGGTGTGCTACCCGGAGTTGGATGGGCACTTGAGGGCATCACAGCAGACACAAGAGGGTGAGTACAACCTCATTCTGCGGACTTTGCGTGCAGTAGAGGGGTCTGGGTGGGGGAGGAGGCCTGTGGGTGTACCTAGGCCAGGGAAGAAACACGAAGACTAGGCCCCTCTGTAATGCAGCCCATGTGGCACTCTACCCCACCTCAGTAGAGTGGCAAGTCGAGGTATCGTTGCCCCTGTGGCATCCATATATGCAGATGTCCACCATTGCCATGTAGGCCATATCCCAGAAATTGCATATGCAGAGGGCAGGAGCACGGCGTAATGCAGGGGGCTGCTGTGTCTGTCTTGTCCGCCAACGGTAGCGGTATGCCATGCACTCAACCTGTCTTTCTTCTGTCTCCCCCCCCCCTTTTTCTTCTCTCCCTGTTCTTTTGTGCCTCAGCATCATCAGGCAGAGGTACAGTGGCACCGGAGCACGAGGGAGCTGCATCCCACATGGCCATGGAGGGCCGACCACGGACTCAGAATGCACCAGTGGGACGGAGGGCGAGGGGAGCTTCACGTCGGCCACCGGATCACCGAGCAGCGACACGGACTCGTCCGCCGATGGGGGCTCCCGTGTGGTGGCGGCACCATCTGTGCGCCCCACTTCTACAGGTACAGCTGCCACCTCCCCTAGCAGCACCGCCCTCCCAGCAGCCCCTCAGCGTTCGCCCCGTGCCCGCTCACCCAGGAGGGTGGGCATCACCTTCGCCCCAGGCACCTCAGGCCCTGCCCCAGTCACCCCTGCTGCCCTCAGTGAGGAGGCCATTGACCTCCTCAGGTCACTCACTGTTGGGAAGTCTACCATTGTGAATGCCATCCAGGGTGTAGAACGAGATTTGCAACATGGTAATACTTTCCTGGAGGGCATTCATTCTGGTCAGGCTGTCCTTCAGCGAACCCTGCAATCTCTGCCCTCAGCACTGATGGCAGCCATTGTCCCTGTGTCCAGCCTCCCCCTCCAACCTCCTCCACCCAGACCCAATCCCCTGTACCCCAGCCCATCCCAAGCACACCTACAGACCAGCATGCACACAAGTCAGCACACACAAGTAGCTCAAGCAAACATAGGCACCACACAACCCACAGGCACTCACGCAAGCCTTACCCACATACAGACACAGCAACATCCACTGCCTCCAAAGTGTCCCCCTCCTCCTCTTCTCCCTCCTCCCTCCCAGTCTTGTCTACACACACGCCTGCATGCACCACATCTACAGGCACCAGGAATCGCACAAGGACACCCAGCACCACAAGCCACTCACCTGCACTCACCACCCCCACTGCCATTTTCACGTCCCCTGTGTCCTCTCCCAGTGTGTCTGTGATGCCCCCTCCCAAAGTACACAAACGCCGGCAATCACACACCCAACATCCATCCACTTCACGACAGCCTCCAGTACCTGCACCTGCACCCAAATCACCTAAAGTGACACCTCCTACAACCACCTCCTCTTCCTCCACTCTCAGACCCCCTCCAACTACCCATCCCAGTGTTCGTCAGAAACTGTCCCTCTGTAAAGTTGACCTTTTTGCCC
Source organism: Pleurodeles waltl (assembly GCF_031143425.1). NCBI lineage: Eukaryota > Metazoa > Chordata > Amphibia > Caudata > Salamandridae > Pleurodeles > Pleurodeles waltl. The sequence continues at coordinate 483,169 of NW_027149843.1, read as the reverse complement.
CACCCCCCCTCCAATTCATCAGTCCCGTTGTAGCGCCTCATCCAAAAAGCCTCCAATACCAGTGGTGCCTGTTCAAGGTATGTGGAGTGCACCGGCCACCAGGGCAGGCAGTGTGACCCAGAGCCAAGGCACTGGCAGCCCACCCCCTGTAAAGGCTCTGAAATTGGAGAGTGGACGACGGGACCGTGTGAAGCCTCCTGGTGGGAAAACAACTTACATGGGTTCCAAGGGGATTGGAGAGTCAGCTTAGACTCCACCAAAGGTGGGGAAGTCCCAGAGGAAGTCTGGCCAGCATGTTGTGAGTATCACGGCGGAGAAGGGCGCCATCATTCCCGGCGGTCGAGACCCAACCACCAGCACCGTCGTCACTGGTCAGGAGACCACCGCCGGAGTCACAGCCCAGGAGGGCCCAAGTATCGTCACTGGTCAGGAGACCACCGCCGGAGTCATAGCCCAGGAGGGCCCAAGTATCGTCACTGGTCAGGAGACCACCGCCGGAGTCATAGCCCAGGAGGGCCCAAGTATCGTAACTGGTCAGGAGACCACCGCCGGAGTCATAGCCCAGGAGGGCCCAAGTATCGTCACTGGTCTGGAGACCACCGCTGGAGTCATAGCCCAGCAGGGCCCAAGTATCGTCACTGGTCAGGAGACCACCGCCACCGCCGGAGTCATAGCCCAGGAGGGCCCAAGTATCGTCACTGGTCTGGAGACCACCGCTGGAGTCATAGCCCAGGAGGGCCCAAGTATAGTAACTGGTCAGGAGACCACCGCTGGAGTCATAGCCCAGGAGGGCCCAAGTATCGTAACTGGTCAGGAGAGCCCCGCCGGAGTCAGTACCCAGGAGGGCCCCGGCTGCCACAGCCTAGGTGGGCTATGAGGGAACGTCATGCCACACACCAATGCCCAGTCTAGGGAACGTCATGCCACACACCAATGTCCGTACCAGAACCGCCATCGCAAAGCACCGCTGAACAGTCCCAAACCGCCATGGTGAAGACCGCTGAACAGGGCATGCACCGCCATGGCAAAACACCGCTGAACAGTCCCGAACCACCATGGTGAAGTCCGCTGAACAGGGCAAGCACCACCATGGCAAAGCACTGCTGAACAGTCCAGAACCGCCATGGCAAAGCACCGCTGAACAGTCCCGAACCGCCATGGTGAAGACCGCTGAACAGGGCATGCACCACCATGGCAAAGCACCGCTGAACAGTCCAGAACTGCCATGGCAAAGCACCGCTGAACAGTCCTGAACTGCCATGGTGAAGACCGCTGAACAGGGCAAGCACCGCCATGGCAAAGCACCGCTGAACAGTCCAGAACTGCCATGGCAAAGCACCGCTGAACAGTCCCGAACCGCCATGGTGAAGACCGCTGAACAGGGCATGCACTGGGTAAGAATGAATAGACCGCCACATCAAGCATCCTTATCCTATGTGCAGCTGGGACAGTGACGGGATAGGAACTTTCACGGGGAGACTAATCCAGTCTGGGCACCAGTCCCCCTCATGAGCCACTGGAGGATGTTATCTACTTGCGAAATTGAGCCTTTGCACTCCCCAGGATGGCACAGTGGGCAAACCACCCACTGTAGAGACTTGAGAGACTGTGGCTTTGCACTCCCCAGGAAGGAACAGTGGGCAACCCACCCACTGTAGAGACTTGCGAAATTGAGCCTTTGCACTCCCCAGGATGGCACAGTGGGCAAACCACCCACTGTAGAGACTTGAGAGACTGTGGCTTTGCACTCCCCAGGAAGGAACAGTGGGCAAAACACCCACTGTAGAGACTTGAGAGACTGTGGCTTTGCACTCCCCAGAATGGCACAGTGGGCATGGAGCCCCGCCGTGGATCTGGCTTTGCAGTCATCCGGCTGAGGTGCCCCCCCTTCCCTTTCCCTGGAGGTGCCTGTAGTATTTCTATCTGATGCCCCGGCAGTGTTCTCTCCGATTGTGGTCAGGTATCTTTTGTGGGCCTCGCCCATGCATTTTTGGACTAGTGGACTAGTGGTGCACGGACATTGATATGTAAATATTTGCACTACTTCTCGTACTGTATATATTTCTGCAAGATTTTCATATATATATCTGTATATTTTTGCATAACTTGTTTATTGCAACATTACAATGTTTGAACAGATCTCGCTTTGTCTTTGCATTCTTCCGGGGGGATTGTGGGTTGTTACTGTGATGTTTGGAAATACATTGGTTTGTATGTTGTAATATGCGAGGGTGGGGGTGTTTCGTGGGTGTCCCCCTAACTTTTGCCTCCCCCATGTCGTAGGTGCAGTATTCACCGTTGTCTTCGGCGTCTACGAAAAGGTGGCGTATTGGCGAGTTGTAATACTATGGGTGGTACATTGTCTTCCGCCTGTCTGTTGGCAGTGACCGCTGCGGTCCTTGTCTCTACCGCCGTGGTGGGCGGTGTGTTAAAGTGGCTGTCTTTGTTGGCGGTTTCCGCCAGGGTCATAATTCCCTTTTTTTGTCTGCCAGCCTGTTTGCGGTATTACCGCACCTTTAACACCGTCCGCCAGGGTTGTAATGACCCCCTAAGTGTGCAACATGTCCTACTCTAGTTGCACAGGGTGGCCAAACAACAACTGTCAGACACCTCCATGCACCATTTGGGAATGGGCACAAAAGTGAACATATACAACATATGGGTCATGCCTGTGATCATCATTTGTGGTGCTGTACAAGTAGCTCCCATTTCACCATGTAACAAGGTTGCCTGTGTTGTGGGAATGGTTGGTGTTGTGCACAGAAGGACACCTTCATGCGTAAAAACAGCCACAAGTGGCATCAATGTTGCACTATGGGCCCAATTTTACAAGCCCATAATGCAACATTGTCATCGTACAAAATGTTGCCAATGTGGATCCAAGCTGCCCATTTCCCTTGTGCCACATCAACAAAGTCGCACAATGCATGCATTGATCACTTTGAACATTCTTACACCACTATATGCCTGTGGCAAATGTGCTGTATGTAAGGAAATATCCCTTACGTAGGAGGGAAGAGTTAATGGGGCTGACAATCCATGAAGGTTGCACAGTGCCATCTAGTTACCTCAGGTGTGAGGCCTGCTAAAGGCAGATAACAAAATGACACAAGCATTGTGAGCAATGGACCTCCCACTGCTTTGCTGCACTAGTGCCATCATTCATGGTGCCAGTGCAGTAAAACACCAAAATAGTGACAAAACTCATTAGACTACAGTGGGACTGTCTACTATGGTGAACAGTAATGTAAATGGCGTGCTTCCATGTTGTCAGTGGCTGGGGTAAGGGGCCTGTAAGAAAAATTGTGGTGTGGGATCAATGCACCAAATACCTTGAAAGGTTGCCCTATGTGTAATGCACATTGCAAGCATAATAAGCAATTACAGGCTGTGGAATTACAAACTTGTCACACACCCTCTTCTCACTCCCACACCACACTGGGTTCTTGAACTGCACTAAGCCTAATCCTGATGTACTGACCTTTTCAAAGGCATCAGAAGCTGGGTGGGTCTCCCATATTTTGCATGGGAAGATCACAAATATACACATGGAATGCCTATTACATGAAATGTCAGGTGTGAGGGGGCACATAGAAAATACACCAGGATAAGGAATGCAAGGTGCTTCACCTTGACATGTTAAGTATGACCTATCACTATCTACCACTCAAGAACAAGTCAGAAATGTTAGATGCTTGGGTTCAGCACTATGATGTCTGTGTCTGGATACACTAGCACATAGACACCCATTGATGAAAAAGCATGCAGTGAAATAGCCCTGCTTGCTCTGCTGTGCAGCATCAATTCAAATGTCCAGGAATGTGTGCTTCTCACAGATAGTAAATGCATCCCTATAATAACCTTGGTAATTCCCAAATATATGAGCAACCTTACCAACTTTGCCATACAACCTGCATGGTGTTGGGGTGTATCTCTTATCTGCCTTAATGCACATTTAAAGGAAGGAACACATCCTACTAAATCTACGAACAGGAATGCTGTCTGCCACTTATGTTTGACAATGATTGCAATACACATTGAAAGTAGTCCACCAAAGGATTACTACAATGTCTGTTCTCAGTACCACAACTAAAATGCCACCCTTGATGTGGTGTCCCAACATGATGCATCCACACATCAACAAGCCTCAAAATGTTTCAGGTACGCCTCCCACCACACATGTGTTCACAGAGTGTTGGAAGTGGCTGGGCCTCCTAGAAATTTAGGCCTGGATTCATGAAAAAAGTGGTGCAGCGCGCTGCTGTACCAAAAAATAGCAATGCTGTGAAGCGCCACTTTTGAAATGCAGGGGTGCACCTTATTTATAGGAACATGGCTCACCCTCGAGGTTCCCCGTGTGCTGGCGTTGAAGTAAGCTGCATGTTCCAACTCAGGCATCCTTGTACGATAGTGCATGGGTGTTTGCTTTGAGAAGACTGTTTATGTGCAGGAAGGCACACCTCCCTATACATGAACAGACATCCATGGCATTGTTCTTCTACTATGTGTGCTGCAGAAGGCTGCACACATGGAAAAAGCAAACAACAAGGAGGAATAAAAGCATACCTCCTCATTTTGCCACATTAAAGCTAACCCTGGGCCAGTAATTGCTCCTACCACAAATTTTGAATTCCTTCTAAATCTGGGGCAGCATGATCAGTTATGGAGGTTGCAGTGGATGCAACACCCATTGCACGCCCCTCTGATGTAGAAAACTGCTTTGGAGGAGCCCAATTTTACAGGGACGCATAATGCCACAAACAGTGGCATCACGCCTCCTTGCAAAAATGGAATACTGAAAAGTGCCACCAGAGCATTGCTAAAAGTGAAGCTCCGGTGGTGATAGGGCGTTGTAAATCTGGCCCCAGAGTCATGTATTCTGCATCCTACATCCTGCACCACACAACATAACAATAAACCATCTTTTGTGTATGTGTGTAAACAGGAAGGTCTACTTAAAGAACACTTAGTCCAGCAATGCAGCCACTCATGCAGCTATGCAACAAGGAAACCTGAGATGCACGGATGAGTGTTGTCTTGCAGGAAGGGAGAAAATACTGTTTGCTCACATTCGCACTATGTGGTTGAATCTTACAATGGGTGGTGCAGGATAATGGACACATCCCTCCAACAACACACGTACGGTGGGAGATCACTTAATAACTCAAATATCTATAACAACAAATTCCAAGTATATCTGAACATCTCTACTTGTGGAGTGAGCACAAATCTGGAACAAAGCTAATGTCTTGCAAAGTTTACACAGTCAAGTCAATGAAAGGGGTACATATGTTGAAGACCATGATTTAAAAAAAAACAAGGTGTGTGTAAAACACTGGGAACTGTGGACTGGCAGATTGTGCAAATGGTGACTACACACAAATGATGTTCAGGTGGAATAGTGTGCCATTAGGGGACCACAACTGTGTGCCTTGATGAGGGGGTCTGTAACATGTCACTGAGCCACCAATAATGATGAGCCATGTCAAAAGCCACTGCAATCAAAGTTTGACCTTTCACTATCCCAGTGCAGAGGATGATGCCACACCTCCTGCGGACCTGTCTGGCCTGGATTTTACAGATGATAAGGGTGACCAGTTGCCGACCATCAATGAAGAGACTCACCAGGATGTCCTGGGTTCTTTCCAGTTACCACTTCTAGTCGCAGGGGGAACACACAGCATTGCAGGGTCTCCACATGAACCACTCAGCTACCAACACACAGCACCAACCAGTCCTATCACAGCCCTGGACTCTGAGGACCTAGACATTACCTTTCAGAGGACAGTGGTAGAAGTCCAGCTGGAGCTGGCACAGCAGATGCAGGTGGGGATGGAGACCATGGCATGCATCCTAGAGGGAGTGCAGAGGTGCCTTAGTCTGAATGAGGAAAACTCAGCTGCAATGAAAGGCACCCACTCTCCTCTACGTGGACTCCAGCTGTCCCTGCCCGACATAGCTGCTGTCATGAGGCAGAGGCTTGAACAATTGTCCTCCCACAGTGGCAGCAGCATGATAGATAGCAGGCTGGGGACTATACAAAGTGCCCTGGAGTCCATACAGTGGGAAGTAGCCTCCCTCAGGGAAAACATGGCTACCTACTACCACTCATGGCACAGGAAGCACCACACACATATCAGAGGTGGAAGATGGGGAAGCAACAACATTCACACATAAAACTACCTGGTAGCTCCAGTTTGCGCCACATGTACAGTGTTCCCTCTTCACTCTACCACTGTTGACTAATTTTCTATGGACTGGCATTGTCTCAATTCCTACCTATTGTCAATTTAGACACCTCCTCACTAATGCACACTTCTCCTACATATGTCTCATGACATGGCCCTCACCCTTGGACTCTGAATGAACATCAAATGGCTCAGGATCTCTCATGTGGTCCGTGAACTGGACATTCTACTGCATTGGAAACAAACTTGCAAATGTATATAAATCACCATATTCACATGTATCATGCTCTTTCTTCTGTGTTCAATCAACTCATTTACATGACTGCAGTGTGTGATGCTATGCCAATAAAAACAGAACCAAATGACATGTGTGGCTTACTATCAGACACAAAAGCACACTAGGACTCAAACATGGTAAAGGAGGCCGATAGTATTGTGGACTACAACCAACTTTCTGATTCTTCCAAGAATGTACTGAAGAGATATCCATGCAAATTGACATATGGCATAAATGGTTCAGATCTCAAGTGTCTGGGAATTTCCCTGTACCACAAATATGTGAGGAACAGAAGAGGCATATTTAAGACTGTGATGGGCAGCTGTCAGTGTGCCAGTATCCATACCCCAAATAAGGTGGAGTTTAATGTACTACCCTTTTCAAGAATGATTGTGACATAACTTAGTGATGACCATTGATGTTGCATTATGACCTGTCAATCTGAGTGACACGTACTGCACAGAAAACTTTCTTGAGTAACTGATTTCATACCACTGCCAATCAGACAGCTCGCTGGTCAAAGGGGATACACAAAATCATACATGTAAATCAATACTGAATACATACCCTAAGGCATTTCTCTAACTTGGCAAGTGCAATCATGAGAACACCCAGACAGTCAATCATCATGGACACCTAATTGTCTATAACTTGCAGGATTTTTTGGTACTTTAAACACAACTTATTAAAAACCTTAACTATTCACTAACATGCACTAAGATAACCTATACTAACTTATCTTAACTGAACCCTGTAGCTATATATCTTAGTCTAAACTTAACAAATTCACATAATGCCACTTAATAAACATTGGCCCCTCAACCCCCTTATGGGACAATAGATGTGTAGGACAACATGAACTAAAGCTACAGATATACTAACTAATCCTATGCTCTAAACAAATGTATATCTTTTGTATTTTTCTGTTCAGTTTTTTTAACATATAACCCCCTACAACCCCCCAAACAAAAAAATCCTAAATTCCATCCCCAAACTATACTAACTATATCCTACAACTAACTTACTCCATGCTACCTAACCTATATCTACCACCGTAAAACTCACTAAAACTATATGCAGTGCAGACTGGGAAAGTGAAAAGCATCTTCAGCTTCCTCTTAATGTTCTTTAGGAATTTGTAGTTCCTGGCATTGTCCGCCTCTAGTCTGTCCAACCTAGCCTTGACCTCAGCCAGTTCTTATTGCATTTCCACCTCAAAGGTGAAGCAGTGGCAGATGATGGTGGCTGTTGCGGTGCTGCTGGTATCAGATGTGCTGTGGATGTTTAGGGTGCAGGACCTGATGGGGCACCACGAACCCTGGGTGCAGAGGACACTCCTTTTATTGAGGTGGTTGCAGGCTGTTGAGCTGGTCCACCAGCACCTCTAACACATATCTTGACTGACATCACTATGTTTGTGGGCATACGTTACATTTTCAAAGACCCACTAATCCACAGCAGCAAACATTGGCACCTGTTCATCATTCAAATTATTCCACATCCTCAGCAAACCGTCAGACATGATGTTGATAACCAAGTATAGATGATGGAGTCTAAATTGACACACATGCCATTTGTACATGGCTTAATACACATCAAACCCTCTCAGACACAACACTGTATGTACACATGTGGCATACAAGGAGACACTGGTTGCATCAGGGTCTTCAAAAGTAGAAACCTCACTGATGGTGTAGCGTAGAGGTTCGCCTGCAAGACATGACAGGAATACATAACTTTATGATTTCTGAACAAAGATTATCATGGGCAACTGTTATACATTGCACTTGTTTAGCTAAGTGAACTAGTCGAATTAGTGCTAGGCATGACCCACTGCTATCTACAACATGTCAGTCAGACAGACATAGGTAGCATCCAAAAACATTTATAGCAATGTAACTCACACATACATACATGCCTCAAATTCATACATCACGCTTACCGGGGGATAGGACTCTGTTAATTGTCAGGAGCTTATGGGCAGATAACAGGGAAGTGGTGCTGCACCTAGTGCAGCAACACTTTCCTTGCGCCCCTTAGCACCCCCCTACTGCCACCATGTGTGCACCGTATATAAGACACGGCGCACCACGGCACCGGGTAGGGGACAATGGCATCTTAATTTTTGGCACTACTGATGTACTGTTCAAGGTTAGTGCTAAGACTGTGGCCCATCCCTGAACAGTACATAGGGGCCCATCATAAATTATGGTGTGTGCCCCTTTTGACACCTGGTCTGAGCAGGCATAGGAAATGCCAGAATGATTTGCACAAAGAAATCTCTTAGGTTTCTTTGTGCCTTTTATTTTTTATCACAATGGGGGAATGGCATCTTTGCTAACATCAGGCTTGACGTAGGCATAATGTTGCCCATAGGCTCACAAAGTGGCGCAATGCATGAATTGTGCAACTTTAGCACAGTTTCCGCTACATAATGTCTGTGCCAGGAATAATGTATGCAAAGTGGGTGTTTGCCCGTTAGGGGGGCCCAAGAAATGTTACACTGCAATCTAAAGTAATATTTTGTGTCATTTTGTTCTGCACATTTTAACGCCTGCTCAGAGCATGCGTTAAAAGGGGGCACACCATTATATTTTGAAGGCCCACTATGTACTGGTCAGGGTTAGCACCATCTTTATGGCAATAACCCTGAACAGTACATCAAAAGCATAAAGAATTATGATGCAATTGCCCCCTAATCTGTGCTATGGTGTGCCACATCTTAGATACAGTGCACCCATGGTGATGGTAGGGAGCTGATAAGTGGCACAAGGAAAGTGGAACTGCGCTGGGTGCAGCGCCACTTTCCTTAAATTAGCACCTTGCTGTCCTCACCTTTCTCATAACATGCTGCAGTTATCCTTACACCCTACTGTCATGCAGGTGCAAAAGAGGATGTTGCTATGTTACAGGTTTACTTACCAAAATGTCTAACAACCTGAACCACCAGGTGATTCAGGAGATCCCCTTCCTTGGCAAGGAGGTCTGCCCACCAGTGCTTGATCTGGTGGTCTGTGTGCTCAACTTTGAAGATCCTGCATAGCTGGAACAGCACCTTCCCCCAGCGCAACTTCCTGGCTTCTGTAGGGAACCCATGATAACATGGCCACCCGTTTTCACCAATTTGGGGAGGTAGCCCCACACTGACCAAATGAACCCCCAGTTCATCTGGACTCTTAAGCTCTGCCCTTCCCTTGCTGGACATTCTGCTGTTTCTCTCCACAGCAACCAATAAACCCCCCAAAAATGTATACTATAACCCTACTGTTACGGGGTGGGTTAGGTGATATGAAGGACCCGGAGACTTAAGTAGGGGTCAGTGAGAATTTACTTACGTATTCGTGCAAAAATCAAATTGGTTTCTCGGTGTGTTTCTCTTCTTTAATGTCTCTCTGGTTGTTCCTCCCAGGTCCCCTTCTTGACTGGCGCCGATTCCCGGTGGACTCCCAAGTGTACCGGAAAGAAAGGAATGAAAGGGAAGGTAAGTCAGGGTATCGGAGTACCTTTATCCTATGACTGAGATTGGAAGAGAGAACGAGTGAGTGAGAGAGAGAGAGAGAGAGAGAGAGATCCAGTTGTGTATGAAAGGGAATGAAAACAGGTGCACTTCACTTGGACACCCTTTGTGCTCCCAGGTAGGTTCTTATCTATTCACACTTCTCAATGCCGTAATTTAGTTAGAGCATGCACTTCTGTCCTTCTCCGTTATTCTGGCTACCCTCTCAGCTGTTCCCCTCTCAGCTGTTCCCCTCTCAACTGTTCCCCTCTCAAGCCCTCCTCCTCCGTCCTCGCTCTCCTCCCCTCCGCCCCTTTTTACAGTCTTCCTGTTCTGCCCTATGAACAAGGACCGTACCTTGTTTAGCCACGTCCCTCCTGGGATGTGGCGGTGAATGCGCGTCTCCTCCTGGTCGATTTCCTCTGTTGGGTCCGTCTCCAGGCTGGGAACATCGGAGTTCCCAGCCGTGCCTTCTCCATCCTGCACACCGGCTTTCTCCTCCGCTTCAGCTGTCTGAGTCGCGTCCTTCGTCTCCTCTTCCTGCTGCGCACCCTCCCGGAGTCCGTCTTCTCGCTTTTGTCTCTCTGGAACCCGGAAATCCGGGTTCCTGGCGTCGGGATCCGCCCCCTGGTCGCTATTGGGACGGTAGACGCATTCCTTCGACGCGCGCGAACAGAGCCAGTCGGAGGAATCTTGAGCCGTGCTGAGTGAAGACCGGCTACACCTACCTAACCCCAAATACCCCAACAAACTACACTACCCCATGACAAACACCTGACAATACAAATACATAACAGGACAATAATACTACACAAAACTTACAAATTTAACAAATTGGTCTTAACAGCAACAGTACGCAGCACAAACTCCCAGAAACCACCACTCCTCAACCAGCACCAGCTCCATACAACATCTCACAACCACAGACAAAAAGACAGTACAGTAAAAGTAAAAGTAAATTCACTTAATTAAGTGTGCGGCAAGGAAGTCCTGTTACATCACTTCCTGGGTATATGCATCACGTTTTCTGATATCTGCCCTTTTGTTTGGCACATGACAGCCATTCGTGGATTTTTTCCATGAAAAAAAACAAGGCCTGTCGATTTGAAATTGACACACGGGGGCCAGGTATAATTTTTTACATGTGCAATGATTGTAGGACAATGGTATGTGTCAACATTTTTGACGCATACTGGGCATGTGTGGCTTTTGGAGTGAAGGCTGTGGCACCAAGACAGTTCAGACGCGCATGGTGCCAGGCATAATTTTAGTGATTAGCGATGTATGGATATGTACCATATGCATCAATTTGTTTTGACGCACAAGGGCCATGCGTGGATTTTGGTGGAAAGGCTGACAGTGCATCCACATTCACATTCCTTGTTACAGGGGCTACACATCTATGTAGTTTGCATGGTATGGCTTTATGTGTGTGCATGTGCATTTAACTGTGTACCAGTAACATAGGTTTGTATGTGTGTGTGATGCATGCGAGGATTGATACTGTTTGCAAATGTGCCTGTGTATGAAGACTCTTTGCCACGTACATGTTTACACATGTGTACTGAGTGTACATATGTGATGCTACTCATGCTGTGGGTCTACCACATTGTCATGCCAGAATTCTGACTGTATGTTACAATACACAACAGAAGATTGGAAAGGCTATGTGCAATACATGTTCAGGCATATGATACCATTAAGACATTTTTAGCAAACGATGCTGTTGACTAAGGCTGGGATAAGATCCTGTAAGCCATTTCAATGTGAGTGCATGTACGTGCACACTCTGGTGTGATATAAGGATCAGGCTTAGTGATGCAAAGCAACACATGTATTGTATGGTTCCTCCATGCATGCAAAATGTTGGAGATGATGTGCTGACATATATCATTGTAGGTATGTATGTGACATGTTTTTTGTGTGAAAATATATGTATCATGTCTGATAAGTGTTGCATGATACAGTGGTGCATTTAGGGATTGGACACATACCAACTCTCTATTCCAGCTGTCTTATATGCAGGCCATTGCTCCAAAGCTGTGTACTCATATCTGTGTAAACCACGTTTCACAATGTGGGGACATTTGTACTGGTCATGATAAGTCGTAAGTTATCATGTGACACATGCACATTTTGGGGGTCATTCTAACTCTGGCGGGCGGCGGAGGCCGCCCGCCAGAGTTCCCCCCTCCAGAATACCGCACCGCGGTCAGAAGACCGCTGCGGTTATTCTGTGTTTCCCGCTAGGCTGGCGGGCGACCGCCAGGAGGCCGCCCGCCAGCCCAGCGGGAAACCCCTTCCCACGAGGAAGCCGGCTCCGAATGGAGCCGGCGGAGTGGGAAGGTGCGACGGGTGCAGTTGCACCCGTCGCGAATTTCAGTGTCTGCACAGCAGACACTGAAATTCTTTGTGGGGCCCTCTTACGGGGGCCCCACGACACCCCATACTGCCATCCTGTTCCTGGCGGGCGAACCGCCAGGAACAGGATGGCGGTATGGGGTGTCTGAATTCCCATGGCGGCGCAGCAAGCTGCGCCGCCATGGAGGATTCAGCAGGGCAGCGGAAAACTGGCGGGAGACCGCCGGTTTTCCTCTTCTGACCGCGGCCAAACCGCCGCGGTCAGAATGCCCTGCGGGGCACCGCCAGCCTGTTGGCGGTGCTCCCGCCGACCCTGGCCCCGGCGGTCAAGGACCGCCGGGGTCAGAATGACCCCCTTTGTCATTTAAATTCTTCTCATTTGTCCAACTGCAAATTGATGGCACCAAGCCAGGTCCATCTAGCTGAGACATGTGTGGAAACATTTAGGTATTCAGGGGGTCATTCTGACCCCGGCGGTCCTTGACCTCCGGGGCCAGGGTCGGCGGGAGCACCGCCAACAGGCTGGCGGTGCCCCGCAGGGCATTCTGACTGCGGCGGTTTGGCCGCGGTCAGAAGAGGAAAACCGGCAGTCTCCCGCCGGTTTTCCGCTGCCCTGCTGAATCCTGCGCCGCCATGGGGATTCAGACACCCCATACCGCCATCCTGTTCTTGGCGGCTCGGGCGCCAGGAACAGGATGGCGGTATGGGGTGTCGTGGGGCCCCTGGGGGCCCCTGCAGTGCCCATGCCAATGGCACGGGCACTGCAGGGGCCCCCGTAAGAGGGCCCCACAAAGAATTTCAGTGTCTGCTGTGCAGACACTGAAATTTGCGACAGGTGCAACTGCACCCGTTGCACCTTCCCACTCCGCCGGCTCCATTCGGAGCCGGCTTCCTCGTGGGAAGGGGTTTCCCGCTGGGCTGGCGGGCGGCCTCCTGGCGGTCGCCCGCCAGCCCAGCGGGAAACACAGAATAACCGCAGCGGTCTTCTGACCGCGGTGCGGTATTCTGGAGGGGGGAACTCTGGCGGGTGGCCTCTGCCGCCCGCCAGAGTTAGAATGACCCCCTAAGTGTTAACAACATACATTTTCAATGTTCAATGACTCAAACTTTGATGTTATTGGCAGATTGATGAAATGTAATGCAACCTATATGGCAGTGATGGTACCCTAGTCATCAGTGCTCCCATGGCACTTTGAATGGCCACACAGGGCCATTGTTGCATGTATGAACACCGGTTGACTGTGGTCACCTCAGCTCAGGTCACTGTGCACCATCAGTAGACCCAACACTGTGTCAAGGGTCAATGTAGCCTACTCAGTGATTTGAGGGGGTGTTGGGTGGTGATCTGCCATCCTCATGATAGATCATCAGTACTGCGATGCACAGTCCCTTGCAGACATATACTTGCACATTTGTGATCCCATGGCCAAGTATGTGTTGTTACCTTTGAGGTTTTTGATGTCAGGCTTGTCCTATCATGTACTGGGGACTGGCAGCTTGTTTGTGTAGGACATGTCTCACCAATTCCCATGGTTTTACGTGTTTTTCCATGAATAGGTGTTGTTATTTCTAGGATGCTTGGTTAGGTCATTAATAGTCTGTGGAACTGGATCTTGTTTGTAGACCCAGGATACAGATACTGTCCTCTCTGGGCTTCCTTTCTTTGTGGATAACCACTATGGGAGCCTGGCGCTAGTCTAACACCAGTACTCACTCCTTCTAGCTCTTATCATACATCTGCTACAGATATGAGGCAAGCTTAGTGGCTGACAACTTATATGGTTCTATTGGTACCCCTTTGGGCCCTAATATTTTTCTGGGCTTCACATCCCTGATGGCTCCTACAATTTCCTCCAAGGAAAGCGCTTCTTCTAAGGATTCTCTATCCTCTGTATTGAGGTTTGGGAGGGGGTTGTCACCAAGGAGCTCACCTGCTTTGCCTTTTGTGGCAAAATACCTTGCAAAATCAAATTTCACATAGTAGTAGGCAAACATTTGGGCTATGGTTTGTCGACTGCTAGCAAGTTACCCTGGCCCCTTTTAGATCCTAGGAACCCATCTATCCGCTCCCTCTTACCTGTCTAGCCATATTTTTTCTGTCTTGTCCTCCATTACATTGATGTGGTGCTGTGTTGCCCTATGGTGCTTATTAGCAGCTTCCTAGGCTTAGTATTCTTTTTGCCTCAGGGCTAAGATGTGGGCTCCCTCTGATCCCTTCTCATATGGTAGGCCCACCTCAAGTGACAAAAACTCACGTTCAAGAGCCTTCAAATTGGCCCTTTTTATTTTTTTCCCTTGCACCATCATGGTGAGACCCACATCATTGACTACTGTCTCATAGGTCGCCCACAACGTCAGTGGAGACTCAACTGAAGTGCTGTTTCCCTGAAGATAATGGCCTTTTGTGGGTAACATACATTCTCAAATTTTTGGCTCTTCAAGGTGTTTGGCCTCTCGCTGGACTATATACCAGCCACATGGGAGAATAGTCAGAAATACCCCTGGTTAAGTTAGCGGTCTCCCTGAGTTTTAACAGCTGGGGAGTCGGCAGGAAAGACTATCATGCATCCCCAAGTAAAAGGATGGAGTGCTGAGTTGCTGGGTTGCTGGGTTAAGGGTACACCATACATCTGCCAGTCTCTGGGCAGTGAGGAAGTCTGCTTATGGTCATCTAACAGAGTTCAGGGGTCTGGAGGATACTAGTGAATGCTATCACTCAGTGTTGCGTTAAGGTCCCCTCACATGATCAATACCCCATCTGGAAGACTGTGTAGCAGGGTGGTCAGGGCTGGTAGTACCCAGTCATGACGTCATATTGTGATATCTACTGAAGGTATGTTTAAGATGCCCCCCCTCCCAGGTCCCAGAGAGTACCACATAGGGACCCTGTGGACCAGGCCATATTTGCCAAATGTCCAGGGGCAGGGTTCTCATCACCAAGATTACTACTCCTCTAGAGGAAGTGGTATGGCCCACATTAGCAGCCTTTTTATTTCCCCAATGGTCAAGGACATGACCCCTATTACCTAGGAGTTGAGTCTCTTGCAGGAGGACCATATCAAGAGAGTCTGATTTGATGTACTGGAGCACCACTCCCCCATTTGACTTTGTCACCTAGGCCATTGACATGCCAGGATAGTATCCTTAGGGTTGACATACTAACTTTGGACATCACACTGTATCGTTAATGGACCGCATCCGGGGGTGCTGGGCCAAAGCTGGTTGGGGTTCAGACTGTGAGAATGAATATCCTATGTGCCTCAGCTGTGTTGACTGGCTGTATGTATCTTGCCTAGACAGTAACCTCACTTCAATCATCAATCAAACACCCGAGCTACACTGATCTGCAGAATCCAAACTATCTACCTCCCCAACTGCGTCTAGCACCTGTTTCCCCAACAAAACATACTGCTAACTAGGAAAAGTCACTACCGCCTTCTGCCTCCCACCCAGCCTCTAAGTGGAATGTCTTTACCAAGTTGGTGTCTCACATCCTCTGACTCAATCTTGCCCCCAATCACTGATTTAAGACCATCGCAGGCTGTTCCCAGCCCTCCCCAAAAAACACTCCAGCTGTATCTCCAGTGCCACATTCACAATCCCACAAGCCCCTCTCATCTCCCCATGGGTCACAAGACCAGTTCGGGTGATCAGGATGATGCCCCAGTCTAGGTGTATTTTGTTTTGACCTGCACCTCCGCTTGAAGTGTTTCACAATTCTCCTTTGCCATGCCGCCAACCTGGCACTCTTAGGGTGGTTGCAGTGTCTTGATCCTTCTGTCACCTGACTTTCGATCCAGCCAAACACAACTAGCTTCTAGGCTTGATAAAAAGTGAGTTTTGCATGCTGTAAATAATCAAAGCTGTGCTGGAAAAGTCATTGTATACTTGTGGTCCAATTCCCTCAGAGCCTTCTTCACCTAGAGGAAACTGCGGTGCAGCCTCTAGACCCAAAGACTGAAATTGGGGAAGAAGGTAACCCGAGCTTTAACTATATGCAATGGATGGGTACCGCGAGCGGCTTGGTGAATCACGTCCCAGTATCTGGCGTTTATGAGTCTTGTTATGATGGGACAAGGGTGTGCTCCAGGCTTTCATGGTGCACTTGGGATGCAGTGGGCTCCCTCCACCTAAAATATTTTGGAAAGTCCACATGTTAGCTGCTGTTTCAGTATGAGATCCTCCACAA
Source organism: Pleurodeles waltl (assembly GCF_031143425.1). Classification (NCBI taxonomy): domain Eukaryota; kingdom Metazoa; phylum Chordata; class Amphibia; order Caudata; family Salamandridae; genus Pleurodeles; species Pleurodeles waltl. The sequence goes on along the minus strand of NW_027149843.1, from coordinate 466,658 downwards.
ATAGGTCCATGGCCGGACCCTTGGTATTTAGAGATGCACAACTATCCATACAGTATTTCAGCAGGACCAGGCCTCCAAGTCTTCCAACGTCTTTCACAACTTCTACTGTAGCTTCACATCATTTGTTATACATGGCCACATGCTCACATTTGCATTCCACAACCTATGTAACATTCCCAATGAATGTATTTTGGTACTGTGATAACTCATGTCAGTTATTCGCTGCCGCAACCTGGGCTCGCTGAAGTTGCCCCAGCGCTCGAAATCGCTTTTCTGATGCCGATCTCACTGCCACAGCCCGGCTTCGTTGGGAAGTTTGCCGAAGTCGTGTTGCCCCTGGGGCACCACTGAGATCAAAGAAGGAGCTTCTACCGTGCCCCTGCGGTAAGCGCGCTCTGAGGAGCATCCACGTGGCACCAACAGGCCACAACCCTGGCCTGATCACCGCTGTGGCCCGGGAAGACGAGGAAACATTTGCGCACCAAATCGAGTGCAGGCGAGGTGGATGACAGCGGCCCCAGGAGGGAGAGAGACCTCATCTGAGGTGAGGGTAATGTCCCCCCCACCTCCAGTCGCTGCCAGAGGAGCATGACACTCCAGTTCTTGTCTCTTTGTTTTTGGCTCCCTGGTTGCCGGGAGGGTCGACTCTGGCCCAAGGGTCCCCCAGGGACAGGAGTCATCCTGGTCTGAGCGCTGGCCATAGGAGGGGGCCGATATTACAGCAGGAGGGGGTGCGTTCCGCCCCCATGACATCAGTTCAAGGCCACCATTTTGCGCAGAGGGGGCCCCCTCGTCGGCTTCTTGGCACTAGTAGTGTCTTTTCATCATAAGACAGGTACTGTTTCAAGGATATACATATTTCTTATGTTCCTGGTAAAGACATTAATTAATGATGTATAGATTATCCTGGTTATGGTATGATGTGCTACATATACTCATCCACGCACACAAGGCCCTCCACAACACAGGCCCAGCCTACCTCAACAACAGACTCACCTTCCACACCCCCACCCGCAATCTTCGCTCCGACAGCCTCCCCCTTGCCTCCATTCCCCGCATCCGCCGTACCACCGCCGGAGGAAGATGCTTCTCTTACCTAGCAGCCAAGACCTGGAACTCCTTACCGCTCCACCTTCGCCAGACCCAAGACCTCTTGACATTCAGGAAATGCCTCAAGACATGGCTCTACGACCAGTAGCTCCCCCTCCAGCACCTTGAGACCCTAACGGGTGATTAGTGCGCTCTATAAATCCTTGATTGATTGATTGATTGATTGATATAGGTGCTGATGTTCCTTTTTTTGGGCATGACATGATGATATGTTCTATGACTTGCCATATGGTTTATAATGTTCTTAGTATAGGCATTTATGATACTTTTATGACAAGTGCATTTCTTTCCTTAATGTGATTCCTTACTACTGCTGATTTTGCAGAATTCTGAGTACCTATGTATTCTATTGCGACTACTCCCTTGCCCTGACTAGAGTGGGTAGGCTCTGTCTGGCTTAGGTGCATACCCTAGCCAACCAGAAACCCAATTTCTAACAATGCTGATCACAGGCATGTTGTGGTATAGGGTGTTACAATGTGGCACAATGCATTAATTGTGCCACTAAGAGTTTCTGCTGCTCAGATATTTGCAGCTTTGGGCCACATTAGTGTAAGATGTTTGACGCTAATGTTGAACAAGGATGCAGTAGACACTGTCAAATCAGGGCCTATGTTCCAAAGCTTTATACTACTGTTGTGGTGTAGTCATGCTCTGTGAGATATCGGCAAGTTACAATTGGCATGTGATGGTGTAAAAGAGTATGCCATGTACATTCTGAGTTTACGTGGTTTTATTGAATTATTTAGATGGAGATTCTTGAAGTACAGTTGAATGTGAAAAAGTTCTCTTATGCGTGCTCCATCAGCAGAGTTTTGTTGTTGCCGCTCCTCCGGCTGTAGACCAATGTTGTCATCCTCCTCATTCGGGACATCTACCCGTTCATCCAAGGGGACATGTATGCGTAGACAAATGTTATCCAAATTGCACACACAAGGATAATTTTGCAGACAATGGGAGCTGCATATACCTGTCCTCCTCCTGTAACATTTAGGCACTTGAACCTTGATTCAAGGAGGCCAAATGTCGCTCCACAACATTTCTGGTCTTTATGTGGTCTTCGTTGTAGGCCCGATCTGCATCCGTTGTAGGATTTGCAAAAGATGTCATGACCCATGGCTGGATGCCATAACCTTTGTCATCTACAAAGGAATGTGAGAACATGTCTCAATTATGCACATTAGTTAATTGATAGGTGCCATGGCCCGTATTTGTTTTGAGTGGAGTGGTGTAACAGACCTACACCTGGTATTGTGTGTGTTCCTGTTTGGATGGATTGTTCCATTGGTCCTTGGTGGTGCACTTTCCAATCATGTGTTGTGTCTTAGGTACATGGTGATTGTTATTCGAAGTTTTGGTCTGAGAGTTCTCTCATGCCAAATATGTGCAGTGTTCTCTATATTTGAGCTAGGAGCCCCAATTAGAAGGTCCTACCACCTCATTTCACCACATTAGCCTCATTTTGTAAACATTAGTGTGAGCCAACTAAACACAAAATCACTACCCATGCAGTGCATGCAATATGCCTGTGCAAATCATCATGTATGCAAGGATTGTGTTCCCCCATTGGGCAAAAGCAAAAATGGTGCAGAGGAATATAAGAGGTTCCAATGCGCAATATTTATCTGTTACTTTTGACACCTGCACAAAGCAGGCGTAAGTTTGAGGCACACCATTGCTTTGAATATGCCCCTATGTACTGTGCAGGATTTGCACCATACATTTGGCAATATTCTTGCACAGTCCATCTATGGCATCCATCATGGTGACACTATTGCACTTATTCTGCACCATGGTGCACCATATACTGAATACGGCACACACATGTTGGGGGTAGTGAGTCGCTAAGGTCCACAAGTAAAGTAGCACTGCTTTAGATTCTGTCCAACTTTTCTGACATGTGGCCCTTAGTGCCTTCACTTTAGACCTGAAGAAGAGTGATGTAGTGGACATGTGTACCTATTGTGTGTGTTGTGTGCCATGTAACAGGTGTAGGGCCCTGGGTGTTGCATAAGAATTCAATACTGATGCCCTTGAAATACCTCCCTTGCACAAAGTTTTGTTGTTGGCAATTGCTGGCTGGCATAAGTATGTGCATGAGGTTCATATGCTCAGTGTGGGACAGTTTAGGATATGTATTGTGATGTATGCAAGATTTTTCAGACAGCAGCGCATGCTGTACTTTGCAGCACTGCCCTGCATCAGGAGTCCAGCCCTGCTAAGTTCCTGGTATCCTCACTCATATTAGGCCTGGGCGGAGTTCGTGGAGTTGCGCTACACAGAACTCCATGAAGTGCCAAAAAAACTCTGCTCCGCAAGAGGCAGAGTGTGTTAGGTTGCGCAGGTCGCTCTGATTTTTAGAGCCAGGTATTTGTCCCACTCAGAAAAATCAGCGCGAAGGGCTCCCAATGCATGAGGGCGCTGCATCTTTTCTGTTGCTCGAGTGGATTTTCTACTCAAGCAGCAGCTACCTCAAAGCGAATGGAAGGTTTCTCAACGCGAGCAGTAGCAACCATCTGCAACTGCCCGTGTTGGGAAATCTTGCCGGGAGGTGGTCTTGAGTAAGATTTTCCTTGCTCACGCTCGCCAAATCACTGTTGGCAAGCGCGAGTGAGAAAAAAACCTCCACTAAGCGGAGTTTGTCAGAACTCTGCACTCCAAGCAAAGAGCAGAGTGGGAAAAAGTCCCCAAACTCTGCGAGCGGATCGGAGTACACTGCCCACCCCTAATTCATATGTGTTTCTGGCCTCTCCTGTACATTGTCAGTCCTACATGTGCTGCAGTCCATTGTTGGTACCCTTGCATCAAGGTATATGGAGATGTGGGATTTCCAGGTATGTTTGCTGGTGTGCTATGAGGTGTCCATTCCTACACATGATATTTCATTGATGGTGATGTTGAATTTCAATGTATGTTGCACTATGCTCTACACAAGAGAAAGATGTACACAATGAGTATATCTATTATATTGACTGATATGTAGATGGTGATGTGACCACTTTGGTGGCAACAGATTTAAGTGCTGCCTGAGATTTCTACAGCATAGTAAATATGGGGCAGCGGGAATATGTGATTTGTTTGATGTTTGAATGGCCAATGCAATTCATGTAGAAGAACGATTCCTTGGTAAGTGTTATGGGTGAATGATCTGTGTTTTGTTCTGAGCAACAACAAGCATAGTAATTCCTTGGTAAGTGTTATGTGTGAATGATCTGTGTTTTGTTGTGATCCTGCGGACACATGTAGTTGTTTGAGCCCAGCTTTTGTATTCATAGGGAACATTGCTACACCTGTCTGTCCGGTGATGTCAGTCAGGTGGTGCCAGGGACTTGTAGATCTGAGTGTATTTGAGGGTGGTGTATATTGCATGTGGTGTAGTGTGGCATGTGGCAAATGTGCTGTGGTCTATACATTTGTGTTTGGTGTTGTGTTTGTATTGTTTGTACTACAAGTTTGATGTGTTGTGTGTGTTATGATTTGTATGGTATCTTAGCTACAAGTTGGCTCTCCATTTCCATATTGTCCATCCTGGAATTGTTGGCTTATAGTGGAGTTTATAGTGGAGTGCCTGAAGATGTAAGCATCATGGACTCCTCTTGGATATTTTCCAAGGACATTTGTGATAATTCCACGGTGGTCCATGATTGCCTGCACATCGATGGAGTGGGTATGTTTGTTGTTCCTGTAGAAGTGTTCGGTTTCTGCAGGAGGGGCAAGTTGGACATGGGTGCAGTCCATTGCACCCAGTACATGTGGGAAGTCAGCAATTTGATAGAAACCTTGCATGGTCCCCTGCTGCAGTTCCTTGGTGTTAGGGAACCGGATGTGGTGGGGTGTGAATCTGATTATGTTGTCCAGGACCTTCATAAGGAATGCAGAGAAGGATGGTTGGGAGATCCCACCCACTTGTGCCGCAGTCATCTGGAATGAACCTGATGCCAGCAAGTGGAGGACAGCAGGACTTTGGTCATGGGTGGAATTGCTGTGTGACTCTGCACTCTTGTTGTGATGTCTGGCACAATGTGGTGGAGCAGGCGTAGAGTCTGATCACCTCTTCTTCCCTGAGGACCAGGATGTTTGCACACTGGCAAAAAATCCTCTCCCATCTTCTATGCTGCATTTGTGGCTGCTGTGGTGGTGTTTGCAGTTGCTGCAGTGGTGCTGGTGGCACTTTGACTCTTCGCTGTCATCTTCTCCAGGTGCTCACCTATAGGAGTAACAGGTCCATGTTGTCCATTTGCTTTCCTAAGCTCTTTCAGTCTGTTTCTCTTATGTAGAAGTGTGTGTGCCTCATTTTAACGCCTCATTATGGACATGGCGGGAAAGACCGCACCGCCGGCGGTGGCGGTAACTACTGCCAACAGGCTGGCAGTCTGGACTGCCAAATAATGAAGCACATGAAAAACAGCCAGCATGAACACCACTCACGGGCAGCAGAGGAGTGCCGACATCGATGGAAGAGGCTGCCTACAGGCAGACGGAAAGACCCCACCTGCCCAACAAATAATGAAGAACAAGACCGCCGTCAGTTCAGGGGCAGGAACCACCACCACACAAAGCTTGGCGAAAACAAACAATATAAAAGGAAACACTCACCCGAGGCACACACAACACGCCGAAACAGACATGGAGAGAGAGTTGGAAATCATGCCAGTCCTGCTCCTTGACCCCTCACACCATCACAAGCCATACACACCAAAGCAAGAGGTGCTTACCCAACACAAGACCAATACAACCTACCCAAAGTACACACATGTGCACAACACCCCCCCCCCACAATGAAACGATGAACCATGTCTCCAGAGTGTGCCAACACCAACACTGGGCACACACACTTTATTACAAATGTAATATCGGAATGTCCAAATAAGGCCATTGGCCAGTCCAACACAAAAAGACTGAAGGGCCCAAATGGCCCGAACTTGACTCCCACATGTGCACATGGTACTCCACCATAAAGGGACATCAATGAGGCAGCCAGGAACCTCAGGGAACAGGGCCAGGGGGTGGTGGGGGTGGGGACTTACTACTGGGGGGGTTTGGGCTTACATTTGGGAGGTGGAGGGGGTTTAGGTTTAGCCTTGGAAGGTGGGAGAGCGAGCTTGGACCGGGGGGGTAGCAGATGGACCAGCGCCAGCCGGGGGCTTCTTTTTCACTGGGGAAGGGGCACAGGAATGGGAAGGGTGGACTAGGGCAGACTTGGGCGTGGAAGGAGTGGACAGGGCAAGGAGGTGGCATGTTTAGGGATGGGGCGGGCCAGTGGGTTCGAAAAGGGCAACACGGGACAGGAAACGTTTTTTAGGGGCAGTAGGGGTGGACATGGAGGAAGGTGTGGGAGTGGAGGTAGAGGGAGTGCTCGTAACTGGTGTAGGTGTGCTGGACGTGGATGCAGGTGCCTGTACAATATGCTGAGGTGTGGTGGATGTGTGTTGGATGGATGTCTGGAAAGGTTTGAGTGTTTTGAGAGGAGGTGGACACAGTGGGACAAGACAGGCTGCCAGTGTACATGGATGTTGTCTGTGTGTCTGAAAGTCAGGTGAGTGTGCTGCAAGTGTCAGTCAATGTCGTTGTGGTGAGTGCAGGAGTGGTGTCTGGGGTGCATGACTGGATGTATGATGTTGTGGTGACTGCAAGAATGGGGCCAGCAACAGTGAATGAGGGTGCACTGCTTGTGAGAGTGCATGTAGAGGTGACAGACAGGGAGGCGGGAGAGGTGGACACACTGGGGGAAGTGGATGTTGTTGTGTGTTCCTTTGTATGTTGGCTGTGTGTATGCCTATGGTGGGAAGTGCGGTGCTTGTGTTTCTGTGTATGTTTTTTGTGTGTTGAGGTGTGTGCATGGCTGTCTGAACGTGATCTTGGGATGGGTGAAGGGAGTGGGGTGCTGGAAGGGGTAGAGGTGGTTGGAGGGGGGACGGAAAGGCCAGGGACACTGGCTGCCGTCAAAGAGGAGGCCAGAGCCTGAAAAGATCCAAGTATGCATTGCACTGCTGCATCTGGGATGCTAGCCCCTGGATGGCATTCATGATGGTTGTCTGCCCTACAGAGATGGTCCTCAGGAAGTCAATAGCCTCCTCAGTGAGGGCAGCAGGGCTGACAGGGGCAGGGGATGAGGTGCTTGGGGCAAAGGAGACGCCCACCCTTCTGGGTGAGCGGGTAGGAGCAACTGGGAGGGCGGTGATGGTATGGGGGTGGCGGAAGATGTCAAAGAATGGGTGGGCCCACTAGGTTCTGCCACCACCAGGGAGCTCCCATCAGAGGAGGTATCAGAGTCACTACTGCCAGTGGTAGTAGCCTCACTCATGGTACTCCCCTCGCCCTCCAACCCACTGGTCCCCTTGGCGTCGTTAGACTCTGCCTCCTTGGAACCGTGGACTGCTGCATCCCTACTCATCGGTGCCACTGCTTCCTCGCCAGATGATGCTGATGTACACAGACAACACAAGAGTACAGGGGTGGGAAGACAAAACATGAGAGATATATGTTAACACCTGAATGGATGTACTTATTTGGTTCACTCATACATCCCACCCAGCTTATGCACCAACATGCAGCACCTACAGCTATAGTCATGCCTATGCCCCTGACTAGGGGCCACAACCCTAGCATACAACCATCTCCCACATGACGCAGGACCTGAGGAACTGCAGACCTACCCCTAATCATCTCAGTGCCCATGGGGGCCGGATTGTTTTAAGACACCAGTCAGAGTACCTGGCACTAGACAGCATACATCCTACAGCACCCTCAGACATCCATCAAAGAGGCATGAGGTGGTATTAGTACTCACACCCTTGTGGCTGCTGTGCAGCCTGCAAGCGCCCATCCAAGTCTGGATATGCCACCACCAGAATTCGGCACATTAGGGGGGGTCAGGGCCCGACGGGCACCCCTTCCTCGTTGGGAGGACTTTCCTAGCTGGTCCCCGCAGGTCTCCCTGGCCCAGCGCCGCAGCGCCTCCCACTGCTTCCTGCAATGGGTGCTCCTCTGGTTGTAGACCCCCAGGGTCCGCACCTCCCTGGCGATGGCCTGACAGAGTGCCCTCTTCTGATGGGCTCTGACCTGTAGGGGACACACAGAAAAGAAACAAGAAACACAATGGCCATGTGATACCGCTGACTATACGTCCCCTATGGGACGGACACTTCTCAACATCATTTCACCACCTCACTCACAGTACTTGCCAAACATTCAATGCCTGTGAATGTACATACTGACCACACATGCATCCGCTACCATCACACACATCCATGCACGTCAACTGCTTACTCACCTGCACCTCTGGTCCCCATTTAACTTGGCATACAGGAGTAGGACTCCATCAACCAGCTCCTCCAGCTCCTCCAGCTCCTCTGTGGTGAAGGCCGGACCCTTGCCCTGTGACTCGTGCCATTTGAGTAACCAGAGTCAGGACACAGCAGCACACTCAGTGAAGTACTTGCATGCATGGGATCTGGTAGTCAAGTGAACCTGGGGTGACGACATGGCGTACGCTCTGTGGCGGGGTACACCATCACCGCCGGTGGCGATCATGATAGGCCCAGATTCCCCCCTTACAACCATCTTAACCAAAGAATAGGTGCACTGCGGTGAATACTGCCTCATGCGGTAACAACAACCGCCAGAGAAATGAGGTCACTTCCACTGCTACATATCTGGATGGCAGGGGGCTGCCATTTTGCTAGTATTACGCAGATATTTTCTGGTCATGGGCCCCATGCAGGCCCTATGAACCCCAGCCCTTAGTTGCATGCCCACATGACTCTTTTCTGTCCACAACAGTCTAGACGTGCCACTTCATACATGTCCCTAAAGTTGTACATCTTACAATGCTTGTGTGCAACCTACATGTTGCACAGCAGTGATTCATACACAACATGTTGTTGTGCATATGTATGTGTGTCCCTCACATGTTTTCTCCACTCCTAGGTACAGACCCATGTGGCGAGGGAGGACCCATCTGTGTACAGACCTCTTGTTGATTTGGAGATCATGGTGGAACGTCACATCATTATCAACTACAGACTCACTCGTGCTACTGTCCATGAGCTTTGTGCATTACTGGATGCAGTACTGAGACTGGCAAATCGGAATCACCATGCCATCCCTACTGAAGTGCAAATGCTCTCTGTACTCCATTTCCTGGCCATGGACTCATTTCAGGTGACAGTGGGCATGGGTGCAGGGTTCTCACAGCCAATGTTTAGCCTTATCCTATCTAAATTCCTGGATGCATTTGTACTGCACCTGCAGACATATGTGAAGTTTCCCCAAAGGGCTGAACTCCCTGCCATCAAGTCCGACTCTTATGGCTTTGCTAACATTCCCCATGTGATAGGTGCCATCAATGGCACCCACATAGCTCTCATCCCCACAAAAGTAAATGAACAGGTGTACAGAAACAGGAAGCACTTCCACTCAATGAACGTACAATTGGTGTGTACTACAGACCAGTACATTTCACATGTGAATGCCATGTTTCCAGGATCAGTCCATGATTAATTTGTCATGAGGAACAGCAGTGTACCACAAATGATGGATCAACTACAAGGGAACAGAGGATGGCTCATAGGTGAGTGTGTATGACACTGTTTCTGTGCATAGCTGACAGCCAGGCTGTTTGCAAGTAATGGCAGTTTGTTACAGTCCTGTTTCAACCACTTTTTGAGGTGATTCTGGCTATCCCACATCCATTGGCTCCTGACACCTTTGAGAAATCCTAGGATGGATGCAGAGAGGAATTACAATGAAGCACATGGACATACTATGAGGGTGATAGAGCGCACTATAGGTCTCCTGAAGGCTAGATTCCGTTGCCTCCATCTCTCTGGGGGTTCCCTGTGCTATGGCCCGGAGAAGGTGTGTAGAATAGTGGTGGCCTGCTGCGTGCTGCACAACGTGGCTGTGAGGAAAGCTATCCCCCTACTGGAGGAGGAGGCTGCTGTATATCCAGACCTGCTTCCTCTGAGAGGGGATGAGAGTGATGGTGAGGATGAAGAGGGGGAAGATGTTCACTCCTGGAACCAACTAATCCAACTATACTTCCAATGACTCTGAGGTACTGTTCACTGATGATGTTGTTTGAACAGCATAATGGGGGTGATTCTAAGCTTGGCGGGCGGCGGTAGCCGCCCGCCAAGCGGGAACCGCCAGAAGACCGTACCGCGGTCAAAAGACCACGGCGGTCATTCTGGGTTTCCCACTGGGCTGGCGGGCGACCGCCGAAAGTCCGCCCGCCAGCCCAGCGGGAAACACCCTTCCCACGAGGACGCCGGCTCAGAATGGAGCCGGCGGAGTGGGAAGGTGCGACGGGTGCAGTTGCACCCGTCGCGAATTTCAGTGTCTGCAAAGCAGACACTGAAATTCTTCGTGGGGCCCTCTTATGGGGGCCCCGCGGCACCCCCTACCGCCATCCTGTTCCTGGCGGGTCTCGGATGGCGGTAGGGGGTGTCAGAACGCGCTCCGCCGCCATGGAGGATTCTCAAGGGCAGCGGGAAGTCGGCGGTACACCGCCGACTTTCCGTTTCTGGCCGCGGCTGAACCGCCGCGGTCAGAATGCCCAGCGGTGCACCGCCAGCCTGTTGGCGGTGCTACCGCCGACCTCCGCCATGGCGGTAATTACCGCCAGGGTCAGAATGACCCCCAATGTCTGTCTGGCTTATTCATCATGGAAATGTGGGATCTGTAGTCATTGACACTGTTACCTGAATATTAAGGTGGGGTGCCATGTGCCATGGAAACAAACATGGTGTACATTTCTTTTTACTCCACACAATGTTGTGAGTGGGGTACTATTCCTGTAATAAAGGTCTGATTATGGAATTAACTGGCAAATGCATTCACACTTACCATTGATTCAACATAATGACAAGGGACACTGAAATTGGTGTACATGTATTTTATTTAGTGTCAGAAATGCATTGGTGCACTTTACAGTGATAGGGAGTGGGCTAATGGTGGATGTCCATACTAGGTACCTGGGCTCAGCGATTGGTGGCAGTGGGTATAGGTCCATCTGTCCCTTGCATGTTGTTGAGTTTCCATTGGCCGGTAAGGATGGTAGCACAGTGGCACACTTTGGAGACAGTTCATGTCAAAGTCACTTCTTTGTGGGGGCCTTGGTCTTGGCAGGTGTTCCTGTGCCATATCTGGGTCTGAGGGATCGTTTCAGGGTCTGGTGCACCCCTGCTATAGTGGCCATAATGGCATTCAGTTGTTTCCACTGCTCCATGGTCTCTTGATGTTTGGCTATCTGCAACCTTTGACTCTGTTCCAGGGTGGCCAAGATCTGTCCCATCCTGTCCTGGTGGTATGCTCCCAGGACCTCAGAGATCACCTCCTGGGCTGAAGCATCCATCCTTTGCCCCCCCGGGCCACTGATATTCTCTCACTGGGCCTAGCCCCCTGTGCCTGTGTCCCCTGCACAGGTCTGGCGGTATCACTTGTACTGGGGCCATCGTCATCCTGCCTGTTAGTAGGTGGAGACTCTGGCCTCTGTACTTGTGTTCCACCAGTCTGTGGCCTGGATACAGTGGTGTGGGGTCGTTTGGCAAGAGCTGATGTTGGTGGCTGGGTGGTGTCAGTGGTGTCCTGAGTGGGGCTGCTGGAGGGTGACAGTCCAGGACTGTGTGACAGGCCAGGGTATTCCTCACTGTCCACACTTCCCTCTCCAGTGTCCTGTGTGGGGCCTCTGTCTCCATGTGGGGCCCTGGCACTCCTTAGCCTTTCAGTCAAGGTGGCATGGGTGATGGTGCCTGTAGGGAAGGATGGACATGTATGTTACATTTACTCATTCGGATGAGGATGCACAGCTCTGGCCTATTTTGTGGAATTTGTTTCCCTGTTGGGCCATGCAGGGACCTTTTGTGGGGTTGCAATTGCATTTTGCATGGGATGTGGAGGTGCATTGTGGTTGGTGTAGTGCCATTGTGATTCCTTGCAGGGGTGGGTGGCTGTGCACAGGTGGAGGGATGTGGGCCTGTTGGTGGGTTTGTGGGCATGGAGGGTGACTGGATGTAGTGATTGGGGCCAGGGGGGGTAGTGGTCCTGGTGGTAGTTGGAGGAGTGAGGTGGTGCCTGCATTACATGTGTGGTGGATATGGGGTAAATGTAGATGACTTACCCGAGTCCATTCCTCCTGTGAGTCCAGTGAGGCCCTCAGGGTGCAGCATGGCCAGTACCTTTTCATCCCAGTCGAGGGAGTCGGGGTGTGTAGGTGGGGGTCCTCCCCCAGTCTTCTGGACCACAATGTTGTGCCTCAATGCCATGGACCTCACCTTCCTGCGCAGGTCGTTCTATCTCTGGTGGATGTCGCCCCTCGTGCGTGGATGGTTTCCCACTGCGTTGACCTTGTTCACTATAGTCTGCCATAACTCTATCTTTCTAGCGATGGGTGTGTGCTGGACCTATTCCCCGAAGATTTGTGGCTCGACCTTGAGTATTTCATCCACCATTGTTCTTAGTTCCCTATCTGTGAAGCTTGGGTGCCATGGTGTGTGTTGTGGGTTGGGTGCTGTGTGGATTATGGCAAGGTGCTGTTGTGTGGTTGGGTGTGTGAGTTGTGTGTGTTGAGTTCAGTGTCTACGTGTTGTGTTGTCAGTCTCAGTTATCCTATTGGCAATGCAAAGGATTGTGGGGTGTGTCTGTGAGTGTTTTATAGTGTTTTGGATGTGTGTCAGGTGTGAGGGTTTCAAACTTGCCAATGTGTGCATTTCTTTCTGTTGGGTCCCATTGTTGGCCGTGGCGGTCTGTACCGCCAATGGTCGTTCGACATCCACTAACCGCCACAGTGATTTGTGCATCATTATTTGGAGGGTGGGGATTTGTCTGCTTGGCGGTGGCAGGGTGGGATGTGCAGCCATTCTGCCGACAAGGCCCTGGCGGTGGCTGGAGGTAGCAGAGTTTTGGGTGGTTTCTGATTTTTGCATCATTATATGACGGGTTTCTATTTACTGCCAGTGGCGGTCTTCTGTTCACCGTCGACACGGCGGACGACGGTGTTTACCGCCATGTTCATAACGACCACCTTAGTGTTACTTTTTGGACCCGGTCCTTTGCATGCGTCATTTTTCCGTCAGGTTCTAAATTTGGTGCTAGCGGCCTAGCGTAATTTTTTAGGAGGGAACTCCTACCTTGCATATCATTGTTGTTAAACGACACAAAGTGAGGTGGCGCTCCTAAAAAATGACGCTAACTCATAAATTTTTACTCTAGACTGCTCTAGCGTCAAAATATAAATATGCCATTGAGTTAGGTCTGCTTTTGTGTCAAACAAAATGGAGCAAAGGCTGCCCTAACTTTTCCTAAATCTGGGCCTAAGTGTGGAAGCTCTGCCACTTCTCACACCATATTAGAGACCTCTATTTCCCGGGTTATCAAGTTAGTTTTCTACTGCCTGCAAATGAGGAATTGTGATTTATTGGTGTATCATCTCTAACCAGTGAGACATTTACAATCCTGCACATTTCACGTCAAATGTACACCATATTGCTTATTTACATAAAGATACATCGTGGTAATGCATTATGAATATGCCTGCAAATGTATGTATGGGATTTTCAATTAAATTACATATTTTATCTACCTCAAGTTGCTTCCCCTTAAAACAAATGGACATTGGGGGAATTCCTTGCAATATAATATCTACCTTTGTCCTCATTACATTGACAGTCCTCAGTACAGAGTAGACTCCAAGGCTTTGACCAAACATTTATCTCAAGTCTACCTCTTGCAAAACCTCATGGTGTCAGATCACAAAACATTTTTGATTGGTGCTATTTCATGTGGTTGGTGGTAGGTGAAGGCAGTGCTTCTTCCAAGCACTTTTTACCACCATTTTATGAAAACAGGATTATAGAGATGGCAACATGAACAAAAAGTGATTTGTGATATTTTGTTATGGCAGTGAGGAGCTCTGTTGCTTGCTTGTGTTGCTGTGCTTTTGCATTGTAGTATTACAAAGTTAGTATATTTTGTTGTGCTGAACTCTGATTGTTGTGTTGCATTGCTTTGATTGTTTTGTTGTGATTGCCATGTTATGTTTTAATTGTATTGTTATATGTACTTTAGAGATGCCAATATATGCTACACCATTTCCAGCCAATAGCGGCACATGCTTTGAAAGTTTTGCCGCCAGCTGCTGTGTTCCGCCATCTACACAGCACTTTTCCATACATCAGAAGTTTGGTTTAGAGTATTTACAGGATAGTATCAATGTGGTCCCCTTGGAGCTCTGGAGTGTTTTCTGTTGCGTATGGTACCTATTTGAGAGTGAAATGGAAGTAGGTCTTGTTCAGCAACAATTGCTTTCTACAGATATGAATCTGTTGATGTTCCTGTTGAGGGTTCATTCCTGGATTTGTCCTATCAGACTACATTTGCTCTGTGATGCCTTCTGTGAGCCACCTTATGTGGACAAGGATGCTACGGCTCCAGGAGTCCTTTCATCAGGCATGGCATGGAACACTGCCCCCTTTGCTGCGACTGAGGCTTTGGATCATGTGTGCTACTTTGACTTTTTGAATGAGGCTATGGTGATGATATCGTCTGCACAAGTGGGGTCCCTCTTGGAATCAACCTCGACTGATATCTTTGATGACCTTCTGCAAGGTTCAGAGGATATTTAATTCCCTTTGTCATAAAAAAACATGTAGTTTAATTGGCCACTTTCTTTTGGCATTTTCTGCTTGTCGGCATAGACATTTTTATAGATTATTTTAGAATGTCTTTTAACTTTTTTGTCTTTTTTTAATCCCTAGAATCTGCACTTCATTCCTGGAAAAGGAGGATGTCATGAGGGCCCTTTTAGTTCCCGAGCTGGGCACCCCTGTTTTACTTTAGTCTTATGATTTGTGCCTTATTCACAAGTTTTTATTCATGATTAGTGAGGCTGCTTTTATTCATAGCTTTTACATATTTTATATATTTTATCAGCTGCTTCATTCTAAGAAGGAAAAGGTCATGCTGTACAATCAATCAGGCTGTTACATGCAGTTCATAATATGCTAACTCATGTTGCCAGTCCAGGAGCCAGCTTCAACTCCAAGATACAGCATTAATCAGACCTGTGGTACCATTGTGGTATGGGTTACTATATAAACTACACACTGACCCAAGGAGGGTAGAGGGCATTCCGGTCATGATCATTCTAGGATGAGTGCTACATGAGAGACAGCTTTGCTGGTGCTGATCTTTCAGCCTGCCAAGAGGATTATCACCTACACGACAGGCAGACCCCCGCTATTCTATCCAGGTATGGAGCTGGGGATAATCCCTTCCGTCAGGCCAGGCAGAGGGTTACAACCACTGTGCTCTCAGACATAGATATAGGAATAGTTAGGAATCTCTAAAACATCTAGAACTAAACAACACAGTGGAGTTGTTTATTTTCTTCACCCTAGCCGTAATGTTGGTTACCTTGCTTTGTTTCATCTGCCTTATTATCGCAGCACATGCTTTTTTATACCAGAATGCGATTGCTCCAATAAATGTATTGAAAACTTATTTTGCATCCAGTGTTTTGCCTTGGCACGCATGAGTAACTGGAAGAAAGGGGTGTGATCTGTTTCCACGACTTCCCTGGGGATTCAGAGTGTCATGTTCAGGTTGTTCTAATTACCTTTCACCCTGACAGGTTTGGTGGTTTGGGTGATGCACTGTGAACTAGCCAGAAGTTAGGCCAACAGCTACTAATGGCATGGATTTGCACTCATTCTCCCATGCTCGGTGGGGCTTCCATCCCAATACATGCAGTCCTATTACCAAAGTAGGAACTGCATAACAAAGGTATTCATGGCACGCTTTTTAGTGGCCACGCAGCGGAAGCTCTTGGACTCATCATGTTCTCATTTAATGTTCATCACAAGGAACTTTCACACTTCTTAACAAGCCTCAGTGATGTGTTCGACTGGTCATTCTAAACAGTGGTGCTCAGACATCGCAGCACTGCATTCCTTTTGCAATCACAAGAAGAGAAAGAATGTGAGAAACTGAAAGCAGCTGGGACCATTGAAAAGGTGTCTGAGCCCACCTCATAAGTACCTATGATTGTCATGAGAAAGCCAAAGAAACCAGGAGAATTTCTCATCTGTGTAACTAAAAGACTCCCTAATGTGTCTATCATGAGGCAACAACATCCAGCCCCCTCCATTGATAACCTTATTAGCAGGCTAAGTGGACCCTGCTGGTTCCCCAAAGTGGACCTGAAGTCTGGGTACCATCAGCTGACCCTAGCTGGAGAGTAGCGCTACATCACAACTTTTTCCAGCCATATCAGTTTAAGGCACTCTAAAACGCTCAACTTTGGAATATCAAGCACCGCAGAGGTATTTTCAAACACTATTTAGTTAATGCTAGTGGGGCTTCCCAGTGTGGTCAATGTAAGTGATGACATCCTTGTATATGCCATGATGAAGCAGGTACATAATGAAAGACTGAAATGAGTCCTCCAGAGAATACAGGAGTCAGGACTCACATTACATCAGAGCAATCGAGTTTCTAAAACAGAGTATCGACTTCTTTGGGTACTCTTTTTCTAAAGAAGGGATGACTCCTGATTGGGAGAAGGTGCGGGACATAACAGCAGCATCCCAGACAGCCAACATCTCTGCTGTATGGAGTTTCCTATGGACACTGAATTACTGTGGAAGATTCATCTGTGACCTGACCACCCTGACCCAGCTATCCTGAGATCTGACCAAGTCCTCTGGTACCTGGAGGTGAGACGAAAAACAAGAATAATTATTCCATGGGATCAAGGATGCCCTCTCAGTGGACACCATGCTTGTATACTTCAACCTCAAATGAGAGACCATCATAGCCATAGACACTAGTCCCATTGGGCTAGTTGCTGTGTTGATGCAATGACTGGGAATGGGCACTCATGGCATCTGCAAACCATTAGTTGTTTAATATAGTAGCACTCACAAATAGAAAAAGAAGCCATTGCGATCTACTGGAGGTTTTGCCATTTCCACTTATACGCCTACAGCCATCTGTTGTGGTCACCATAGACCATAAACCTCTGATTCCACTGTTTCGAGGGACAGCATTGAAGCCACCCCCATGAATCAAAAAGTGGATGCTACAATTACAGGAATATTAATCCCAAATAGAATAACACAGCAGAACCAACAACCCGGCTAACTATCTGTTGCGTCATTCCCAAGGGGTCACCCCCAAGGACAAAAAGAAGCAGACGAGACAGAGGAATATGTGTGGTAAGTGGCCAACTGTTCTCAGCTCCTACCCATGAAAGTGGATACTATCTGCCAGGTGACATCAACCGATGAATGTCTGCAGCAAGCTCATTGAACCTAACATACGCCGGAGGCCAATGAATTCTGGACCCTCTATACCATGTGTGCCACAGGCTGGTGGCCAATGGACAAGGTTGTCTCCTCTGTGGCCACCGCTTTGTCATTCCCATGGGTTTGACCACCCAGGTGTTGAAGCTGGCACATGCAGGCCATCAGGGGATGGTCAAGACAAAGAGTAGGCTTTGTACCAAAGTGTGGTTTCCCCTCATGCACAATCTGGTTGAGAAGACAGTATGGTCCCCTCCCTCATGTCAAGCAGCTCTGTCTATGGCACCGCCAGCTCCTGTTGCTACAAAATGAGGACATCAGCAGCCATGGGTGTGTGCGAATCTTGGCTCTGGAAGTCTTCTGGATGGGAGGCACACACTGGCAACTGATTGATGGCTATTCCAAATACCCAGGAATGGAGATCCTTAACACAAAAGTAGCTCATTAAATGCTCCCCAAGTTTAAGAACATTATGGCTACTCATGGTCTGCTCAAGGAACTTCAGATCAACAATGGGCCACCCTTTCAAGGGCATGAAGTATCAATGTATCTGCAGTTACTGAAAATTAAACGTAGGAGACTCACTCCATACTGGCCTCAAGCACACAGGGAGGTGGAACAATTTATGAGGACACTAAACAAAGTTATTTGAATAACCCGTGCCAACCAGTAGCCGCTTGAGTGGGCTATTTACTAATTCCTATGAGAATGAGACTCACATCCAACTACTCGGCAAGCTCCAGGGTACTTCATTATGGGGAGGGTGGTGCAAGACTCTATCCTGCATCACCACAAGTGGATTCCAACCCAAATTGAAAATCATCAAGTGCTCTTGCGAAGACATGTGAAGAATGCCCACCCTAGCAGACATTGGCAGCAAAGGAGTACTACAGTTTGGTGATTAAGTATTCATCAAAGATCATTTCCGTGGAAGCAAGTTTTCCCATTTGAACAACACCCTTAGCTGATTATTCAGAGGCCTGTAAGGAAAATGAAGAGGTCTCCAGAAACATTTCTCATTTCATTCCAGAGTGATGCGACCCATTGATGCTGATGATGCAGATGGTGAAATTTCAGAGCACGAAGATGACCTGACAAACACTGCCCCTGAAGGTGACGTGCCCGAACCAGTGAACAAGTACCATAGAAAAGGAGATGGTGTTGCAGAGCCCCCTGCTGTGAGGGGGAGTGAACTCTCATGAGCCTACAGTGAGCTGGGAAGCCCGCAGTAGATATGGTATAAGGAGCAACCCGGCTCAGTCCACCAGTCTGAGGGACCATTTTATGTGATCCACTGCTAATACTTTGGAGTATCCATAAGGGTCACATTCCTGGAACTCAGGGGGTGGATTCCCTGGGGCACAACATGGACAGTCTTATTTGAAAGGAAGCGTTTGAATTGCTTGGAAAAGGTTAATCATACTGTTGTGATTTTTGTTGCTAAAAGGGGGAAGAAATGTGATGTCCACAAGCGACATAGCTAGTAGGCATTGTGAATTCTCAGAGGGATGAAGTGGGGGTTCTCACATGTTTAACTGTGCACAGCTATGTTGGTGCAGTCCTGCAATCACATGGGTCATAGGTAATAAAAAGAGGCAGGAGCCAGAAAGGTCCAGGGGAGTTCCTGCGCCACTGCTGAGTACAAACCAATATAGTGTCAGTGCTATCTGTGTGGGGTGTGGACAAGTATACAGCAGCAATGGTGTAGTGCAGTATGGTCATGTACTGTGCTACACAACATTCCTCACTCTTGCAATCACTGCATGTGTCTCCACTGCTACGACAATAGCTTGCATCAGGTGCAGATGTTTTTTGTTAGGTCTACTCCATGATTGCCCCAATTCATTTCCTAGCCACCTTGATCCCCGAAATCCTTATACACTCCTGCACTTGTTAGTGGCCTCTTAACTGTAGAAGTACCACTTGCCTTGGAAACATTGTTAGTCCCAGCCACTATCCCTAAAGATATCAGGGGGAGAGCATAGCCTTTTCACCACATGCATAAGATTGTGCTCGAAATCTTACCAGAACTCACAGGATTTCGGTACTCATAAGAGCTTTGGCGACCATTTTGGGAGGGGCACGCCCTGACACAAGGTTTTGCTTCGTGTTCCTGCAGGCTAGTGACCACATCTACTGTCTGCTGAAAAACCTGCACGAGGAACAAAGGAACCAAAGACCGAGCAATTACCTTTTAGGGAAGCCAGCACTGGAGGTTTCCCTTCTCCTAACATAATCCATCGAGGGGAACAACCTGAAAAAGAAGGACAAGACAAATTCAAGTAAGGCCTAAGCATCTTTCTGCTGTGCAAAGCACTGCACGGTACGCCATCAAGTTAGTGCACTAATCCTGACCACAAAAGTTAGAGACATCGGGTGACTTTTGTTGAACGATCCTTCATGAGAGTTTTGGCTCTGGGCAGTTTGTCTGCACCTGATAATCTGCTCACTGACAGAGAACTGTGAACTTGATAACCAGCAATTCAAAGAAAACCCTGAACCTGAGAACTGGAATATACTTGAGAAGTAGGTCAAGGAGGTGATAATTCCAACCATTGTTTAACGTTTTGACATATTAATTGCAAATCAGAAAGACTAATGTAAAGTTGCACACACACTGTAAAGAGGGTGATATAGTAACATATATTAAATCCTTGTAAATGTTTTTGATTTGATAACTGTACAATTACATTTTCCACATAAAGACACCAGGCGTAATTGGACCTAACTACATTAGAGTGGTGTCCATGAAAGGACTCCGATCTATTTCTCTTCTTTTTCCCCAACCCCCTTCCCCTTGGGCACATGTGCAGCTCAGAGTACCTTGTCCCACGGTTGAGAATTGTTCTCGAGAGGAGTGGGTGGATCAACTTTACCCCTGTGGAATCGCTAGACCTTCAGGTGAGGGGTGAGTGTGAAACCCGCTCTACATGCAGCCCCTCTGTTTATGCACTCCTCCACTCTCTGTTCCTATTGCTGCTTGTAGCCCCTCTAATTGCTGTGCCCCCTGCAGTCCAAATGGATTATCTGCTTTCACTCCCACAGCCCTCTTTGTTTTGCCCAATTAACATGAATCTGCCCTTTGTTTCACCCTTTGGGCCTCTGTGCCTGCTACGACCTCGAACTCTGTAGCCCCTTTGTGTGCCCCTGACACACACTGAGCCCCTGTTTGTCTCCTGCTCAACCCTGTCTGTTCTCTACTTCTGTTTGCCCCTCTGCTCCCCTGCAGTTGTTGTGGCCCCACAAACTCTACAGCTCCTCCATGTGCTATAGCCCTTTCCGCCTCTCTGAGTGCTACCCTGCATTACCCCTACAATCATTGAATGCACCCCTATCCCATCTGCAGTCCTCCCTGTCTGCCCACTCCTTACCCCACTGTGACCACTGGCCCTTGCACCATGCAGCTGCTCTAAATACCATATTCCTGTAGCTCAAATGGAGTTCCCTCTACCCTCCCTGCATCCTCTCCGTTTGTTAACAGTTCCCCCTCAGTTGCCCCTTGCAGCTTCCTTATGCACACCAGCCCCCCTCCAGTCCATTGAATGATACCCTTCTTCTACTACTAATTGGGCCTCAGGCCATGTTGCAAAACCAAGGCAGCAACAATAATTCCCAAACTTAATTAGGGCCTAGTGCCAACTAGCGTCACATTAGCTTGATTTCTTTATGCTAATGTGGTGTTAGATTGGCAAAAACCCATTGCGCCACTTGCGCCACTTTATGCCTGCAACAGGCATAATGTATGCAAGGGGGACGTTCCCCTCTTAGGAGGCCCAGAAAAATGGTGCATTGGAATCTATGAGATTGTACTGCGCCATTTTTAGTGTCATATATAACGCCTGCTCAGATCAGGCATTAACATGAAGAGTTATAATGGGCCTGTATGTACTTTGCAGGATTAGTGCCAGCATTTTTGGCGCTAATCCTGCAAAGTACCACAATAGAGTCAGAAATTATGATGCTATTGTTCCTAACATGCGCCATGTTTAATATGGCGCACAAATGGTGGCAGTAGGGGGACGCAATGGGGTGCAAGAAAAGTGGTGTTTCATGTAATGTAGCACCACTTTTATGAAATCTGGGCCAAAGTCCTCAATGAAACCCTCCTCCTCAAGATTCAACCATTGCCTCCTGGCCCTGCCCGACTTCTCTGCCACCTTCAACAAAGTTGACCATTCGGTGATGATCCACACCTTGAAAACATATTTTAAGGTGCTGTTCTTAAATAGTTCAGTCAGTCAGTCAATATATCTTTGTTTGGCTGAACAATAGCCATAAAAGTACAACATTTACAAATACATACTTTGGCCCTCATTATGACTTTGTCTGTCTTTTTCAAAGACCGCCAAAGGCCCTGGCATCAGAAGGCCACCAGTGTTCGCCCACCATATTCCAAGTACTGCTGGATTTCAACCAGAATTTGGGTGGAAACCCAGCAGTAGTCATGCTGGTGGACAGAGGTGCATGGGTGGTTCCAGAACCAGCCCCGCCCTGCCATAAGGACTCCACCAGCCGTATTACGAGCAGTAATACGGCCTGGCGGTGTCCTGATGGAAGGGCGCTGTCTGTGGTGGAATCGACTGTTCCCTGCCATACGACCTCCTCGCCAGCTAAGGTAAGTCGGGTGTCTGACAGGGGAGGGAGGGATTCACTGTACCTGGAGGGGCAGTGGAGGGTGCTGTGCCTGGAGGGGCTGTGGGGAGGTATTGTGCTTGCTGGTGGGAAGAACTTCCCTGTCACCGGTAGCCTTTCTGTCAGGGTTTTCGTGGCGGTGCTACCGTCGTAGAAACCCTGGTGGAAAAGCAGCTCATAATGCAGCCGGTGGTCGCCTGTGGATCGCCGGGTCAGAGATGCTCATCTCCGGTCCGGCGAGTACAACCCCCCCGGGCGTTATGAGCAGGGATGTGGCGGGTTGGCAATGAGGTCCTTTATAACCATGAATTAAAAACATACAGTTAGCTAAAACAAATAACTCAGGTCAAAACATTACAATTTGTTTCCAGTGCGCATCCTGTAAAAATTCCACAACTTTTAGTTATTTTCAGGACACTCAATGAATCAAATGAATTATTGCCAAGCAGCTCATTTCTGATGGAATTTGTTGTACAGCCAGCAATGCTTGAATGGTCAAGCTAATTTTGAGAACACAAAACAATGGCATTAAATAGCGTTCCCTGAGAAATGAGTAAAACTTACAGAAAATGATGAAGTGCATGTGCACTGAAGCATATGGTTATCACATGAGCATACAGTAAGGTTTTCACACCAGTTGCCACAATGTGGAATTGCGACCAAACTATGCACAATATTTATTCTAAAAAGTGTTAGATAAAATCTATGCTGAGAATACTGTTCCATCAAAAGGTAGGGTCTTCCCTGTTGATCTAAACGGGATTGCACTGTCGGTTTCCTTATTTTCTACACTAATATGGCATGATCAAGGTATGAACAGTACAATTTATTCACCTTGTCCTTTCATGAGGCCCTCAACATTTGTAGGTCAATACAATCAGGGCTGGCATTCGCGCTGGTGGCGCCCTGTGCGACAGTCTTTTTTGGTGCCCACCACATAACCACCTTCCCAGATTCCATCACTACCAGCCTGCAAATGTGCCCCTCATCTATTCATAGTCCCGCTGTCACATACGTTCATTTGTTTTAAAGCGTTTGTAAAGGTTGGCTTTACTAATCCTGTCAGCTATGCACATAAAATATAGTTCTATTTATTGCAGCAGGCACTTTAACCTCTGTGCTACTTTATGGCAAGTCAAAACTGCCGCTGGGTCTCTCTCTCTAGCAGGAACATTAATAAAAAGAGGTATCTTGATATTTTAATTGTTTCCTGAAGGCTGGAGGCAGAAGAAACTTTCCAGAAGGCGATTTTAAATTGCAAGTTTCCTAAGTTATTGCTAAACACAGCACCCTCCAGAGGTCAGCGCCCCAATACAGGTCAGCACCTGGTGCGGCTGCACCACTAGCACCGCCCTAAAGCCAGGCCTGATTACAATACTGTGGAACTCCCAACAAGTGAAAGGTGTCTTTAACACCATTAGCACACCAGGGAATCTGAACAGCTTTATTCAGACGGAAGCAGTCCCTAATGATCGTTTGGGTAAGACTCAGCTCCTTTTTTGACCATAGAGGGACCCACTATAATAACATTTTAATTTGATTCATAACAAAATGCAGACCCAACTCTGAATAACAGTGGAACAACCCTGAGGGACCACCAGAAGTCTCAGAAAAAATGTATTCTCTAACTTCTGCAATGGTTCTACCCCTTAGAGCTCCACAGCCCCGCTCCATATGTGGTGTTTGACAAACCATTGCTCTTAAATAGTTTAAGCAAATATAAATATAGACTCAAAAGAGCTGGAAAATTGCTTTTGTGTAATATTTACTAAGTGTCCCCATTCAAGTGAAGATTGAAAGGGGATTCCCAAATAAGTAAATGTCCTAGCATAGCCCAGAGCAGAACCATCTATAAAATGTGCTCATTGTTTTGTATCTTCTGGATCACATTTAATAATAAATGTTTTAGCTAAGTTTATTTCTCATAAAAAGAGGAAGGTGTTTTAGGAGGCCCGGGAGTCCATTTGCACTTCTGGCCGGTAGAACTGCATCATCTGTGTACAAAAGTGCAGAAACCTGGCATTTGCCCACATGAGGCACATCCTTCCCCCATCTAACTAAATGATCCACCAGTCTGTTGACATTAAGGGCCATATGTTTACTTTTTGACGCAAAACTGCGCAAAGACAGTTTTGTGTCAAAAAAATTAATGCGGGCTAACACCATTTCTTTGCGCTATCCGTGCGTAAAATGTATACTTTGACACACGGTTGCGCAAAGCACGGGTTAGAGTCATTGTTTTTACTCTAACCATTCTGTCGCGGTGTAAAGCAAAACAACGTTAACCGGGGAAAATGATTCTAATCCGGGTCTACCCCGTGCTTCTGTTACAATAGCTGCAATGCCACCTTACAACATCTCAACTGTCATACTGCTTAGACAACAGCATTGAGGAGGAGGGCATATGTGTCTAGCTAGTGAAACACACCCGCACAGTCATAAGGGGAAAGGGAACACTGCCAGGCCCATCAGTGCAATCCAATGTAGCACACATTGGCAAACATCAATATGACGCACTACCAATGCTGACACCTGTATTGTGTCATGCCAATGCAATACATGGTATGTGCTAGGTCTCAGCAACTTATAGTTGTATGTGAAATATCATAGACTGAGTCAGCCCCATATTGTTATGTGTGGTGCAAGTGGCATCAGAACATCCACAGGCATTGCAAGTCCTCACCATGAAAATGGAAGTAGTGAGAGGGTTGAGTAGGACAAGAAGGTGGCAACACACAATTTGGACAGAACCTACACCTAGAGGATGTGACGCAGACAATTCCCCAAACTACCCACACTACATGTGACATGCAGGTGAGGCCTGTGAGAATGCTAATATTAATTACAGGAACAATGAACAGGAACCAAGATTACAATGTTTCACTAATAGGAAGTCAGTGAAGTCACATTACAACTGCCACAACACAGACACACTAATTGTACAATATCTCATTGCAGAGGACAATGGCTCTCCTGTGGATATGCCTGTCCTGGACTACCCTGATGACATGGATGACGAGCTGAGAACCATTAGCCAGGAAACCCTCCAAGATGTCTTTGGAACCCTCCAGACCCCATCTTCAGTCGCAAGGAGGATCACAGATGTAGCAGCCATCACAGAGGACCCACCCACCACGGCAATAGTACGGCCTGCCAGCTCAAGCACAGCTGAGGACTCTGATGACACTGGTACCACCTTTGAGAGGACAGTAGTGGGGGTACAGCAGAAGCTGGCCAAGGAGGTGTGGGTGGGGATGCAAAATATGGCAGCCAGCCTTGAGGGGATGGGCATGTGAATGATGACATCCGCAGAACAGTCAGCAGCGATGCAAGTCCAAAAATCCCTACTGCAAGGACTACTACAGTGTGTGAGGGATTTCACCACAGCAGTTAGGGAGTTGCCACAACACCTGGCATACCAAACATTTCACTGCATACACAACTACAATCATGACCCCCTCAAGGCCGACCTGGCTGCCTACCACAGCGATGTAGCTGCTATACTAAAAAAACTGCAGCTCCTCCTTGCTACAGTTATGCCCTTAATAGCCCCACAGTTGGCAGATACCAGGAATTCAGAGTCCACATCTTCAAACACTGAAGTGTGTGTTGCCCCCTCAAACCCACCACCACCAAGGGCAGAGGGGACGGCACACACATCAGAAGATGAAGACGTGGAACAGATCACCTTCAGCCGTAGGAGTACCCGGTAGCCCCAGTCCATGCCACAGTGATTTTCCTATGTCCTGTGCTTGATAACATGCCAGTCTTGCTACAGTTGGTAACATCAACTGTTCTCCAACACACTGTTTACCTTACCACTATGGACTGCAATTGTCTCTCACTACCTAATTGGCAATTCATGTTCCTCTGCACTGAATGACACTCCATCACAGCATGTCCAATGGCATGTCCCTCATCATTGCACTTGTGTTGCGTCACAATAG
This sequence comes from Pleurodeles waltl, assembly GCF_031143425.1. Classification (NCBI taxonomy): domain Eukaryota; kingdom Metazoa; phylum Chordata; class Amphibia; order Caudata; family Salamandridae; genus Pleurodeles; species Pleurodeles waltl. Next base: position 440,665 of record NW_027149843.1, on the reverse strand, counting down.
AAGGCGTCACACTAATGGACTTACAATCCTGGACTATTTAAATATTGCACTACAACACTTTAAAATATATAGCACCTACACAACCACTTTGTCTCTGTATAATGTGACACATCAACTGTGTAGGAGATATGTGATTCATGTAACATGTCAATGGCCACAGAATGTCAATACAATAGTGTAGAAAGAATGTGGGCTGACATCTATGCACAAGGGTCTGGATTTTGTCACCATCTGTTCTGCCTTTGTCTCATTTCTAAAGTTAAAGCATCACAAACAGTATCATGCTGTATAGAAATGTATATCTCAGGCCCAAAGTATCTACAAGATGAAACTCAATGTGGCCCACATTCCCTACAAGACAATCATTATGTATGTGACATATGACTCTAAACTTTAATCCCACACCCACACCATACAACAGGAATGGATGTGTACGAGTGTATGGAAGTACAATGTAATAAATCATAGGTGTGATTTATGTATACTGAACTTCATAAGATTATGACACCACTCAGTTTATCAGAGTACACATGAATATCAGGCTGCAGGCAGATGTCCCACAGTGCCCAAGATTCCAACACAGGACTCAAACGAGAACCGAGTTAAAATCACAACAACCTTTACATTACATTGGGAACTATAGTTACCTTTAGTGGTGGGTTCAATGGATGGCAGATGCATAGAGAAGTAGCTTTGTTGTAGCTGCCAATGTGACAGCTCATTTGGAAGTGGGAATAACCATGTCAAGAATGGGATGTGGATGCAGGATGGAACACAAAGGCAAACACAAATTTTACACTGTATTTTCATGCGAAGGCCCTGATCCCCAAGCATATGACACATACTGTAAAGGAGTACATCAAACCTTATTATATATGTATGAAAGGAAACTTAAACTATGTCAAACACCTAAACTAACCTAACCTATCCTAACTATACATTACCCACAACTGGCCCTAACTACCCTAAGCTAAGCTTATTTACCACATGTAACTAAACACTCTAAACATCAACCCCCAACCCCCCTTATATGACGGGCCAAGTATAGGACAACATATACTAACCCAAACACATAGTAACTAATCCTACAAAAATATATATTTTTTTTATTTCTTTTGTAAATTTTTTCTTTTTTTTAAAATACACATAAACCCCAACATCAATCCCCAGCCACCCACAAACAAACATGTAATATTACAACTCCCCCACCCCAACCCACTTAACCTAACTAAACTAACAGCCTACTCTAACCTATCACTAAGCCACCTAGCCTACTAAAAAAAAGTATGAGGAAAGAGGAGGGAGGGGATGGAATTATGGGTGAGGAACAATGAATTCAAAGATTGGCCTTCCTCAGGATTTTCTCGATCGAAGTCTCATGCTGTTGCAGGCCACCTCCTGCTGTAGACTGTCCATGCGGAGCAACATACGTTGCATGTCACGTTGGAGGTTGTGGAAATCTGCCATGTCCATTACTCCAGCTGTGGTGGTCGGAGTAGCACTTGATGTTGCAGGTGCTGGTGCCGTGTTTGGAGGTGGTGGTGCAGATGGTGCTGCTGTTGGGCCTTGTGCTTACGAGGTTGAGGGACCAGTTGTGGTGGCTGTCATCCCAGTGTCCACTGTGCTTGGAGTTGGTGTGGTGGCAGCTGTTGTGGCCAATGCTGGCCCCCCTTGGCTAAATGTCCTCCATGCCCCTGTGGCTCTCTCGTGACAATACCACCTAGCCATCATACGGTACCCAGCCTCCACATCGAGGATGTGTCGGTACTGCACTGCCTGCCTCTGAAATTCACGGATTTCCTGTGCATTCATGTGGGCAGCTGTAAAAATAGAGACAGGCAAACATTAGTGACATAATTGTGTGATACATGTACAGATGATAATCTAACACTTCCTCACAAATAGAAAATGCAGTCCAAATCACAGTACAGATGATAGAATGTCCCTGAGGAATGACATGCCAATGCAGCCTACCCATCAACTATCTAACAGCACAGCAATACACAACAAGGTATGTACTCAATTAAATGATCTGTGCATATATGTAGTGCCATTCGTCACATAACAAATGCTGCAAGTAATCAACATGTGACAGGTCAACTAATCCCTATCTTCTGGATCAAATTCAAGGCACACAAGACCTGTGATTTGTATATGGAACTGGCAGGATGGTATGCAGTTGGTAATCATAAGGGGGCACTGTAGTTTGGCACACATGAATGCTTGCATTACATGTCTGTCATCTACACTGAGACCATCATACCTAGCTACATATATTTTCTCCCCCTAACCCTGTGCCTCGGGGGGATGGGCATGCAATACATAGTTTCAGCCATCAAGGACAACCACAAAGCTTTGTCCAGCTGTACATAGATTTTGTCAGTCTGCCACAGGTAAGGAGGCCTGCCAACTAGGATTGAGTCAACCATTGGACAATCACATCTACTTTCCTGTCTCTATTTGTGAACAACCATCAACATCAGATCTCACTGACACAGTTCCTAAATCAACCACATTGATGCATCTGGACTTGACCTGCATGCATGCCTATGACATATCACTCAAGTGCCACGTAAATGGAGTACAACATATGGAGCTGGATGCTGTGGGACAGTCACCCATACAGTCCTACATGTTCATTACTTAACAGGGATGCACAAGTTGGTGTGTAAAACTGATGCATCACATTTCTGTGTGAATTAGGGTATGACTTGCTGACTAAATGATGACACTGGCCACCTCCAAATCAATTTTTGACATACATGTGTCAACAAACCACCTTGTTCACGTGCAGCACTCAACTCCCAATATATGACTCTCTGCAAGGCAATGTCTAACTCTTCCATGGAACACTATGTCAACCTCCAGTCAAGTCGCATATCAGATCATGTGCTAGCTCATCATATCTTGCAATGATTCCAACACACAGAAGTCAATCACACAACAGCTGCAAACACGACACAGGACAAACATTTTAACACTTACTGGATACGTCTGGGTCCCCTAATCAAGCCACTTCACCTATGGCGTAGGGGGCTGGTCCACCTGTAAAACATCGAAGGGTGATATGTGCTCAATGTCTACTCACTGTACAAAAGTTAGAACAACAAATCACTGTGTGTGACATTTTATATGATAGAGCTTCACATCAGGCATGTAGCCACCCCAACAGACATACCACTGCAAATGTGCATTGACACTGTCACTCCAGTGAGTGATAGACACATATATGCACATATGCACTGGCCCTAAGAATCATGTGGTGCCAAACATGATTACTCAATTTTGTGCTGAATACATTCCAAATGGTACTCCATTTCATCTTTTGTAACTGGGAGACACATGCAATGCCACATTCCTGGTGCACTGCAATACCAGTGACTCAGGCATTGTGGCTTGTGCATCAAGGGACAATGAGCAACTGTGCGATGGACATGTGGGTTGATTTGCTTTCAGGCATTATTGTGCCTTCAGTGGTCCATAATAGGTGTGCCAGTGTTGTATGTAGGTTACATATGCCACATTGGCAGTGTACCCTAAGCCGTATATGCCCCATTGACAACATGATGGCCGGTATCCTGTGTGTTACTTGATGACAATGTTACGCTAAACATGGATTGGCCACTTTCCTGATTCAAAACTGCAAAGTGATGTAGGCTGACAGTTCCTTAGTTGATCATCGTTGACATGCATGGGCACAGATGTAGTCATTACACCTGAAATGTGTTACTCTGGACCATGTGTACCTATATTAGGTATTTTAAATCACACATTGCCAGAGTCAGAAACTTACAATTAGCTAGTTGGGTGATCAGTGGTAATACACCCGAACTCACACTGTCCTCTAATAAAAAAAAAGGGGTAGCAAATGTCCTACTTCTGCAGTGATGATGAGGTAGGTCTCTATTTGAAAACACCTTGGGAATGGCGGCACTTACAGGACTGCTGGCCTGCTGAGCTCAGCAGATCACCATGCCTGTGACTGCCTTCATACTGAGAAGTTTACAATGGTAGAAATGCTGAAATATTTCAGCAGGGGTGTACCGAAAGTAATTTAACAACCTATTTCTTCCCTAAAACAGTATCATGGAAGCAGTCAGTGGTCCCACTGCACAACATCATGCTCAAAAATAGTTTGTGACCATGCACTCACAAATAGCAGGGATCCCATGGTGACCCTTTCACTTTAGAAAATGGATTGGCACCAAAGTGACACAGATGGTAACTGCACTAGCTCAGTCCCAGCAATTGTGCTCAAGCAAAATATGTTGTTGGCCCTGCTACTCAATGATAGGATTTCAACGCCTACTCCGAAATGCCACAAGATTACTTTGTTTTGTGATAATGCAATCTGGTAGCATAATGGCCCATTTGAGTTTGGCCATGTGAATGATTATTTGTCCAGACGTAAACACATAGAAACAGTAAACGTAGGCCCAGATGTGTAATTTATTTTTTGTTGCATTTGCTTCAATTGTTGATGCAACAGCTGTGCTAATTAGCAAAATATATTTTAATGTAGCAAGTGTGCACTACTTTTGCATCCATAAATTACGCAAATGCAACACAAATGAAGTAGAAATATGGGCCTAAGATAATAGTGAAGGTTATGAAGAGCTTGGTACGTATGGCCCTGAATACTGTTCGGACATGGTTCCACAAAACTGTGGACTACCTAGCCTCCAACATCAGGGAGAGGAAGTGGCACACCAGCCACAGAAATGCCCCTAGCTCCTCCTCACCCATAAGCCCCAGCAGTGGCCTTCCCAACTTCACACCAAAACAATATGTCAAAAGTAAAGAGGGAAAAACAGGGAAAGGAGGTAGAAAAAGGAAACTTTTCTAACCCAAATACAGCACAAAACTACCCCAACTAATACTACCCACAAACAGACTCCCAACAGCACAAAGACAAATCTGAGCGCATGACATCTTAGTGCTTCCCAGGGAAGTCATGGTCACTCTGATCCCAACCAGTTCTCTCTTACCCAATGTGGTCTTATACACAAATGACAGAGGCAGTTTAAGTTTTACAGATTGATTTAATAAAACAACTGCATTTTAGATAACAACGTGTGAGCCGCAATAACCAGAACCATACAACACAGTAGGATTGAAATAGTAACGAGGAGAGTAAAACATAGAAATAACGCTATCATAGTGCTACTAGATTACGTTCTCTCTTCTAAGTTCTATTTGAGCACAGCATGTTAAGCTCTAAGCCTGCCTTTCAGGTTCCCCGGGAGGACATCAACCCTCATACCTGAGCAAAGGCCTGTGATCTGGATCAGCATCTGCAACAGGGCAGTCAGCGTCTAGTTGTGGTTCCCTGGTCGGAATCTCCCTCTTGTCTGTACTAAGACTAGGAAGTGTTTTTATAATTAACACGCCGGTGTTCTAAGATACGTCCCTACATAAGAATGTGTACTTTCTGCGAACCCTAAAGACTAAACTCCTACCACGTCTATCGGAAATGTACCAGACTGTATCCTTGACTGGAGCACAGAGCGAGCAAGAATGTATTGTTTGAGAACTCCGGTGCTGAAGTAAGCTAAACAGTGTGATAGAAGAAAATAAAGCAAGACCGTGAAACTGGTTATTGAAAAATAACAGTGCAAGGTTGAATAAAATGCATCTAGAACAAAGTGCACAGAGGCCTAATGCTTTAAGCAAACGCGCAAAGGCTATATTAAAAATGGCTACACTACACCCTCCCCTTGTCGGTAGAAAGTGGTTCAAATCTAATCTTAAAAAATGCCCTATTTTTAAAAAAATAACTAAAACCTTATACAATTTCAACAAGTCAAGAGGACACCAAAGCACAATAATCCTAAATTTAAAAATAAGCATGCGGCTAAGAGCCTAATTCATATAACAGTGTCAATTTAGACCAAATTCAATTCAAACGGTGGTCATTGAAAAGCAGGAGGTTCTCCACTTTGCAGATGACAAGACCGGAAAATCCACGCCTAAAACTATTAAGGAGCAGGTGTGTTCCAAAGCCTCAGAATTAACCAAGGCGGCATCCCGTGCAGGGCCTGTGAACGAGTTAAAATCAACTTCCTCCAGGAAGGGAATTTCGTAATCAGCCTCACGAAGCAAATGCAGCCGCAGCGTGCATGTCTGGGAATGAGCCCTCATCGGGAACATCAACAGATCAGCATCAACCACTGGGGGGCGTTGCTGTGAGAGACAGACGACTAGTGCATGTTCAAACGAGCACCAACGGCACCGAAACACAGGCTGCACACAGTCCAAAACCGGTCTGAATGACAGGGACCAGTCACACTCCAAATGTTCCAGGAGTGTTGCTCCGAAGTGCTGCATCATGCGTTCACGACACAGCTGAGCTGATGGGAGCGCCCACATTCGTTCTTGATGAGGCGGGACAGCCATTGCGGAAAAACAACAGCAACAGCAAAACACCGGCTAATAAAGCCAAAGTGATCAGAAATCCCCCAAAAATGCTTCTGAAAATTGAATGAATAGCCAAAGGTATTAAACCGAATATGGAAGAGAAGGTGTGAACAAAACCAACACCCACGGCTTTAAAAATATTTGCCAATCCAGCTGTGCTGGACGCATTAACACAGTAGTAACGACAAACCCTACCCAGAGAAAAAATGTTATCATAGTCAATAAAATCCACAGATAGTTCAAAGGAAAAACAAAATACGTATCTTTAAGCCAATAAATCAGCTTACGTGGACCTGGGTCAGGTGTTGAAGAGGCAAATGAGTCCGATAGATCATCGTCGTTGTTGGCAAAGTACCCAGAGGCAGTTCTTGCAAAAGGTGCCGCCATATTCAATGGAGGAGTAGGTGTTTCTCGCGGTGGTACACTGTAGATAACACCACCTGCAACATCAGCAGTCATGGTGACTTGATCAAATGTTTCCAAATTATTTGCCGTCAGTGGACCTATCGCAAGATCATCTTTCACCCTCCCCAAGCTCGGAGAGGCAACAGTGTTGGTATAAATAACTTGGAGCGGAACATCTTCTCCAGTAGTGAGAGGGATTCGGGAACTACTGGGCATTCCTCTTGTTCTGCTGTGCAGAATCGGCCACATGTTGTAACTTGACATTGTCAATGGAAACAAAGCGATTTTCTTTGGCACCTGGCAATGGTGGTAAAATAACAGTCCTTGTTCCGTGTATCCCCAACACAGGGACTGGTGCTTGATAAGAAGGGCCAAATTATTTTTTCACTGCGACCTTTTCACGCACAAGATCCCCAACTCTGGGAATCCAACCAGTAGGCGTTACTGGCACATCCTTAATTTCTGTGGAGGCAGCACTTTTAGAAGAGTTATCTTCACAGAACTGTTGTAATTCCTGCAAAACAGTGACACTATCATTTATGTCAAAAGGCGTTTCCGCCGCCTCCACACCAGGACCATCTAGATCTGGAACAAACATTTGTGTTCCAAACAGGCACTCATATGAAGGATGACCCCCCCCAGGGACCTTCTAGGCAAGTTATTCAGTGCTCTCTGTACTCCATACAGGTGGGTTAGCCAACTACGATCTGTACCTAAGACTCTTGCCGTTAAAGATTGCTTTAAATCACGATTTAATCGCTCCACAACAGAATTTCCCTTGGATGAAATGGAGACGAGAACTGGAGCTGGACCCCCAACGAAACCATGGTGTCCCTGAATGCCCTTGAGGCAAAAGCAGGGCCCTGGTCCGAATGGAACGCCGCAAATGCATCTGTACCGACAAAGAGACGCAAATCTTTAATAACAGTTCGAGCGTCAGCCGAGCGCTGTGGCCATACCCACACAAATCTGGAGCAAGAATCAACAGCGACTAGTATATATTTGTATGCACTGTCCGGTGTGAGTGGACCGCAATGATCCAAGTACACACATTGTCATGGTCTGTTTGATATTAAGAGGGGCGTCTGCGGCGGGCGCTTAGCTGTTGAAACTTTAATTTGTTGACAGATGTCACAACAAAGGACATACTGCTTAGTCTCCGTATAGAGGCCAGGCCACCAATAACGGGCCTGCAATAGCGAAATCGTGGCTGCCACGCCAGCATGTGCAGATGCCACCCCCTCATGCGCTGTATTAATCAATTGAGGTCTTACAACTTTATTGGGGATCTCGCGTACGCCTACGCCTGGAATTTTAACCTCAGCATTCAGCATACTTCCCATAAAGTATTGATATTTATTAGGAAATCCCTTAGGATAAGGCGTGCCATCAACCGTAGCTTTTATGGCAGACAGAATCTCTGTGTCTGGTTTGGAACTCAAGCGAGTCACTGCAGCTACAGTGGCTACAGCCACTGCTGACTTTGCGGCTTCATCAGCCAAATTATTCCCAGCAACGTGTATTCCAACGCGCTGGTGTCCAAGAGTAGGTACAACATGGACTTTGGGTAGCGTCTCCTTCAGGTCTGCTACCTTTCCCCCAGTAGTCTGTGTTTTATGGTGTTGCCCTTTGAATCTCTGAACCCATTCAATCGCCAGTAATGCAGGTATTCATTAAAAGACTGGACACAATAATATGAATCACAAACAATCAGTGTAAACTGTGTTGGATCCGTATGTTCTAGAGCCATCAATAGAGCTTTCAGCTCAGCCAATTGTGCCGTACAGTCCCCTAATGTTTGCTTATAAGTATGTTGGGAGCAGAATTTCTCCCCCTCCATATGGCCGCTCACTACTGCACATGCAGCAGAATATTGGTGTTTTGTCCCCACCGCCGGTTGCGCAGAGCCATCGGTGTACATGACTACTTGATAGTGATCAATAGGCAACGTGACAGCGGAAACTGGATATTCAGTTTCATATTGCAGAAATTGCTGTGTCTGTAGCTTTGGGTCAAAAATGTAATCTACATCAGTGGCTGTTAAAGACGTAGCCCATTGTATCCATCGCAGGTGTAATGCTTTCACGTTAGGAACACTCGCTTTTGTAACAGCCTCTAGGGCCGGAATGGGGGAAACGACTATAATGCGTTTGCCCTGGGCAAGAGGTAGTTCTTTAATAACAGCCATCTGTACAGCAGTGAGAATTTTCTCTGTTGGCGTGAATCGTTGTTCAGCAGCCAAATACAAGTGAGAGTTGTATCCTATCAGGACTGTCTCACCTTCATTAAAGGTGACATAAGTAAACCCAATGGCTCCAGCTATTACCCTGATGACCAAATGTGTCTTATTGTGCTGTGTATGTAAATGTTTTGCAGCTAGGAGATCTGCTTGTAACTCTTGAAGAGTATGTGGATGCTCAATCGTCCAAAATTTGCTTGAAAAATCAGGACGTATTAATTCGTATAATGGTTTTACGTTTGTAGCATAATCAGGAATGTATGTTCTGCCAAAATTTAGAAATCCCAACAATGATTGGAGTTTCTTAATCGTATTAGGAGGTTGCAATTGTGCAAATTTTTCTAAAAATTGTGGCGCTAGGCTCTTACCTTCGTTTGACAGCTCATATCCCAGGAATATGACGCTGAGGAAGGCAATTTTTTAAGTTAAATCTGTAGCCAATTTTGGCAAACCCTACAACAATGCGGGCTACTCGTCTTAAATGTTGTAGTAACTCGTCATCCGTGAGATATATATCATCTACATATGACAATGCTTCAGGGTCCAACTCGTGCAATATTTCAGTCACACGAGCCGCAAACAGTCCTGGGCTATTCTTATACCCCTGAGGCAAACAACAGAATTTTTTCTGGGAGCCTAACACACTAAAACTTGTGAGGTCCCTACTTTCGGGTGCTATATTCTGGCAGAAGAAACCATTTGAGATATCTAAGGTCGTTTTATACTTTTTCCGCACAATGTGGTTCATTAGTGCTGCGCTATGTGAATTTTGTATAGCATATGTATGTGTATGTCCGTTCAAATGTCTGTAGTCTAAGACTATTCTATATGAATGGTCCAGTTTAGCTACAGGGAATAAGGGATTATTCATCGGCGAGACACAGGGTTCAATTACTCCCTGGTATTCTAATTGTGTAAGTATTTCTCTCACCGGTGCCCTTGCTTCATGTTTTATTGGATATTGCGGTTGTGGCTGAGGTTCACCTTTAATCGGAATTGCATGATATGGAGAATCCCTATCCCACCCTATGTGATTTCTATATAAGGCAGGTGCTTGTGCTAGAGCCCATTTGATGCTATAGGGCTCTGCGAGTTCCCCTGGAACAAGTGGTGAGAACGAAGGTTTAATAACCTCCTCCCCAACTGGGCATGTGCGAACAAAGTCAGGCGGCCAATCCTGTTTAGCCAGCAAAATGTCATATATCTTGACTACACGATCCCAAAAGATAGCGTTTATAGTGCGTTCAATGTCTCCTTCCAATTATAAAGTCACTGTATACACCCTATCGGGTTCTGAGACACGCATATCTGCTGTTTCAACTTGTATGAAGTCATCAGTTGCTTTCACCTCCAGATGCTCTAGAAGATTCTGGCGAACTATTGTGACCTCTGCCGCACTGTCTAACAGTGCTAGTGCCCACATCTTGTTCTTCAAGAGAACTCTCTTCCTGTGTGGCATGTCTAATTGAGACTGCCGCCACCTTTTTCTTTTTAAACTGTTGTTTTTGTTGTATTGGTTTCTCCTCCTTCTTGACAGAAACCTCTGAAGAGCGTTGCGATTCCTGTCTCGGTTTCACTTACTCTGTTCTCCGCTCTGACCGCCCACCTCTCTCATTTCTCTTTTCCGATGAGTCCTGAAAGGAACGAGATTGGCGTGTATCAGTGTATTGATATCTATCAGGCGTTTTCAAGCTATCCCTATTTCTGAGATTATACCTAGTCTGCGGGGTCTCCGCTCTCAGTGATTCTCCCCTTTCTTTTTTAGGTGTCTGTTGTTTTTTCTCCCCGCACTTTTTATTACCCTCAGGTTTCTGTTTAGTATTATCTTTAGTAATTTTTCCTTGAAACTGCGGTTTCTGTTGTCTAGCCCCTAGGCTATCTCGACCGATACTGGAATATGTTTCCGCTATAAGTTTAGGCAGTTCCCGCTCCTGGCCTAGTTGCGGGACGTCACGGAGGCGCATACGCACCGCTAATGCGACTGCCTCCCCTTTAAGATTACTAAGGATTATTGAAGAAACCGTGGCAAAATTGCCCATCAGTTGCATTCCCAACTCTAAGGCTGGGACAGCCCCATATTCATCCTGAATCTGCTTAAGCACTTCCGGTAAGTTTGCCAATGTCAGTGTACCGGGTGCTGTTGTGTAGAGCGCGGCAAACACCGTGCCCCATGTATTACAATGTTCCACTGTGGGAACCATTCCAAACGGTAAACACATTGTTAATATTCTATGTTTATCCTGAGGTCCCGTATGGGGAAATACCGCCTCCAGCTTATTAAGTTTTGCGCCAGCCAAAATGGAGTCTCTTCCCGTTTGGCTGGAACCTTACCCATGATAGAGTGAACAGTCGCCGGGTTAATACCTGGAGCTACTGCATGTTGTTGAGCTGGAGCAGCACGTGCTGGGTTTGTGTTTAGTGTCTGCATCACAAAGTGTCCTAAGCGTCTATATGTAGCCGTTAAGTCTCTATATAAATGATGAACTTCAGCCACCGGCATATTTGAAACCGCAGGATGTGGTGTATATTTGGCCAATAAAAGCCAGGTCGGACCATCATTACTCAGTGGACCTAACCTTACTGGTAATATTGTATGGGGTAGGGCACCATCAAGCCAATTATTATGCTCTTGAAAAGATAGAGGTATCTCTAAATATGCGTACGCCCTGTACTGGCCAGGCGCGTTCGTAATTGTGTATGTGTGAAATGTATTTGTGTTCCCATCAACTGCTGGAAATGTGACCAAAGAATAAAAAAGTTCTGTTCTATAGGCTGCATGGGCAGCCACCACAAACGTGACTGGACCCCCCTGGTTCGTAAGACCATTTGCAAGCAAATGCGCTGTGAGGGGTTGTCTCATATTAAGAGCTATTTGTATCACCTGGGGATTCGCCATTAGAAAAACAGCGACTGTTCAGAGAAGGCACACCACAAATGGGGTCTTTCCTTTTAAGGTTCAAGCTTGAACAACCATCCGTTATATCTAGGATTACCTATATCACGGTTGTGGAAGTACTCAGTGCCACGGACGTCTCCATTAAAGGAACTGAGGGATCATTATAATATATGAGACCGAGAGAGACTGGTGGACCCGAATATTAGAGCCAGACCAAACGATGGTGGCGCCATGTCGCGTAGGCTCTCTTTATCCTAATGAGACTACTGGATTTTTGGGTGGCAAGATCCTTCACAGTGTGGGGGACTAAGTCTAACCCACAGTGAAGGACCCTTGTCACCCCCAATCCGGTTTTGCTCCGGCTAACTAGCAGTGCCTCATCTCTCCCAGAGGGAAGAGATAATTGAGCAGCCGAGCGCATGACATCTTAGTGCTTCCCAGGGAAGTCGTGGTCACTCAGATCCCAACCAGTTCTCTCATACCCAATGTGGTCTCATATACAATTGACAGAGGCAGTTTAAGTTTTACAGATTGATTTAATAAAATGACTGCATTTTAGATAACAAGGCGTGAGCCACAATAACCAGAACCATACAACACAGTAGGATTGAAATAGTAACGAGGAGAGTAAAACATAGAAATAACACTATCATAGTGCTACTAGATTACGTTCTCTCTTCTAAGTTCTATTTGAGCACAGCATGTTAAACTCTAAGCCTGCCTTTCAGGTTCCCTGCGAGGACATCAACCCTCATACCTGAGCAATGGCCTGTGATCTGGATCAGCATCTGCAATAGGGCAGTCAGCGTCTAGTTGTGGTTCCCTGGTCAGAATCTCCCTCTTGCCTGTACTAAGACTAGGAAGTGTTTTTATAATTAACACGCCGGTGTTCTAAGAAACGTCCCGACTTAAGAATGTGTACTTTCTACGAACCCTAAAGACTAAACTCCTACCACGTCTATCGGCAATGTACCAGACTGTATCCTTGACTGGAGCGCAGAGCGAGCAAGAATGTATTGTTTGAGAACTCCGGTGCTGAAGTAAGCTAAACAGTGTGATAAAAGAAAATAAAACAAGACCGTGAAACTGGTTATCGAAAAATAACAGTGCGAGGCTGAATGAAATGCATCTAGAACAAAGTGCACAGAGGCCTAATGCTTTAAGCAAACGTGTAAAGGCTATATTAAAAATGGCATGGTGCTGAGGCCAGCAGGAAGTGTTGGAGACCAGGGGGAGCATCAGCTGCTGAGTGGTAATCCGTCAGCCCCCAACAGATAGAGATGTGTGCGGCCTGAGAGAGTGCCTTAAAGCCCAGTGGCAAGCAAGGCTAGGCACTTTGTGAAAATACCGGTCTGGGACTACAACTCCAATAATACACCTCTTCAACCTATGGAGTTGCTCCAAACTTCTCCAAACTTCTGGATCTTCTTCCAGAGGTCCTTTTTTGGGTCATTGAAGTGTCCACAACTTGATCCAAGGTTCCAGAAGCTCTGAGTTGTTCCTTGGGAGTTGGGACTACAATTCCCAGAACACACCTGGTCAGAATCCTTAAATGGCCAATGGACGCTGGGCAGCTGGGCTCTGCTTGCAGGACTTGATGCAGAGGACTCTGGCCAGCTTGTTTGTACCTGTAGCAAACAGGGAATCCCTTCTTGAAGCAGTAGAAGACAAGCAAAGTCCTTTTAGTGGTGAAGCCCAAGTGTGCAGCTGGTGCAGTCCTTCAGAGTACAGTGTCCAGGTGCAGGTCAGGGGTCCAGCAGGGTAGTCCTTCTTCTTCTTTGTCTTGTTCCTTGTAGGGATCTGAGGTGTGAGTACAGCTCTCCCATATTTACCTTTGATCCTGGGTGGAAAGCAGGGGGGTCTTGGTTGTCCAATCACATGCAGGCTCCATCCCCCTTTGATGACCACTTCTTGGGAAGTGTGGCAAAAATCAATCCCAGGTTGCAACATTCTTCAAAAATTCAACATGACTGAAAGTGATTTTTTGAGGTTAAATCTGGCTGAGCCCACCCACTGGTGTGGCTAAAATTCCTAAGCACACCCCTCTCCTAATCTAATCAAGAGGGCCCCTAATTGTCACGGATTGCATGACGTGGGGGAGGTCCTGATCTGCTCCAAATGGCCTTCCCTGCCTTTGAAGACCAGTTCGGCTGCTCTCTCCCCCCCCCGTTTCATCCTCTGCTGAGACAGATTTCCTCCCCCAGGCACATCCTTTGTGTTCAGCCCAGGCAACTTCACACCTCATTAAGGAAGCATGGCCAGGCTGCCAGAGGCTGGGCCAATCAGAGAATGGCACTACAAAGCTGAAGTTGGCAACTTTCAGGTAGAGTTTTACAACTCTTTACCTGAACTAGTTATATTAAATCCAACAATTGCAAATTGTGGGATTTATTATAACAATTAATTGGATACCAAACTCAAGCTATCTGGCACTTATGGGGACTTTGTTCATTAAAGTAAAGTCTCCCTATTTTAGCCTATGGAGCCCATTCCCTACAGGGAGGGAAAACAAATTTGGCTATTGTACCTCACCAGGGTATATAAAACAATAAGGTCCCTGCTTATAGTTATATGATACCCAACCCTAGGGGCACATAGGGCACACCATAGGGGTGACTTATATGTATAAATAAGGTAGTTAAGACTTTGGAAGTACTTTTATTTGCAAAGTTGAACTTGCATTTAACTTTAGTTTAAAAGTAGCCAGCAAGGCAGGCCTGCCTTTAAAATGACACTGGGCACCTAAGGGTGCACTAGCTATGCTGGAGTACCTAAACCTACATGCCCTGCCATATATTATGGACGTATAGTTAGGTTGATACTGCCATTTATAATTAACCTAATTTGCATATCTACTTTACACAGAGTACTGGCCCTGGGACTGGTAAGCAGTACCCAGGGCACATCCAAGAGTCAGTAACCACCAGTATCTGTCCAAAAAGTTTGGGGGTGACCAGGCTGCATGGATCTAGTTTATTCCATTTGATCAGAAGGCTTTTATTCTCTGAGTGAATCAGAGCCTTATCTCTGAACCCTCTCAATTTGCTAGACACAAGAGTAACAAGCACCCCTTGTCCTGCTGTCAGACTTGGATAGGATCATTTAGCTCGACAACAGAAGGAGCTATAACCATCTAAATCCCTGCTATATTCCATAAATCATGCTGGGTTCGTTTAATTCCCTTACCCTTAGGTCTTGGCCATTCATCACTTTTAATCAGGCTTAATTGAGAAGGCACCAATATGTCACTAAGTAAAGAGCTCTGAAAAACTACTGCCAGTGACAGGCCCAACCTAGAAAGGTGAGTAAGTCAGTTATTCATTTCTAGAAAACCCAAAGGTGTAAAAAAAATAATCACTGATTTCCCAGACGTTAGCTTCTACTGACCTATTCAAGCATCACTGACAGAATATTTTGTCCACAAATACCGGTGTCAAAAATATTGTTGTCAAATATATCATTATCCTATACTGATAATGCAATTTACAAAAACTTAGGGGCATATTTATACTCTGTTTGTGCCGGATTTGAGTCATTTTTTTTACGCAGATCCGGCGCAAACTCATCTCCATATTTGTACTTCAGCGCTAGACCCATCTAGCGGCAAAATCCATGGAGTTTGAGTCATTTTTTAGCGTGGACGCCTACCTTGCGCTAATGATATGCAAGGTAGGCGTTCACATATAAAAAATGACTCTAAGGCATGTGCGCCTTATTTATCCTCCTGCATCATTTTGACGCACGGGAGGAGGTGGGCCTTAAAAAATGGCGCCCAGACGGATTTGCGCCGTTTTTTAACGCCTGGGCCAGGGCAGGCGTTAAGGGACCTGTGGGCTCATTTCAATGGTCTCCAACCATGGAAGCAGTCCACAGGTGCCCTTCCCTGCCCACAGGGACACCCCCTGCCACCCTAGCTCACCCCTGGAAGACACCCATGGGTGGGGGGACCCATCTACGGTAAGTAGAGGTGAGTAGTGGTAAGTAGTTTTTTTTTTAGGTGGCATGGGGGGCATAACGTGGGCCCACTACTGTCAGCGAGACTGGATCCTCGGGGTTTGCGCCTGTTCCCAATATGTCCACCTCTTGGCAGTTCCAAACTCTACTAGCCATTGTAGCACAGAGTTAAAAAATGGCCAAGCGGGGATGGGGTTTAGGTTAGGAACAGCAGGGAAGGAGACCTGTGGAAGCAAGAATTAAGAACATACTAGCAAGGTCATTCACATTAATCTTCATGAACTTTACTTCAACTTTGTATGCTCTAATAACATGAGAGATCAAGAACTTTTCAATACCATGACCTTTTTATAATAATATACTCTGAACATTGAACTTTCTCAATGTAATTCTAAAATAGCAATTACATCACAACAAGAGTCAATAAGTACATTGGTTCCCAAAGAAGTAACTGCTATATGATTCATGAATGATAGTGTAGCATTGGCAAACTGACTTAACTTGTTCTCTCTAGGAAGATCACACTCTGTTTAATCTAGACTGCGCATCAAGACTCAAGTACGTGGAATGATCGCGTGCTCTGCCGATCTGAACTGCAAGGATTAATTGCCAAGAATGAATCGCGCACACTGTTGCCGATTCAACCATCAAGATTCAACTGCCTGGAAATGATCGCCCACTATGCCGATCTGATCTGCAACGGTTAATTGCCAAGAATGAATCGCACACACTGTGGCGATTCAACCATCAAGATTCAAATGCCTGGAAATGATCGCGCACACTGCCGATCTGAACTGCAAGGGTTAATTGCCAAGAATGAATCGCTTACACTGTTGCCGATTCAACCATCAAGGTTCAAATGCCTGGAAATGATCGCACACTCTGCCGATCTGAACTGCAAGGGTTAATTGCCAAGAATGAATCGCGCACCCTGTTGCCGATTTAACCATCAAGATTCAAATGCCTGAAAATAATCGCGCACTCTGCCGATCCAAACTGCAAGGGTTAATTGCCAAGAATGAATCACGCACACTGTTGCCGATTCAACCATCAAGATCCAAATGCCTCAAAATGATCGCGCACTCTACCGATCCGAACTGCAAGGGTTAATTGCCAAGAATGAATCGCGCACACTGTTGCCGATTCAACCATCAAGATTCAAAGGGGCATATTTATACTCCGTTTGCGCCGAAATTGCGTCGTTTTTTTTACGCAATTTCGACGCAAAACTAACTCCATATTTATACTTTGGCGTTAGTCCATGGAGTTCGCGTCATTTTTTAGCGTGGACACCTACTTTGCGTTAATTATATGCAAGGTAGGCGTTCCCGTCTAAAAAATCGACTCTGAGGCATGTGCGTGGGATTTATACTCCCGGGCAAAAATCACGCCCGGGAGTGGGCGGGTCAAAAAAAATGACGTATGGCCGCTTTTGCGCCGTTTTTTAGCGCCTGCAAAAGGCAGGCGTTAAGGGACCTGTGGGCTCTGAAGGAGCCCACAGGTGCCCCCCCATGCCCCCGGGGACACCCCCTGTCACCCATGCCCACCCCAGGAGGACACCCAAGGCTGGAGGGACCCATCCCAGGGACATTAAGGTAAGTTCAGGTAAGTGTTTTTTTTTGTTTTTTTTTGTGGCATAGGGGGGCCTGGTTTGTGCCCCCCTACATGCCACTATGCCCAATGACCATGCCCAGGGGACAGAAGTCCCCTGGGCATGGCCATTGGGCAAGTCTTTGCTAAGACAGGAGTCATTTCTATGGGGGTTGGGAGTGAAAAAAAATGGCGCAAATCGGGTTGAGGCGAAAAAATTGCCTCAGCCTGACTTGCCCCATTTCTTGACGCCCAAGCTCCATATCCCCCTACGCCGGCGCTGCCTGGTGTACGCCGTTTTTTTTAACGCACACCAGACGGCGCCGGCGGCTAACGCCGGCTAACGTCATTCAATAAATACGGCGCCCGCATGGCGCTTCAGAATGGCGTTAGCCGGCGCTAATTTTTTTGACGCAAAACTGCGTTGCCGCAGTTTTGCGTCAAAAAGTATAAATATGGGCCAAAATGCCTGAAAATGATCGTGCACTTTGCCGATCTGAACTGCAAGGGTTAAGTGCTGAGAATAAACCACACACACTGTAAAATCACAAAGCCAAAAACTCAAAGGTTTCTAGAAAACGGAGTCAAGGTCTAACCCGAACTCCGCCTTACCACCCTGCTTGAAGATCAGCAAGATAATGAGGACAGGGCTAGGAAATGTCCAAGCAGACATCCGGAACAGGAGCTCTGGAAAATGCTGCTGCTCTGCACCGGGACCTCTGAATAGTGAGCATGTGGAGCTGGGCTGGGTTCCTTAAATAGACCCAAGCCCCGCCCACCTGCCACACCCAGCCACACCCAGCCAGTCTGCAGGAAAGGCTTGAACATGAACAATGCATTGCAAACACTATTAAAGGCATTTCAAGATAAAGAAATTTCAAGATAAATACCTGTAATGCAAAAAGTTAGTATGCAATATCAGCACACAATGCATGAATTATTACATTGCATAAGGTTTGTCATTCTGCATTAAACTGTCCGTAGAGCGCACACTGTCCTGGTTTTGACACCTACATGGCACTGTGCCCATTGGCTATGCCCAGGGGACAGAAGTCATTGGGCCATTGGGCAGGGGGGTTATGCATCAAAAAATGAGGCTAGTCAGGTTAGAGTAATTTTTTTTTACACTAACCTGACTTGCACCATTCTTTGACGTTCAATCCCCAGTCTACCCTACGCCTTCGCTGCCCGGTTAGAGTAATTTATTTTGACGCTAAGCAGGCCGCAGTGCCGGCTACCGCCATTCCTTAAAAATGATGCCCGGCTGGCGCACTGGAATGGCGGAAGTCGGCATTAAACTTTTTGAAGCAAACCTGTGTTGGCGCAGGTTTGCATAAAAAAATAATAATATGGGCCATTGTGTCACAAATATATTTTGCAAAAATATTATTTTTTCAGTGAATATCATCTTAACAGTAGCGCATTTTAAACATTTCACTTTTTAAATGTAAAATAATTTTCATTTATTATTTTTAAATTATTCTCAAATAAATTATGTATATATATTTATATGTGTGTAATTGAACATATATATATTTGAAATATAATTCAACCGTAAACAAAAAGCGGATATCATGTGAAACTCCATTTGTTGTTTATATCCTAGAATGCAGGTGTGGCAAAAGTACATAGGGAGCACTGTAAACAAACTGAAATTATGCATTTTGCAACATCTAAGAACAACAGCAAATAGAGATTACTCCTATGTCATTGCCAAACATATTTTGGAAACCATGTTGGAGATTATAACGATATTCACTATTATGGTATCCATCATGTGAAAACCAACATAAAAGGGGGAGATCGAGAGCTAACCCTTAGGCGAGCAGAATCTAGATGGATCATAATGATAGGAGCAGATGTACCTTGGGGTCTGATCTGAATACAGATGCAGAACTTCATGCCCATTTATAAATAAATCATAAACATTGTTAGGACATCTCTGATATTCTGGATGGGTGAACACTTGGGAACTTGAATGGTTGGAGGAAAATAAGGTAATGCCATCCTCATGCCCATTATTTGTTTCCTTTTTTTCTTCCATATTATTTAGATTTAGGTTGTTTGGCACATGATGTTTTTTTTCTTTTTGACACTAGTGCTCACATGGGAGATTATATGAGAATGTGAGGGTTATGAATTTGCTTGTTCTCATGAGGTCAGTGTAATTATAGAAGGCAATAACTCCTTTATCAAAAAGAAGTACTTTACCGGGAGAAAGGTTAAGTTAAGTTCAGTTAAGTTAAGTTAATCAAATATTTTATAGATAATTGAATTGCTATAAGTTTGTTTTCATGAAGATAGCTGTTTTTTTTGTCAAGGATAAACTCTGGGGTACTTTGCACTTTATTAGCATTGCAACTGTGGAAGATAGCAAATTATTTGCTATTTTGTAGCATGTCATTAATGAGTTAAACTTATGAAAGCACTTTACTGAAAAAACAACTTTACTAAAAGAGGTACTGTACTAAAAACTAAGTTAACGCAAGCAAAAATTGTAATTTATAAATTGTAATTTATTATATTATTATTATATGATCTGGATCTTCCTGTTGCCATAGGAGAGTTGATTGCATAGGAAAAGTTCTATATGGTATTACACGTGGTCTGTGTGTATGTACCTTTAGGAGAAGAAGTGGACAAAAAGGAGGTTGTTCCTTTAAATTTATGTTTTGCAATGCACTATGGGATGGCCTAGTCGATGGCTTTTGCTGAAACGCGTATGCCAGCTTTCTTTGTGGCACCTCATACTTTGCACGTTTTTTAATGAAATAATACATCCTTTTAAAGCAATTCAATCATACTGGAGTTTTGCCTTCTCCTGGAATTGCCCGAAAATTGGGGGAGGTTTCCTGGGAGAGAACTATATATATATATATACAGTATATATATATATATATATATAATATAATATAATACCTAGTGGCAATCACCACTAGGTAGTTATAGTTAGGACCAAGTTTCCATAGAAAAAGCTTTTTTTGCCTATGTCTTTGGCACTGTTTAGCGAATCTTCACAAAATTTTCCAAAAAAAGGGTGACAGTGATTCTTGATGTGCACAGAAGGTCTGGGGTGATCCGTTAAGCGAAAGCCAAGAAAAACGAGGGGTCAAAAAGTTGCATTTCCCATGATAATACCCATAGGACGTTTAGACACAACTACAGCCCGAGCTGCTGGATGGAAATACACCAAATTTGGCAGAAAGCTAGCTTTCGGTACACAGATTACAGTGAAAATCTGTCCAGTACTTTAGGAGACATTGAAGGGAAAACAATTTTGTATATCTGAGGTTGCAATGTTTTTGCAATGATTGCGACATATTCATGAATACACTCTACAAAAGAGATTCTGTGATTAACTGCCAGCAACATGACTAGACAGTTGTGGCCGCCGTCTTAGGGAATGGTTTATGGTCCCTGGGGCAGAAAGTTGACATGAAAAGTGGCATGAGGGGTCAGGGTGGAGTTACCCTGACCCCAGGGCTGTTATATAGGGGACTATGATAGTCCAATTATGAGCTTAAAATAATTTTTTGTTGTGCCTCATGATATTCGCGAATACGTCACAACACTCAGCACAGACCCGTGTAATGTCACAACGAAATTACAAATATCGGCGACAAAAAAAAAAATCAGTGATACATACACTCATTTATTTAGTTACAGTGGTACTCAAAAATCATGCACCCTTCAAAGAACTATTAAGATTGAGATTGACCGAGTAGCAATCTAATGCACCCATTCGCAGACTCAGTAATACCCTCATGTTCCCCTTGCTATTCTCACACACCCATTAATAGACCTAGTCACACTTTCAAATACCCATTCACAGATCCACTCACACCCTGACCCACTCACTCGCAGATGCAGTTACACCCTCATGCACCCATTTGCAGATACACTCACACTGTCATTCACCCATTCACAGATACACTCACACTGTCATGCACCCATTCACAGATACACTCACACCCTGGTGCACCCATTCACAAACTCACTCATACCTTCATGAACCCACTCACAGATCCACTCACACCCTAATGCACCCATTTGTAGACCCAGTCATACCTGCATGTACTGATTCACAAACACATTCACACTCTTACACACCCATTTGCAGACTCAGTCACACCATAATGTACCCATTCACAGTCCCAGTCAAGCCCTCATACAATCATTGCATAGACTCAGTCACATTCTCATACACCAATTTGCAGACCCAGCCACATCATCATGCATTTATTGACAGACCCACTCACACTCTAATGCAACCATTCACAGATCCAATCAGCTCCTCATGCACCACTCATGGACCCACTCAGACACTTATGCAGCCACTTACAAACCCACTCAGACCCTCACACATCTACTCACATACCCACTCAGACACTCATGCACCCACTCACAGACACACGCAGACACTGACACACCCAGTCACAGACCCATTCAGACCCTCACACACCCACTTACAGACCCACTCAGACACTCATGCACCCGCTCACAACCTCACTTAGACCCTTATGCACCCACTCAGACACTGATGTACCCACTCAAAGACCCACTCAGACCTTCACACACCTACTCACAGACCCACTGAAACACTCATGCACCTGCTCACAGACCCACTCGGACCCTCATGCACCCACTCACAGATCCACTCAGACACTGACGCACCCACTCACAGACCCACTCAGACTCTTATGCACCCACTCACAGAACCACTCAGACCCGCACGCACACACTTTCACACTCTGACACCCAGAGACACCGTCTCACACCTATTCTCATACGAAGAGAGGCAGACTGTTTAACTGTGCATGGTGCAGGGTTGGGTGGTTATGGGGATTGGCCAACCCCCCGTGCACGGCCAAAAGCCATGCACAGCACATGTTTGGGTGGTTATCAAAGGACTGCAGGCAAGGCACTGTGGCCAACCACCCTGAGCTCAGCCAAAGGCTGTACAAGGCACGTACTGGCTGTACTTGGCCTGCGGCCAGCTCTTGCTTCACATAACCAAAAGCCATGCACCACATGGAGTGGGGTTGTTATAGAGGTTGGGGGTAGGACCTGCCAGTAGGCCTGGCCCTTGGGCCAACTTCCATCATGGCCAGGCCACAGGCCATGCATCAAGGCAGTGGTTGAATTATGCAGCCAGGCCCTGCCGCCAACTGTTGTCTTGGCCAGGCTGAAGGCCTGTTGGACTAACATATAGGGCCTCATTACGAGTATGGTGGTCTATACACTGCCACACTTGCTGTGGCGGTCTTGACCACTACCAAGATGGCGGCCTGACCGCCACATTACAACCCTGGTGGAACCACCAGTTCTGCCAGGATCTTGGATCCTGGCGGTCTGGTGGAGGCATTGATCCCAATCCACCATTAGCAATGCTGCCCTGGGGTTTACGACCTTGTTCTCGGCCAGCGGGTTCATGGTTGTAACACCACCATGAAAAGGATGGCAGAGAAGAGGTGCAGGGGCCCCAGGGGGCCCCTGCACTGCCCATGCACTTGGCAAGGGCAGTGAAGTGGCCCCCCTGGCCAGCACCCTCACAATGTTCACTGTCTGCAGTACAGACAGTGAACACTGCAGGGTGCTAGTGTACCCTGTAGGCAACACCATTGCCGCCGGCTCGAATACAAGCAAGAGACAATGCTGTAGCCTGTGTCCTGTTTACCTAGCAGGAAACCCATAACAGCTCTGGCGAGGAGGTCACCACATAGGCAGCTGCCACCCTGACGGGAGTTTGGCGGATGGAGTTTTCTGTCCGTCAAACTCATAGTGGGGCCACGAGTAATAACAATTTCTTTACATTAAAAAAAAATAGAAATTCACTGAAAATAAACAAAGATTACAGGGACTTAATAGTTAGGAAATAGATTTTAAAAAACACAGAAATTCACCTGAAAAACCAAAGGTTACAGGAACGTTATAGTTAGGCTCACATTTTAAACGTACAAAACCACAGAAATTCACCTGTTATAGTTATCTCAAGGGGCTATAACCCCATTAATTAAAGTTACTTTAGGGCACAAGTTATAGTTGCTTTAGATAACTATAACTATAACAGGTGAATTTCTATGGCTTTATACGTTTAAAATGTGAGACTAACTATAAAATCCCTGTAACCTGTGTTTTTTTAGTAAATATATATATATATATATATATATATATATATATATATATACCAACAAAGCTGCTTATCTTAAATAAAATATTAGAAGTATTATATTAAGAAATATTTTCTTATGGTAAAATTTAAAAAATTGTATTAAACATGTATTAGTAATATTTTATTAACTTTTATTGTTCTATAAATAATTTTATAAATAAAATACATTAAAATAATATATATTTAAAATATTTATTAAGTTTCAAAATAAATGAAAACAACTCTACAAATAACAATAATAATTTTAAGAAAAATATATCAAAATAATAGCAAGAAATCCACTATAACTATTAGAAATCTATATTAATCAACAATAGAAGAAGAATTGGGATTTGAAGGGCTTGGAGTCACTATGCTCACTCCAATCTAAGCAACAAAAGGGAAAACGTTGGATTTCCAAGGATTGATAGTTAGGATTTCCACTCCTTTCTAAGCAAAAGAAGGGAAAGTGTTGGACTTCAGAGGTGTGAGATGCACTATTCCTACTCAAGTCTGAGCAACAGTAGGAAAAGCATAGGACTTTGGAAAGATTAGATTTACTATTCCCACTACAGTCGAAGCAACAGCAGAGAAGGCATTGGATTTCTGGGGGGTTAAATTTAATATTACCACTCCTGTCTAAGCAACAATAGGGAAGGTGTTGGACTTTGTAAGGGTGAGGTTTACTATTCCTTCTGCAGTCTAAGCAACATCAAGAAAGGCGTTGCACTTTGGAGGGGTTAGAATTACTATTCCCACATCAGTGTAAGCAACAAAAGGGAAAGTTTATGACTTTGAAAGAATTACATATAACAATAAAAGTTCACACTATGTATTAAAACTATTTTATTACAGATTATAACACTATAAATTAAACTACGTAGAAAATGTCAACACTATGTTAAAAATAAAAAATACAGAAATAAAATTGTGAATAACATTTTTCAAAAGTTTATATTATTGACAGTGAAATTCTGTGTTACGATATGTCTATGACATTTATTGATGATATTTCAGTATCTAAATATTTTTTACTTTATTTTTTGTCCAAATGCCCCTTTTCATCAGCCTTATACAATCAGCAGGCTTATAAAATAGCCCCAATGGATGTGCCCTAAAATTACTATCTTGTTCATGAGCTATTTGTTACTAATGCAGTATACTGCTAGCAATAGAAGGCAATCTAAAACTTATTACCACACAATCGTCCTCAGAATGCTTGGGACCAATGTCAACAGATGCAACTTTCTTAACCATCAATATTTTCATTATACAAGTCGTGTTTGCAACCAACATACCTTCCAGTCAATGGACAACCTTTTTTCATAAATCCCTCCAATCTTCACTTTGCATTTTGTGAAAAGGAGGTGCATTCTCCAGAACGATAACAAGCTGGGAGTAAATGTAAATGTTTCATACTGGGCGGGGTAGCAGGAAATGGTACTAGTCAGGTTTTGAGAGCTGCTGGTATGACAGCATTGGTTGACCTAGAAACAACCACTGAGCCCTTCTTTCCCAGCTTCCCCATTGCTGTGGCAGGAACTGCCCTGGCTACCTACTTACCCCAGACATTACCAGGACAGGACCCAAGGACACAATCAGAAAATTCAAATAGCAATGCAGATAGCATCTTTATGAGAATCCTCATGTTCTGGGCCCTTGTTTAATATTTGTTGGTCCACCTTGCTAGTTCTGTTGAAAGGAAACCCACACATTAAGGGATAGACCATCAAGGGCTCAAATCAATTCTGCCACATTACCCCCAAGTTAAACACTTACAACAAATCCTCATCCACCCTGGATCATCACAACCAGCTGCATCGCTTATAAAGCCCATAACAACAAGTCCCCAGGTTATTTGCAAACAAGCTGTCAATATCTAGGCAAACAAACTAGAGCAGGGGCCTAGATATCACCAGACTGGAGACCAAACATTGCAAGAAGGAAAAAAAAGAACAGAAGCCTTCTCGTTTAATGATCTGTAAGAGCATCTCTATCAACATCAGATCTTGATCTCGTACAACTTAGGAAAAAGCTGAAAATGTACCTCTTAAAGGAGCACTACCCCTGAACCTATAGCCTACCCCTGACCTTTTCCCAATGACTGTATCTTCATACTGATCATGCTCATTTTACAGTTTTCCATTGCTCTCAATACCAACACATACATACACACATACATACATACATACATAAACACACATACATATCTTCCTCTCCTGCAGACCCTGTTTCCGGATTCAGCTCAGACTTGCAGCCTCTCTTTATACATACAAATAAAGAGGTGTACCTTGTCATTTAAAATGGAAAGCAAAACTTTTAGGAGATATTTACTCTACAGTGAACCCACTCCTTGTGGCCTGTAGCATTCTTCAAGTCATAGAGAGCAGGTCAGCAGGCCACACTCCTACTTCTTGTACCCCAAATGTGAACATGGCACAGTAGCAGGTCCCCAGTCACTCACTCTTTTTTTCATAACCCACCATACCCTTTGGGAAGAGCAAAAGGTCAGTGGGTCAGAGCTATGGGAACTGGGGCCACTTTCTACTCCTGCCAAAGAATAAGACAGGTATGTAAATTCTCAAGCAACCGTTCACCATTGGGCAAGGCAGGGGTAGAGCTCTCTAATGTCCTCCTCTTGGGAGTATACTTTTAAAACCCCTTCCCTCAGCCGAATTATTTTGTTCAAAAACTTCAGCCTGTGAATTGGACACAGTGTTTCTTTAACGTTTTGTAGAGAAAGTAAAACAGGGTGATGCCGAAATGAATAGACACAGTTTTCTACACAGTGAGCAGCCATATAAATTTAATTTAGAAACTTCTATCAATTGAGTAATGAAATAAATTAATTTAAAACAATAAATCCAGAACTGGTAAAATTCATATAAAAACAACAGTAAGCATAAAAAACAGTTAAAACAAACTGAAAAGTATTAAACTTGTATCCAGAAGTTAAAAAGAAAATAGGATCTCTCCTCGAGAAACATATAAGGAGTTATAATCCAGGGACAAATTTGTATGTAGTTAGCATCAGGCCAAACAACCTAAGAAAATGGATACTTTCTTTTAAACAAACATCAGAGTGGAGGATACAAATGTAATAATAGCATGGCATGTTAATACTGAATTGATTGCAAAAGCATACAATATACATACAACATGGAAAGAGTTTCTGAGTTAAGCATGAAATAGTATGTGAGGCAGGATATGCGCTATACATGCTGGAACAAACATGCAACATTATGTGCATGGGAATCACATTAAATTAACGTAAACCTTAAATCTTACAACATATATGAACAATTAAGAAATAAGTACATGATTCACAACCTTCATATTCTAGTATATGAAGCTGTATTACTGTAGTACTAATCACTTCCTAAAAAATGGTACTTGCAAAACTGTGTGGAGACCCCCACCTCTACAACTCCTATATTTATATGTAGAACCTATCCACAAAAATTCCACTACTGGAACAATAATTTTAAAAAGGTTAAATTCACACAGAGGATTTGACGAATATAAACTGTTGTATTAAACTCCGCCTGTATGGCAGACCAGAGGCACTTGAGGGACCTAACCTATTTGATTTTTTAAATAAATCTCTCCCAGTCCTACTTGAACTTCCTGTTTCCCTCCTCTGAATAGACAGCAAGCACATATTCTAGGTCAACTTAATCCTCATTCCTCTAAACTACAAAACATTATTATGCTTTTATTAGAATTTACAGCTCTTCTTGTTTTGAAAGCAGCTAAAGACAAACAGTACCTTGTTTGGTTTGGCCATAATATTCTTCATCTCTCAGGACCTTTTGAATACTATAAATGCTAGACGTTAAGGATTTCTTGATCTCTGACCACAGATGAGACAAATTAATATTTGTTATGCATTCTCCATCGTTGTCTACTTAATATTACCTATCAAAGAACCACTAAATCCTTTGCAGAAATTGAATTGTTTCCCCATGGTATTGTACCACAGGATATTGATACTATTGTCCAGAAGTCTTAAGATATTTTGTACTCCTGTCTTTTTCTATGCATGACTTTTTTCTTCGGTTCTATTTTTTCAAGCTCTGTTGTCAATCTTGTTTTGGTATTGTCACATCTCATATCACATCTTACCAGTAATTTCTTCAGAACTGGATGCTAATGCTTGACCTGCTCTTTCTTCTCTCTATGTATTCTTTTCTCTTTTCTGTTTTTCTATCATGTTTTCAGTGAGTGTTTCTCTACTATTTAACATCCTTTATTTCCTTTGTTTGTATAAATGAAGATGTTCTTCTGTTTTCTCTGCTGTTTATGCAATGTGTTCTCCTTGTTCCTGTTTTATTATCCTCATGTCTTCCATATGTTTACCACTGTCTAGAGAATAATTGTGGACTTTGGCATCGGGTTACGGACAAAAGTTACTTTCTCATTTATCTAAATGTGGCTCCAAAGGTATTTTTCTATAAAAAACATACTGTGCTACTTCTGAATCTGTTATATTGAAGAGACAATGGGTTGGTCAGGTTTTCTCCAGCAGTTGCTCATAAAGGGGGAGTTGCTATACTTTGTCATCAAACTTTGAACACACATGTTGTTCCCACTAAATGTGATAATGCTGGACCCTGAGTGTTGGTAAATGCAAATTTTTAAAACAAATATATTACTTTATTCAATGTTTATCGTCCTGTCAAACCAGATCCTGAATGTTGGCATTTCATTAAGATTAAACTTGTCAATATCTCTAATTTTAATGTCACTATAGCTGGTGACTTTAATCAACTATTGGATCCCTTTACAGACAGAAAATTCAAATACAAGTTTAAGCCAGACAAATCACACAAAGCATTCCAATCAGCAATTACTTCTACAACTTTACTTGATGTTTGGAGGACTTGAAACCCAGATAAATTGGAATTTTCTTTTTTCTCTAATGTAAAACCTAAAGTGTCCAGAGTTGATTATATTCTAGTATCTAAATTGTTTCTCCCCAGTCTCCAGTCTACAATCTGTTACAATTAGATTTATTTTCATATCTAATCAAGCTTCTGTATTGTTCCCCCTAGATATCTCAGTAATGACTCACAAACTGGTAGATAGAGAGTCAATAACTCTTTGTTAGCTGATATTCAGTTTATTCAGGAATCCATTACTTTTATTCAATAATGTTTTCATTTGAATAATCCTAATGACACCTCTATTGCCAATAATTGGGATGCATTTAGGGCTTCCTTTCTGGCCTTCACCATTGTGTATATATAGCCAAGAAAAACAAGTTTTAAATGCTCAATATGTTCTCATATTGCAACAAATTAAGAGACATGCTTATTTTACTACCAAATCATCCTTCATTTTTTATGACTTGATCAAAGATACATCAGACCTTAACAGACTTGCCAAAGTTGATGCATGTAATATCCAGCTTAAAACCAA
This sequence comes from Pleurodeles waltl, assembly GCF_031143425.1. Classification (NCBI taxonomy): domain Eukaryota; kingdom Metazoa; phylum Chordata; class Amphibia; order Caudata; family Salamandridae; genus Pleurodeles; species Pleurodeles waltl. Next base: position 411,592 of record NW_027149843.1, on the reverse strand, counting down.
ATCTAAAAATGTCATGCTGCTCAAAATAAAGCTGATAAAATGCATACTAATTATTTAAAAATCAAAACAGAGCACAAATTTGAGATTGTGTCAGTGATGTCATGAGTGATGTAATATGTGAGGTCATAAGCAGTGTATTACGGGGATGCAAGTTATAGTTAGCTCGGGCAACTATAACTGCTGAATTTCTATAGTTGCGACGTGTGAAATGTGGGCCTAACTATAACATCCATGTAACCTTTATTTTTAGTGTATTTCTATGTTTAAAAAAAAAATCTATGTCCTAACTATAGCATCCCTGTAACCTTTGTTTTTTTTCAGTGAATGTTTTTTAACGAAAAGTAATTTTAATCACTATACGCTTATCCAGCCACTGCCGTGCAAAGTTTACAACCATCCATGGCGGGGTTGGCTGCATGGCCTGTAACCACCCAACCCCTGTAACCACTCATCCCAGTGCTGCCCATGGTCTTCCGCCATGCACAGCGGTAGTTGTCTGCAGGGCATGGCCTGCGGAAAACCCCTAAAACCACCCAACCCTGCACTACCCACAGCCTTCAGCCGTGCACAGCGGGGACTGTCTGCAGGGCCTGGCCCTGCAGCCAACCTCCTATAACCACCCAACCCTGCACTGAGCACAGCCTTTGGCTCAGTGGGGGTTGTCTGCAGGGCCTGGCCTGCAGAGAGGTAATTAATATATCGATATAGATTGAGGGTTCAAATCCAGGTGTGTCCCTGGTTGTTTCCTTCTTTTTTGTATTTAAATGTTTAAGGCTATTACTGAAAGGTGGTCTTACTCTTTTTAATTGATAAAAACATTTATCTTTTTTAATTTGTGCAGCAATATTTAATTCTAAGTATATCATCCATTGAAGCCTAAAAAACTCTCTATCTCTCTCCTTCTCACTCGCTTTCTCTATCTCTCTCCCTCTCTCTTTTAATCTCTTTCTCCCACTCACACACCCACTCATACACTTACATACCTACTCACTGACCCACTCAGGCACTCATTCACACACTCACAGACCCACTCAGACCCTTGTGCACCCACTCACAAACTCACTCAGATAGTTACCCTCCCACTCCCAAACCCACTCAGGCTCAAACACACCCACTCACAGAACCACTGACATCCTCATGCACCTACTCACAGACCCACAAACACACTGACATACCCACTAAAACACTGATGTACGCACACTCTCCATGAGACTGACAATCTCACAGCCACTCTCACCCCAGGATACACCCTCTATCACCCATTCTCACACCAGAGAGGTTGCAGATAAATCCCGCTGCGCATGGCCATAGGGCGTAGGATTGGGTGGTTAGGCAGGTTGGGTGCAGGGACTGGCTATAGGCCAAGTCTTGCAGGCAACCTCTGCTGCGCATGGGTGAAGGCCATGCACGGTGCATGGTTGAGTGCTTATAAGGGTTGGCCTCAGGGCATGGATTAACATATAGGGGGTTATTCTAACTTTGGAGGAGGTGTTAATCCGTCCCAAAAGTGACGGAAAAGTGACGGATTTACCACCAGCCGTATTACGAGTCCATTATATCCTATGGAACTCGTAATACGGCTGGTGGTATATCCGTCACTTGGGACGGATTAACACTCCTCCAAAGTTAGAATAACCCCCATAGTAATGACAATTTCTATATGCTAAAATAAAACTTAGAAATTTACTGAAAAAACAAAGGTTACAGGGATCGTTGTAGTTAGGAAATGAAATTAAAAAACCCACAGAAATTCACTTAAAGAAAAAACGTTACAGGGACGATATAGTTAGAGTCACATTTTAACCCCTTCGCTGCCAGGCCTTTTCCCCCTACTGTGCCAGGCCTTTTTTTGCCTATTTGGGGCAGTTCGTGCTTAGGCCCTCATAACTTTTTGTCCACATAAGCTAACCAAGCCAAATTTGCGTCCTTTTTTCCAACATCCTAGGGATTCTAGAGATACCCAGACTTTGTGGGTTTCCCTGAAGGAGGCCAAGAAATTAGCCAAAATACAGTGAAAATTTCGTTTTTTTCAAACAAATTGGAAAAAGTGGCTGCAGAAGAAGGCTTGTGGTTTTTCCCCTGAAAATGGCATCAACAAAGGGTTTGCGGTGCTAAACTCAGCAGCTTCCCAGCTTTCAGGAACAAGCAGACTTGAATCAGAAAACCCAATTTTTCAACACAATTTTGGCATTTTACTGGGACATACCCCATTTTTGCAATTTTTTGTGCTTTCAGCCTCCTTCCTGTCAGTGACAGAAATGGGCATGAAACCAATGCTGGATCCCAGAAACCTAAACATTTCTGAAAAGTAGACAAAATTCTGAATTCAGCAAGGGGTCATTTGTGTAGATCCTACAAGGGTTTCCTACAGAAAATGACAACTGAAAAAGAAAAATATTGAAATTGAGGTGAAAAAAACATCAATTTTTATCAACGTTTTACTCTGTAACTTTTCCTGCAATGTCAGATTATCGAAAGCAATATACCGTTACGTCTGCTGGACTCCTCTGGGTGCGGGGATATATAGGGCTTGTAGGTTCATCAAGAACCCGAGGAACCCAGAGCCAATAAATAAGCTGACCCCTGCAGTGCGTTTTCATTCTATACCGGGTATACAGCAATTCATTTGCTGAAATATAAAGAGTAAAAAATTGCTATCAAGAAAACCTTTGTATTTCCAAAAAGGGCACAAGATAAGGTGTTGAGGAGCAGTGGTTATTTGCACATCTCTGAATTCCGGGGTGACCATACTAGCATGTGAATTACAGGGCATTTCTCAAATAGATGTCTTTTTTACACACTCTCCTATGTTTGTAAGGAAAAAATATAGAGAAAGACAAGGGGCAATAAAACTTGTTTTGCTAATCTATGTTCCCCCAAGTCTCCCGATAAAAATGATACCTCACTTGTGTGGGTAGGCCTAGCGCCCGCGACAGGAAACACCCCAAAGCGCAACGTGGACACATACAAATTTTTTAAAGAAAACAGAGGTGTTTTTTGCGAAGTGCCTACCTGTAGTTTGTGGCCTCTAGCTCAGCCGGCACCTAGGGAAACCTACCAAACCTGTGCATTTCTGAAAACTAGAGACCTAGGGGAATCCAAGGAGGTGTGACTTGAGGGGCTCGGACCAGGTTCTGTTACCCAGAATCCTTTGCAAACCTCAAAATTTGGCTAAAAAAACACATGTTCCTCACATTTCTGTGGCAGAAAGTTCTGGAATCTGAGAGGAGCCACAAATTTCATTCCACCCAGCGTTCCCCCAAGTCTCCCGATAAAAATTATACCTCACTTGTGTGGGTAGGCATAGAGCCCGCGACAGGAAACGCCCCAAAGCGCAACGTGGACACATCCAAATTTTTGAAAGAAAACAGAGGTGTTTTTTGCGAAGTGCCTACCTGTAGATTTTGGCCTCTAGTTCAGCCGGCACCTAGGGAAACCTACCAAACCTGTGCATTTCTTAAAACTAGAGACCTAGGGGAAATCCAAGGAGGGGTGACTTGCGTGGCTCGGACCAGGTTCTGTTACCCAGAATCCTTTGCAAACCTCAAAATTTGGCTAAAAAAACACATGTTCCTCACATTTCTGTTGCAGAAAGTTCTGGAATCTGAGAGGAGCCACAAATTTCATTCCACCCAGCGTTCCCCCAAGTCTCCCGATAAAAATGATACCTCACTTGTGTGGGTAGGCCTAGCGCCCGCGACAGGAAACGCCCCAAAGCGCAACGTGGACACATCCAAATTTTTTAAAGAAAACAAAGGTGTTTTTTTGCGAAGTGCCTACCTGTAGATTTTGGCCTCTAGCTCAGCCGGCACCTAGGGAAACCTACCAAACCTGTGCATTTCTGAAAACTAGAGACCTAGGGGAATCCAAGGAGGGGTGACTTGCGGGGCTCGAACCAGGTTCTGTTACCCAGAATCCTTTGCAAACCTCAAAATTTGGCTAAAAAAACACATGTTCCTCACATTTCTGTGGCAGAAAGTTCTGGAATCTGAGAGGAGCCACAAATTTCATTCCACCCAGCGTTCCCCCAAGTCTCCCGATAAAAATTATACCTCACTTGTGTGGGTAGGCATAGAGCCCGCGACAGGAAACGCCCCAAAGCGCAACGTGGACACATCCAAATTTTTGAAAGAAAACAGAGGTGTTTTTTGCGAAGTGCCTACCTGTAGATTTTGGCCTCTAGTTCAGCCGGCACCTAGGGAAACCTACCAAACCTGTGCATTTCTTAAAACTAGAGACCTAGGGGAAATTCAAGGAGGGGTGACTTGCGTGGCTCGGACCAGGTTCTGTTACCCAGAATCCTTTGCAAACCTCAAAATTTGGCTAAAAAAACACATGTTCCTCACATTTCTGTGGCAGAAAGTTCTGGAATCTGAGAGGAGCCACAAATTTCATTCCACCCAGCGTTCCCCCAAGTCTCCCGATAAAAATGATACCTCACTTGTGTGGGGAGGCCTAGCGCCCGCGACAGGAAACGCCCCAAAGCGCAACGTGGACACATCCAAATTTTTTAAAGAAAACAGAGGTGTTTTTTGCGAAGTGCCTACCTGTAGATTTTGGCCTCTAGCTCAGCCGGCACCTAAGGAAACCTACCAAACCTGTGCATTTCTGAAAACTAGAGACCTAGGGGAATCCAAGGAGGGGTGACTTGCGGGCTCGAACCAGGTTCTGTTACCCAGAATCCTTTGCAAACCTCAAAATTTGGCTAAAAAAACACATGTTCCTCACATTTCTGTGGCAGAAAGTTCTGGAATCTGAGAGGAGCCACAAATTTCCTTTCACCCAGCGTTCCCCCAAGTCTCCCAATAAAAATGATACCTCACTTGTGTGGGTAGGCCTAGCGCCCGCGACAGGAAACGCCCCAAAGCGCAACGTGGACACATCCAAATTTTTGAAAGAAAACAGAGGTGTTTTTTGCGAAGTGCCTACCTGTAGATTTTGGCCTCTAGCGCAGCCGGCACCTAGGGAAACCTACCAAACCTGTGCATTTCTGAAAACTAGAGCCCTAGGGGAATCCAAGGAGGGGTGACTTGCGGGGATCGGACCAGGTTCTGTTACCCAGAATCCTTTGCAAACCTCAAAATTTGGCTAAAAAAACACATGTTCCTCACATTTCTGTGGCAGAAAGTTCTGGAATCTGAGAGGAGCCACAAATTTCATTCCACCCAGCGTTCCCCCAAGTCTCCCGATAAAAATGATACCTCACTTGTGTGGGTAGGCCTAGAGCCCGCGACAGGAAACGCCCCAAAGCGCAACGTGGACACATCCAAATGTTTGAAAGAAAACAGAGGTGTTTTTTGCGAAGTGCCTACCTGTAGATTTTGGCCTCTAGCACAGCCGGCACCTAGGGAAACCTACCAAACCTGTGCATTTCTGAAAACTAGAGACCTAGGGGAATCCAAGGAGGTGTGACTTGCGGGGCTCGGACCAGGTTCTGTTACCCAGAATCCTTTGCAAACCTCAAAATTTGGCTAAAAAAATACATGTTCCTCACATTTCTGTGGCAGAAAGTTCTGGAATCTGAGAGGAGCCACAAATTTCCTTCCACCCAGCGTTCCCCCAAGTCTCCCGATAAAAATGATACCTCACTTGTGTGGGTAGGCCTAACGCCCGCGACAGGAAAAACCCCAAAGCGCAATGTGGACACATCCAAATTTTTGAAAGAAAACAGAGGTGTTTTTTGAGCAGTGTCTACCTGTAGATTTTGGCCTCTAGCTCAGCCGGCACCTAGGGAAACCTACCAAACCTGTGCATTTCTGAAAACTAGAGACGTAGGGGAATCCAAGGAGGGGTGACTTGCGGGGCTCGGACCAGGTTCTGTTACCCAGAATCCTTTGCAAACCCCAAAATTTGGCTAAAAAAACACATGTTCCATACATTTCTGTGGCAGAAAGTTCTGGAATCTGAGAGGAGCCACAAATTTCCTTCCACCCAGCGTTTCCCCTAGTCTCCTGATAAAAATGATACCTCACTTGTGTGGGTAGGCTTAGCGCCCGTGACAGGAAACGCCCCAAAGCACAACGTGGACACATCCACATTTTTGAGAGAAAACAGAGGTGTTTTTTGCGAAGTGCCTACCTGTAGATTTTGGACTCTAGCTCAGCCGGCACCTAGGGAAACCTACGAAACCTGTGCATTTCTGAAAACTAGAGACCTAGGGGAATCCAAGGAGGGGTGACTTGCGGGGCTCGGACCAGGTTCTGTTACCCAGAATCCTTTGCAAACCTCAAAATTTGGCTAAAAAAACACATGTTCCTCACATTTCTGTGGCAGAAAGTTCTGGAATCTGAGAGGAGCCACAAATTTCATTCCACCCAGCGTTCCCCCAAGTCTCCCGATAAAAATGATACCTCACTTGTGTGGGTAGGCCTAGAGCCCGCGACAGGAAACGCCCCAAAGCGCAACGTGGACACATCCAAATTTTTTAAAGAAAACACAGGTGTTTTTTGCGAAGTGCCTACCTGTAGGTTTTGGCCTCTAGCTCAGCCGGCACCTAGGGAAACCTACCAAACCTGTGCATTTCCGAAAACTAGAGACCTAGGGGAATCTAAGGAGGGGTGACTTGCGGGGCTCGGACCAGGTTCTGTTACCCACAATCCTTTGCAAACCTCAAAATTTGTCTAAAAAAACACATGTTCCTCACATTTCTGTGGCAGAAAGTTCTGGAATCTGAGAGGAGCCACAAATGTCATTCCACCCAGCGTTCCCCCAAGTCTCCCGATAAAAATGATACCTCACTTGTGTGGGTAGGCCTAGAGCCCGCGACAGGAACCGCCCCAAAGCGCAACGTGGACACATCCAAATTTTTTAAAGAAAACAGAGGTGTTTTTTGCGATGTGCCTACCTGTAGATTTTGGCCTCTAGCTCAGCCGGCACCTAGGGAAACCTACCAAACCTGTGCATTTCTGAAAACTAGAGACCTAGGGGAAATCCAAGGAGGGGTGACTTGCGGGGCTCGGACCAGGTTCTGTTACCCAGAATCCTTTGCAAACCTCAAAATTTGGCAAGAAAAAACACATGTTCCTCACATTTCTATGGCAGAAAGTTCTGGAATCTGAGAGGAGCCACAAATTTCTTTCCACCCAGCGTTCCCCCAAGTCTCCCGATAAAAATGATACCTCACTTGTGTGGGTAGGCCTAGCGCCCGCGACAGGAAACGCCCCAAAGCGCAACGTGGACACATACACATTTTTTAAAGAAAACAGAGGTGTTTTTTGCGAAGTGCCTACCTGTAGATTTTGGCCTCTAGCTCAGCCGGCACCTATGGAAACCTACCAAACCTGTGCATTTCTGAAAACTAGAGACCTAGGGGAATCCAAGGAGGTGTGACTTGCGGGGCTCGGACCAGGTTCTGTTACCCAGAATCCTTTGCAAACCTTAAAATTTGGCTAAAAAAACACATGTTCCTCACATTTCTGTGGCAGAAAGTTCTGGAATCTGAGAGGAGCCACAAATTTCATTCCACCCAGCGTTTCCCCAAGTCTTCCGATAAAAATGATACCTCACTTGTGTGGGTAGGCCTAGCGCCCACGACAGGAAACGCCCCAAAGCGCAACGTGGACACATCCAAATTTTTGAAAGAAAACAGAGGTGTTTTTTGCGAAGTGCCTACCTGTAGATTTTGGCCTCTAGCTCAGCTGGCACCTAGGGAAACCTACCAAACCTGTCTATTTCTGAAAACTAGAGACCTAGGGGAATCCAAGGAGGGGTGACTTGCGGGGCTCGGACCAGGTTCTGTTACCCAGAATCCTTTGCAAACCTCAAAATTTGGCTAAAAAAACACATGTTCCTCACATTTCTATGGCAGAAAGTTCTGGAATCTGAAAGGAGCCACAAATTTCATTCCACCCAGCGTTCCCCCAAGTCTCCCGATAAAAATGATACCTCACTTGTGTGGGTAGGCCTAGAGCCCGCGACAGGAAACGCCCCAAAGCGCAACGTGGACACATCCAAATTTTTGAAAGAAAACAGAGGGGTTTTTTGCGAAGTGCCTACCTGTAGATTTTGTCCTCTAGCTCAGCCGGCACCTAGGGAAACCTACCAAACCTGTGCATTTCTGAAAACTAGAGACCTTGGGGAAATCCAAGGAGGGGTGACTTGCGGGGCTCGGACCAGGTTCTGTTACCCAGAATCCTTTGCAAACCTCAAAATTTGGCTAAAAAAACACATGTTCCTCACATTTCTGTGGCAGAAAGTTCTGGAATCTGAGAGGAGCCACAAATTTCCTTACACCCAGCGTTCCCCCAAGTCTCCCGATAAAAATGATACCTCACTTGTGTGGGTAGGCCTAGCGCCCGCGACAGGAAACGCCCCAAAGCGCAACGTGGACACATCCAATTTTTTTTCAAGAAAACAGAGGTGTTTTTTGCGAAGTGCCTACCTGTAGATTTTGGCCTCTAGCTCAGCCGGCACCTAGGGAAACCTACTAAACCTGTGCATTTCTGAAAACTAGAGACCTAGGGGAATCCAAGGAGGTGTGACTTGCGGGGCTCGGACCAGGTTCTGTTACCCAGAATCCTTTGCAAACCTCAAAATTTCGCTAAAAAAACACATGTTCCTCACATTTCTGTGGCAGAAAGTTCTGGAATCTGAGAGGAGCCACAAATTTCATTCCACCCAGCGTTCCCCCAAGTCTCCCGATAAAAATGATATCTCACTTGTGTGGGTAGGCCTAGCGCCCGCAACAGGAAACGCCCCAAAGCGCAACGTGGACACATCCAAATTTTTGAAAGAAAACAGAGGTGTTTTTTGCGAAGTGCCTACCTGTAGATTTTGGCCTCTAGCTCAGCCGGCACCTAGGGAAACCTACCAAACCTGTGCATTTCTGAAAACTAGAGACCTAGGAGAATCCAAGGAGGGGTGACTTGCGGGGCTCGGACCAGGTTCTGTTACTCAGAATCCTTTGCAAACCTCAAAATTTGGCTAAAAAAACACATGTTCCTCACATTTCTGTGGCAGAAAGTTCTGGAATCTGAGAGGAGCCACAAATTTCCTTCCACCCAGCGTTCCCCCAAGTCTCCCGATAAAAATGATACCTCACTTGTGTGGGTAGGCCTAGCGCCCGCGACAGGAAACGCCCCAAAGCGCAATGCGGACACATCCACATTTTTGAAAGAAAACAGAGGTGTTTTTTGCGAAGTGCCTACCTGTAGATTTTGGCCTCTAGCTCAGCCGGCACCTAGGGAAACCTACCAAACCTGTGCATTTCTGAAAACTAGAGACCTAGGGGAATCCAAGGAGGTGTGACTTGCGGGGCTTGGACCAGGTTCTGTTACCCAGAATCCTTTGCAAACCTCAAAATTTGGCTAAAAAAACACATGTTCCTCACATTTCTGTGGCAGAAAGTTCTGGAATCTGAGAGGAGCCACAAATTTCATTCCACCCAGCGTTCCCCCAAGTCTCCCGATAAAAATGATACCTCACTTGTGTGGGTAGGCCTAGCGCCCGCGACAGGAAACGCCCCAAAGCGCAACGTGGACACATCCAAATTTTTTAAAGAAAACAGAGGTGTTTTTTGCGAAGTGCCTACCTGTAGATTTTGGCCTCTAGCTCAGCTGGCACCTAGGGAAACCTACCAAACCTGTGCATTTCTGAAAACTAGAGACCTAGGGGAATCCAAGGAGGGGTAACTTGCGGGGAACGGACCAGGTTCTGTTACCCAGAATCCTTTGCAAACCTCAAAATTTGGCTAAAAAAACACATGTTCCTCACATTTCTGTGGCAGAAAGTTCTGGAATCTGAGAGGAGCCACAAATTTCCTTCCACCCAGCGTTCCCCCAAGTCTCCCGATAAAAATGATACCTCACTTGTGTGGGTAGGCCTAGCGCCCGCGACAGGAAACGCCCCAAAGTGCAACGTGGACACATCCAACTTTTTGAAAGAAAACAGAGGTGTTTTTTGCGAAGTGCCTACCTGTAGATTTTGGCCTCTAGCTCAGCCGGCACCTAGGGAAACCTACTAAACCTGTGCATTTCTGAAAACTAGAGACCTAGGGGAATCCAAGGAGGTGTGACTTGCGGGGCTCGGACCAGGTTCTGTTACCCAGAATCCTTTGCAAACCTCAAAATGTCGCTAAAAAAACACATGTTCCTCACATTTCTGTGGCAGAAAGTTCTGGAATCTGAGAGGAGCCACAAATTTCATTCCACCCAGCGTTCCCCCAAGTCTCCCGATAAAAATGATACCTCACTTGTGTGGGTAGGCCTAGCGCCCGCAACAGGAAACGCCCCAAAGAGCAACGTGGACACATCCAAATTTTTGAAAGAAAACAGAGGTGTTTTTTGCGAAGTGCCTACCTGTAGATTTTGGCCTCTAGCTCAGCCGGCACCTAGGGAAACCTACCAAACCTGTGCATTTCTGAAAACTAGAGACCTAGGGGAATCCAAGGAGGGGTGAGTTGCGGGGCTCGGACCAGGTTCTGTTACCCAGAATCCTTTGCAAACCTCAAAATTTGGCTAAAAAAACACATGTTCCTCACATTTCTGTGGCAGAAAGTTCTGGAATCTGAGAGGAGCCACAAATTTCCTTCCACCCAGCGTTCCCCCAAGTCTCCCGATAAAAATGATACCTCACCTGTGTGGGTAGGCCTAGCGCCCGCGACAGGAAACGCCCCAAAGCGCAACGTGGACACATACAAATTTTTGAAAGAAAACAGAGGTGTTTTTTGCGAAGTTCCTACCTGTAGATTTTGGCCTTTAGCTCAGCCGGCACCTAGGGAAACCTACCAAACCTGTGCATTTATGAAAACTAGAGACCTAGAGGAAATCCAAGGAGGGGTGACTTTCGGGGCTCGGACCAGGTTCTGTTACCCAGAATCCTTTGCAAACCTCAAAATTTGGCTAAAAAAACACATGTTCCTCACATTTCTGTGGCAGAAAGTTCTGGAATCTGAGAGGAGCCACAAATTTCATTCCACCCAGCGTTCCCCCAAGTCTCCCGATAAAAATGATACCTCACTTGTGTGGGTAGGCCTAGCGCCCGCGACAGGAAACGCCCCAAAGCGCAACGTGGACAAATCCAAATTTTTTAAATAAAACAGAGGTGTTTTTTGCGAAGTGCCTACCTGTAGATTTTGGCCTCTAGCTCAGCTGGCACCTAGGGAAACCTACCAAACCTGTGCATTTCTGAAAACTAGAGACCTAAAGGAATCCAAGGAGGGGTAACTTGCGGGGCTCGGACCAGGTTCTGTTACCCAGAATCCTTTGCAAACCTCAAAATTTGGCTAAAAAAACACATGTTCCTCACATTTCTGTGGCAGAAAGTTCTGGAATCTGAGAGGAGTCACAAATTTCATTCCACCCAGCGTTCCCCCAAGTCTCCCGATAAAAATGATACCTCACTTGTGTGGGTAGGCCTAGAGCCCGCGACAGGAAATGCCCCAAAGCGCAACGTGGACACATCCACATTTTTGAAAGAAAACAGAGGTGTTTTTTGCGAAGTGCCTACCTGTAGATTTTGGCCTCTAGCTCAGCCGGCACCTAGGGAAACCTACCAAACCTGTGCATTTCTGAAAACTAGAGACCTAGGGGAAATCCAAGGAGGGGTGACTTGCGGGGCTCGGACCAGGTTCTGTTACCCAGAATCCTTTGCAAACCTCAAAATTTGGCTAAAAAAACACATGTTCCTCACATTTCTGTGGCAGAAAGTTCTGGAATCTGAGAGGAGCCACAAATTTCCTTCCACCCAGCGTTCCCCCAAGTCTCCCGATAAAAATGATACCTCACTTGTGTGGGTAGGCCTAGCGCCCGCGACAGGAAACGCCCCAAAGCGCAACATGGACACATCCAACTTTTTGAAAGAAAACAGAGGTGTTTTTTGCGAAGTGCCTACCTGTAGATTTTGGCCTCTAGCTCAGCCGGCACCTAGGGAAACCTCCTAAACCTGTGCATTTCTGAAAACTAGAGACCTAGGGGAATCCAAGGAGGTGTGACTTGCGGGGCTCGGACCAGGTTCTGTTACCCAGAATCCTTTGCAAACCTCAAAATTTGGATAAAAAAACACATATTCCTCACATTTCTGTGGCAGAAAGTTCTGGAATCTGAGAGGAGCCACAAATTTCATTCCACCCAGCGTTCCCCCAAGTCTCCCGATAAAAATGATACCTCACTTGTGTGGGTAGGCCTAGCGCCTGCAACAGGAAACGCCCCAAAGCGCAACGTGGACACATCCAAATTTTTTAAAGAAAACAGAGGTGTTTTTTGCGTAGTGCCTACCTGTAGATTTTGGCCTCTAGCTCAGCCGGCACCTAGGGAAACCTACCAAACCTGTGCATTTATGAAAACTAGAGACCTAGGGGAAATCCAAGGAGGGGTGACTTTCGGGGCTCGGACCAGGTTCTGTTACCCAGAATCCTTTGCAAACCTCAAAATTTGGCTAAAAAAACACATGTTCCTCACATTTCTGTGGCAGAAAGTTCTGGAATCTGAGAGGAGCCACAAATTTCCTTCCACCCAGCGTTCCCCCAAGTCTCCCGATAAAAATGATACCTCACTTGTGTGGGTAGGTCTAGCGCCCGCGACAGGAACCGCCCCAAAGAGCAACGTGGACACATCCACATTTTTGAAAGAAAACAGAGGTGTTTTTTGCGAAGTGCCTACCTGTAGATTTTGGCCTCTAGCTCAGCCGGCACCTAAGGAAACCTACCAAACCTGTGCATTTCTGAAAACTAGAGACCTAGGGGAATCCAAGGAGGGGTGAGTTGCGGGGCTCGGACCAGGTTCTGTTACCCAGAATCCTTTGCAAACCTCAAAATTTGGCTAAAAAAACACATGTTCCTCACATTTCTGTGGCAGAAAGTTCTGGAATCTGAGAGGAGCCACAAATTTCCTTCCACCCAGCGTTCCCCCAAGTCTCCCGATAAAAATGATACCTCACATGTGTGGGTAGGCCTAGCGCCCGCGACAGGAAACGCCCCAAAGCGCAACGCGGACACATCCAAATTTTTGAAAGATAACAGAGGTGTTTTTTGCGAAGTGCCTACCTGTAGATTTTGGCCTCTAGCTCAGCCGGCACCTAGGGAAACCTACCAAACCTGTGAATTTCTGAAAACTAGAGACCTAGGGGAATCCAAGGAGGTGTGACTTGCTGGGCTCGGACCAGGTTATGTTACCCAGAATCCTTTGCAAACCTCAAAATTTGGCTAAAAAAACACATGTTCCTCACATTTCTGTGGCAGAAAGTTCTGGAATCTGAGAGGAGCCACAAATTTCATTCCACCCAGCGTTCCCCCAAGTCTCCCGATAAAAATTATACCTCACTTGTGTGGGTAGGCCTAGCGCCCGCGAAAGGAAACGCCCCAAAGCGCAACGTGGACACATCCACATTTTTTAAAGAAAACAGAGGTGTTTTTTGCGAAGTGCCTACCTGTAGATTTTGGCCTCTAGCTCAGCTGGCACCTATGGAAACCTACCAAACCTGTGCATTTCTGAAAACTAGAGACCTAGGGGAATCCAAGGAGGGGTAACTTGCGAGGCTTGGACCAGGTTCTGTTACCCAGAATCCTTTGCAAACCTCAAAATTTGGCTAAAAAAACACATGTTCCTCACATTTCTGTGGCAGAAAGTTCTGGAATCTGAGAGGAGCCACAAATTTCCTTCCACCCAGCGTTCCCCCAAGTCTCCCGATAAAAATGATACCTCACTTGTGTGGGTAGGCCTAGCGCCCGTGACAGGAAACGCCCCAAAGCGCAACGTGGACCCATCAAAATTTTTTAAAGAAAACAGAGGTGTTTTTTGCGAAGTGCCTACCTGTAGATTTTGGCCTCTAGCTCAGCCGGCACCTAGGGAAACCTACCAAACCTGTGCATTTCTGAAAACTAGAGACCTAGGGCAATCCAAGGAGGGGTGACTTGCGGGGCTCGGACCAGGTTCTGTTACCCAGAATCCTTTGCAAACCTCAAAATTTGGCTAAAAAAACACATGTTCCTCACATTTCTGTGGCAGAAAGTTCTGGAATCTGAGAGGAGCCATAAATTTCCTTCCACCCAGCGTTCCCCGAAGTCTCCCGATAAAAATGATACCTCACTTGTGTGGGTAGGCCTAGCGCCCGCGACAGGAAACGCCCCAAAGCGCAACGTGGACACATCCACATTTTTTAAAGAAAACAGAGGTGTTTTTTGCGAAGTGCCTACCTGTAGATTTTGGCCTCTAGCTCAGCCGGCACCTAGGGAAACCTACCAAACCTGTGCATTTCTGAAAACTAGAGACCTAGGGGAATCCAAGGAGGGGTGACTTGCGGGGCTCGGACCAGGTCCTGTTACCCAGAATCCTTTGCAAACCTCAAAATTTGGATAAAAAAACACATGTTCCTCACATTTCTGTGGCAGAAAGTTCTGGAATCTGAGAGGAGCCACAAATTTCCTTCCACCCAGCGTTCCCCCAAGTCTCCCGATAAAAATGATACCTCACTTGTGTGGGTAGGACTAGCGCCCGCGACAGGAAACGCCCCAAAGCGCAACGTGGACACATCCAAATTTTTGAAAGAAAACAGAGGTGTTTTTTGCGATGTGCCTACCTGTAGATTTTGGCCTCTAGCTCAGCCGGCACCTAGGGAAACCTACCAAACCTGTGCATTTCTGAAAACTAGAGACCTATGGGAATCCAAGGAGGGGTGACTTGCGGGGCTCGGACCAGGTTCTGTTACCCAGAATCCTTTGCAAACCTCAAAATTTGGCTAAAAAAACACATGTTCCTCACATTTCTGTGGCAGAAAGTTCTGGAATCTGAGAGGAGCCACAAATTTCCTTACACCCAGCGTTCCCCCAAGTCTCCCGATCAAAATGACACCTCACTTGTGTGGGTAGGACTAGCGCCCGCGACAGGAAACGCACCAAAGCGCAACGTGGACACATCCAAATTTTTGAAAGAAAACAGAGGTGTTTTTTGCGAAGTGCCTACCTGTAGATTTTGGCCTCTAGCTCAGCCGGCACCTAAGGAAACCTACCAAACCTGTGCATTTCTGAAAACTAGAGACCTAGGGGAATCCAAGGAGGGGTGACTTGCGGGGCTCGGACCAGGTTCTGTTACCCAGAATCCTTTGCAAACCTCAAAATTTGGCTAAAAAAACACATGTTCCTCACATTTCTGTGGCAGAAAGTTCTGGAATCTGAGAGGAGCCATAAATTTCCTTCCACCCAGCGTTCCCCCAAGTCTCCCGATAAAAATGATACCTCACTTGTGTGGGTAGGCCTAGCGCCCGCGACAGGAAACGCCCCAAAGCGCAACGTGGACACATCCACATTTTTTAAAGAAAACAGAGGTGTTTTTTGCGAAGTGCCTACCTGTAGATTTTGGCCTCTAGCTCAGCCGGCACCTAGGGAAACCTACCAAACCTGTGCATTTCTGAAAACTAGAGACCTAGGGGAATCCAAGGAGGAGTGACTTGCGGGGCTCGGACCAGGTCCTGTTACTCAGAATCCTTTGCAAACCTCAAAATTTGGCTAAAAAAACACATGTTCCTCACATTTCTGTGGCAGAAAGTTCTGGAATCTGAGAGGAGCCACAAATTTCCTTCCACCCAGCGTTCCCCCAAGTCTCCCGATAAAAATGATACCTCACTTGTGTGGGTAGGACTAGCGCCCGCGACAGGAAACGCCCCAAAGCGCAACGTGGACACATCCAAATTTTTGAAAGAAAACAGAGGTGTTTTTTGCGAAGTGCCTACCTGTAGATTTTGGCCTCTAGCTCAGCCGGCACCTAGGGAAACCTACCAAACCTGTGCATTTCTGAAAACTAGAGACCTAGGGGAATCCAAGGAGGTGTGACTTGCGGGGCTCGGACCAGGTTCTGTTACCCAGAATCCTTTGCAAACCTCAAAATTTGGATTAAAAAACACATGTTCCTCACATTTCTGTGGCAGAAAGTTCTGGAATCTGAGAGGAGCCACAAATTTCCTTCCACCCAGCGTTCCCCCAAGTCTCCCGATAAAAATGATACCTCACTTGTGTGGGTAGGCCTAGCGCCCGCGACAGGAAACGCCCCAAAGCGCAACGTGGACACATCCACATTTTTGAAAGAAAACAGAGGTGTTTTTTGCGAAGTGCCTACCTGTAGATTTTGGCCTCTAGCTCAGCCGGCACCTATCGAAACCTACCAAACCTGTGCATTTCTGAAAACTAGAGACCTAAGGGAATCCAAGGAGGGGTGACTTGCGGGGCTCGGACCAGGTTCTGTTACCCAGAATCCTTTGCAAACCTCAAAATTTGGCTAAAAAAACACATGTTCCTCACATTTCTGTGGCAGAAAGTTCTGGAATCTGAGAGGAGCCATAAATTTCCTTCCACCCAGCGTTCCCCCAAGTCTCCCGATAAAAATGATACCTCACTTGTGTGGGTAGGCCTAGCGCCCGCGACAGGAAACGCCCCAAAGCGCAACGTGGACACATCCACATTTTTTAAAGAAAACAGAGGTGTTTTTTGCGAAGTGCCTACCTGTAGATTTTGGCCTCTAGCTCAGCCGGCACCTAAGGAAACCTACCAAACCTGTGCATTTCTGAAAACTAGAGACCTAGGGGAATCCAAGGAGGGGTGACTTGCGGGGCTCGGACCAGGTTCTGTTACCCAGAATCCTTTGCAAACCTCAAAATTTGGCTAAAAAAACACATGTTCCTCACATTTCTGTGGCAGAAAGTTCTGGAATCTGAGAGGAGCCACAAATTTCATTCCACCCAGCGTTCCCCCAAGTCTCCCGATAAAAATGATACCTCACTTGTGTGGGTAGGCCTAGAGCCCGCGACAGGAAATGCCCCAAAGCGCAACGTGGACACATCCAAATTTTTGAAAGAAAACAGAGGTGTTTTTTGCGAAGTGCCTACCTGTAGATTTTGGCCTCTAGCTCAGCCGGCACCTAGGGAAACCTACCAAACCTGTGCATTTATGAAAACTAGAGACCTAGGGGAAATCCAAGGAGGGGTGACTTTCGGGGCTCGGACCTGGTTCTGTTACCCAGAATCCTTTGCAAATCTCAAAATTTGGCTAAAAAAACACATGTTCCTCACATTTCTGTGGCAGAAAGTTCTGGAATCTGAGAGGAGCCACAAATTTCCTTCCACCCAGCGTTCCCCCAAGTCTCCCGATAAAAATGATACCTCACTTGTGTGGGTAGGCCTAGCGCCCGCGACAGGAACCGCCCCAAAGCGCAACGTGGACACATCCAAATTTTTGAAAGAAAACAGAGGTGTTTTTTGCGAAGTGCCTACCTGTAGATTTTGGCCTCTAGCTCAGCCGGCACCTAAGGAAACCTACCAAACCTGTGCATTTCTGAAAACTAGAGACCTAGGGGAATCCAAGGAGGTGTGACTTGCGGGGCTCGGACCAGGTTCTGTTACCCAGAATCCTTTGCAAATCTCAAAATTTGGCTAAAAAAACACATGTTCCTCACATTTCTGTGGCAGAAAGTTCTGGAATCTGAGAGGAGCCATAAATTTCCTTCCACCCAGCGTTCCCCGAAGTCTCCCGATAAAAATGATACCTCACTTGTGTGGGTAGGCCTAGCGCCCGCGACAGGAAACGCCCCAAAGCGCAACGTGGACACATCCACATTTTTTAAAGAAAACAGAGGTGTTTTTTGTGAAGTGCCTACCTGTAGATTTTGGCCTCTAGCTCAGCCGGCACCTAGGGAAACCTACCAAACCTGTGCATTTCTGAAAACTAGAGACCTAGGGGAATCCAAGGAGGGGTGACTTGCGGGGCTCGGACCAGGTCCTGTTACTCAGAATCCTTTGCAAACCTCAAAATTTGGCTAAAAAAACACATGTTCCTCACATTTCTGTGGCAGAAAGTTCTGGAATCTGAGAGGAGCCACAAATTTCCTTACACCCAGCGTTCCCCCAAGTCTCCCGATCAAAATGACACCTCACTTGTGTGGGTAGGACTAGCGCCCGCGACAGGAAACGCACCAAAGCGCAACGTGGACACATCCAAATTTTTGAAAGAAAACAGAGGTGTTTTTTGCGAAGTGCCTACCTGTAGATTTTGGCCTCTAGCTCAGCCGGCACCTAAGGAAACCTACCAAACCTGTGCATTTCTGAAAACTAGAGACCTAGGGGAATCCAAGGAGGGGTGACTTGCGGGGCTCGGACCAGGTTCTGTTACCCAGAATCCTTTGCAAACCTCAAAATTTGGCTAAAAAAACACATGTTCCTCACATTTCTGTGGCAGAAAGTTCTGGAATCTGAGAGGAGCCATAAATTTCCTTCCACCCAGCGTTCCCCCAAGTCTCCCGATACAAATGATACCTCACTTGTGTGGGTAGGCCTAGCGCCCGCGACAGGAAACGCCACAAAGCGCAACGTGGACACATCAACATTTTTTAAAGAAAACAGAGGTGTTTTTTGCGAAGTGCCTACCTGTAGATTTTGGCCTCTAGCTCAGCCGGCACCTAGGGAAACCTATCAAACCTGTGCATTTCTGAAAACTAGAGACCTAGGGGAATCCAAGGAGGAGTGAGTTGCGGGGCTCGGACCAGGTCCTGTTACTCAGAATCCTTTGCAAACCTCAAAATTTGGCTAAAAAAACACATGTTCCTCACATTTCTGTGGCAGAAAGTTCTGGAATCTGAGAGGAGCCACAAATTTCCTCCCACCCAGCGTTCCCCCAAGTCTCCCGATAAAAATGATACCTCACTTGTGTGGGTAGGACTAGCGCCCGCGACAGGAAACGCCCCAAAGCGCAACGTGGACACATCCAAATTTTTGAAAGAAAACAGAGGTGTTTTTTGTGAAGTGCCTACCTGTAGATTTTGGCCTCTAGCTCAGCCGGCACCTAGGGAAACCTACCAAACCTGTGCATTTCTGAAAACTAGAGACCTATGGGAATCCAAGGAGGGGTGACTTGCGGGGCTCGGAACAGGTTCTGTTACCCAGAATCCTTTGCAAACCCCAAAATTTGGCTAAAAAAACACATGTTCCTCACATTTCTGTGGCAGAAAGTTCTGGAATCTGAGAGGAGCCACAAATTTCCTTCCACCCAGCGTTCCCCCAAGTCTCCCGATCAAAATGACACCTCACTTGTGTGGGTAGGACTAGCGCCCGCGACAGGAAACGCACCAAAGCGCAACATGGACACATCCAAATTTTTGAAAGAAAACAGAGGTGTTTTTTGCGACGTGCCTACCTGTAGATTTTGGCCTCTAGCTCAGCCGGCACCTAAGGAAACCTACCAAACCTGTGCATTTCTGAAAACTAGAGACCTAGGGGAATCCAAGGAGGGGTGACTTGCGGGGCTCGGACCAGGTTCTGTTACCCAGAATCCTTTGCAAACCTCAAAATTTGGCTAAAAAACACATGTTCCTCACATTTCTGTGGCAGAAAGTTCTGGAATCTGAGAGGAGCCACAAATTTCATTCCACCCAGCGTTCCCCCAAGTCTCCCGATAAAAATGATACCTCACTTGTGTGGGTAGGCCTAGAGCCCGCGACAGGAAATGCCCCAAAGCGCAACGTGGACACATCCAGATTTTTGAAAGAAAACAGAGGTGTTTTTTGCGAAGTGCCTACCTGTAGATTTTGGCCTCTAGCTCAGCCGGCACCTAGGGAAACCTACCAAACCTGTGCATTTATGAAAACTAGAGACCTAGGGGAAATCCAAGGAGGGGTGACTTTCGGGGCTCGGACCAGGTTCTGTTACCCAGAATCCTTTGCAAATCTCAAAATTTGGCTAAAAAAACACATGTTCCTCACATTTCTGTGGCAGAAAGTTCTGGAATCTGAGAGGAGCCACAAATTTCCTTCCACCCAGCGTTCCCCCAAGTCTCCCGATAAAAATGATACCTCACTTGTGTGGGTAGGCCTAGCGCCCGCGACAGGAACCGCCCCAAAGCGCAACGTGGACACATCCAAATTTTTGAAAGAAAACAGAGGTGTTTTTTGCGAAGTGCCTACCTGTAGATTTTGGCCTCTAGCTCAGCCGGCACCTAAGGAAACCTACCAAACCTGTGCATTTCTGAAAACTAGAGACCTAGGGGAATCCAAGGAGGTGTGACTTGCGTGGCTCGGACCAGGTTCTGTTACCCAGAATCCTTTGCAAATCTCAAAATTTGGCTAAAAAAACACATGTTCCTCACATTTCTGTGGCAGAAAGTTCTGGAATCTGAGAGGAGCCACAAATTTCCTTCCACCCAGCGTTCCCCCAAGTCTCCCGATAAAAATGATACCTCACTTGTGTGGGTAGGCCTAGAGCCCGCGACAGGAAACGCCCCAAAGCGCAATGTGGACACATCCAAATTTTTGAAAGAAAACAGAGGTGTTTTTTGCGAAGTGCCTACCTGTAGATTTTGGCCTCTAGCTCAGCCGGCACCTAGGGAAACCTACCAAACCTGTGCATTTCTGAAAACTAGAGACCTAGGGGAATCCAAGGAGGGGTGACTTGCGGGGTTCGGACCAGGTTCTGTTACCCAGAATCCTTTGCAAACCTCAAAATTTGGCTAAAAAAACACATGTTCCTCACATTTCTGTGGCAGAAAGTTCTGGAATCTGAGAGGAGCCACAAATTTCCTTCCACCCAGCGTTCCCCCTAGTCTCCCGATAAAAATGATATCTCACTTGTGTGGGTAGGACTAGCGCCCGCGACAGGAAACGCCCCAAAGCGCAACGTGGACACATCCAAATTTTTGAATGAAAACAGAGGTGTTTTTTGCAAAGTGCCTACCTGTAGATTTTGGCCTCTAGCTCAGCCGGCACCTAGGGAAACCTACCAAACCTGTGCATTTCTGAAAACTAGAGACCTATGGGAATCCAAGGAGGGGTGACTTGCGGGGCTCGGACCAGGTTCTGTTACACAGAATCCTTTGCAAACCTCAAAATTTCGCTAAAAAAACACATGTTTCTCACATTTCTGTGGCAGAAAGTTCTGGAATCTGAGAGGAGCCACAAATTTCCTTCCACTCAGCGTTCCCCTAAGTCTCCCGATAAAAATGATACCTCACTTGTGTGGGTAGGCCTAGCGCCCGCGACAGGAAACGCCCCAAAGCGCAACGTGGACACATCCAAATTTTTGAAAGAAAACAGAGGTATTTTTTGCGAAGTGCCTACCTGTAGATTTTGGACTCTAGCTCAGCCGGCACCTAGGGAAACCTACCAAACCTGTGCATTTCTGAAAACTAGAGACCTAGGGGAATCCAAGGAGAGGTGACTTGCGGGGCTCGGACCAGGTTCTGTTACCCAGAATCCTTTGCCAACCTCAAAATTTGACTAAAAAAACACATGTTCCTCACATTTCTGTGGCAGAAAGTTCCGGAATCTGAGAGGAGCCACAAATTTCCTTCCACCCAGCGTTCCCCCAAGTCTCCCGATAAAAATGATACCTCACTTGTGTGGGTAGGCCTAGCGCCCGCGACAGGAAATGCCCCAAAGCGCAACGTGGACAGATCCAAATTTTTCAAAGAAAACAGAGGTGTTTTTTGCGAAGTGCCTACCTGTAGATTTTGGCCTCTAGCTCAGCTGGCACCTAGGGAAACCTACCAAACCTGTGCATTTCTGAAAACTAGAGACCTAGGGGAATCCAAGGAGGTGTGACTTGCGGGGCTCGGACCAGGTTCTGTTACCCAGAATCCTTTGCAAACCTCAAAATTTGGATAAAAAAACACATGTTCCTCACATTTCTGTGGCAGAAAGTTCTGGAATCTGAGAAGAGCCACAAATTTCCTTCCACCCAGCGTTCCCCCAAGTCTCCCGATAAAAATGATACCTCACTTGTATGGGTAGGCCTAGCGCCCGCGACAGGAAACGCCCCAAAGCGCAACGTGGACACATCCAAATTTTTGAAAGAAAACAGAGGTGTTTTTTGCGAAGTGCCTACCTGTAGATTTTGGCCTCTAGTTCAGCCGGCACCTAGGGAAACCTACCAAACCTGTGCATTTCTGAAAACTAGAGACCTAGGGGAATCCAAGGAGGGGTGACTTGCGGGGCTCGGACCAGGTTCTGTTACCCAGAATCCTTTGCAAATCTCAAGATGTGGCTAAAAAAACACATGTTCCTCACATTTCTGTGGCAGAAAGTTCTGGAATCTGAGAGGAGCCACAAATTTCCTTCCACCCAGCGTTCCCCCAAGTCTCCCGATAAAAATGATACCTCACTTGTGTGGGTAGGGCTAGCGCCCGCGACAGGAAACGCCCCAAAGCGCAACGTGGACACATCCAAATTTTTGAAAGAAAACAGGTGTTTTTTGCGAAGTGCCTACCTTTAGATTTTGGCCTCTAGCTCAGCCGGCACCTAAGGAAACCTACCAAACCTGTGCATTTCTGAAAACTAGAGACCTAGGGGAATCCAAGGAGGTGTGACTTGCGAGGCTCGGACCAGGTTCTGTTACCCAGAATCCTTTGCAAACCTCAAAATTTGGCTAAAAAACACATGTTCCTCACATTTCTGTGGCAGAAAGTTCTGGAATCTGAGAGGAGCCACAAATTTAATTCCACCCAGCGTTCCCCCAAGTCTCCCGATAAAAATGATACCTCACTTGTGTGGGTAGGCCTAGCGCCCGCGACAGGAAACGCCCCAAAGCGCAACGTGGACACATCCAAATTTTTGAAAGAAAACAGAGGTGTTTTTTGCGAAGTGCCTACCTGTAGATTTTGGACTCTAGCTCAGCCGGCACCTAGGGAAACCTACCAAACCTGTGCATTTCTAAAAACTAGAGACCTAGGGGAATCCAAGGAGAGGTGACTTGCGGGGCTCGGACCAGGTTCTGTTACCCAGAATCCTTTGCAAACCTCAAAATTTGACTAAAAAAACACATGTTCCTCACATTTCTGTGGCAGAAGGTTCCGGAATCTGAGAGGAGCCACAAATTTCCTTCCACTCAGCGTTCCCCCAAGTCTCCCGATAAAAATGATACCTCACTTGTGTGGGTAGGCCTAGCGCCCGCGACAGGAAATGCCCCAAAGCGCAACGTGGACAGATCCAAATTTTTGAAATAAAACAGAGGTGTTTTTTGCGAAGTGCCTACCTGTAGATTTTGGCCTCTAGCTCAGCTGGCACCTAAGGAAACCTACCAAACCTGTGCATTTTTTAAAACTAGAGACCTAGGGGAATCCAAGATGGGGTGACTTGTGGGGCCCTGACCAGGTTCTGTTATCCAGAATCCTTTGCAAACCTCAAAATTTGGCTAAAAAACACATGTTCCTCACATTTCTGTGGCAGAAAGTTCTGGAATCTGAGAGGAGCCACAAATTTCATTCCACCCAGCGTTCCCCCAAGTCTCCCGATAAAAATGATACCTCACTTGTGTGGGTAGGCCTAGCGCCCGCGACAGGAATCGCCCCAAAGCGCAACGTGGACACATCCAAATTTTTGAAAGAAAACAGAGGTGTTTTTTGCGAAGTGCCTACCTGTAGATTTTGGACTCTAGCTCAGCCGGCACCTAGGGAAACCTACCAAACCTGTGCATTTCTAAAAACTAGAGACCTAGGGGAATCCAAGGAGAGGTGACTTGCGGGGCTCGGACCAGGTTCTGTTACCCAGAATCCTTTGCAAACCTCAAAATTTGACTAAAAAAACACATGTTCCTCACATTTCTGTGGCAGAAAGTTCCGGAATCTGAGAGGAGCCACAAATTTCCTTCCACCCAGCGTTCCCCCAAGTCTCCCGATAAAAATGATACCTCACTTGTGTGGGTAGGCCTAGCGCCCGCGACAGGAAATGCCCCAAAGCGCAACGTGGACAGATCCAAATTTTTGAAAGAAAACAGAGGTGTTTTTTGCGAAGTGCCTACCTGTAGATTTTGGCCTCTAGCTCAGCTGGCACCTAGGGAAACCTACCAAACCTGTGCATTTCTGAAAACTAGAGACCTAGGGGAATCCAAGGAGGTGTGACTTGCGGGGCTCGGACCAGGTTCTGTTACCCAGAATCCTTTGCAAACCTCAAAATTTGGATAAAAAAACACATGTTCCTCACATTTCTGTGGCAGAAAGTTCTGGAATCTGAGAAGAGCCACAAATTTCCTTCCACCCAGCGTTCCCCCAAGTCTCCCGATAAAAATGATACCTCACTTGTATGGGTAGGCCTAGCGCCCGCGACAGGAAACGCCCCAAAGCGCAACGTGGACACATCCAAATTTTTGAAAGAAAACAGAGGTGTTTTTTGCGAAGTGCCTACCTGTAGATTTTGGCCTCTAGTTCAGCCGGCACCTAGGGAAACCTACCAAACCTGTGCATTTCTGAAAACTAGAGACCTAGGGGAATCCAAGGAGGGGTGACTTGCGGGGCTCGGACCAGGTTCTGTTACCCAGAATCCTTTGCAAATCTCAAAATGTGGCTAAAAAAACACATGTTCCTCACATTTCTGTGGCAGAAAGTTCTGGAATCTGAGAGGAGCCACAAATTTCCTTCCACCCAGCGTTCCCCCAAGTCTCCCGATAAAAATGATACCTCACTTGTGTGGGTAGGGCTAGCGCCCGCGACAGGAAACGCCCCAAAGCGCAACGTGGACACATCCAAATTTTTGAAAGAAAACAGAGGTGTTTTTTGCGAAGTGCCTACCTTTAGATTTTGGCCTCTAGCTCAGCCGGCACCTAAGGAAACCTACCAAACCTGTGCATTTCTGAAAACTAGAGACCTAGGGGAATCCAAGGAGGTGTGACTTGCGAGGCTCGGACCAGGTTCTGTTACCCAGAATCCTTTGCAAACCTCAAAATTTGGCTAAAAAACACATGTTCCTCACATTTCTGTGGCAGAAAGTTCTGGAATCTGAGAGGAGCCACAAATTTCATTCCACCCAGCGTTCCCCCAAGTCTCCCGATAAAAATGATACCTCACTTGTGTGGGTAGGCCTAGCGCCCGCGACAGGAAACGCCCCAAAGCGCAACGTGGACACATCCACATTTTTGAAAGAAAACAGAGGTGTTTTTTGCGAAGTGCCTACCTGTAGATTTTGGCCTCTAGCTCAGCCGGCACCTAGGGAAACCTACCAAACCTGTGCATTTCTGAAAACTAGAGACCTAGGGGAATCCAAGGAGGGGTGACTTGAGAGGCTCGGACCAGGTTCTGTTACCCAGAATCCTTTGCAAACCTCAAAATTTGGCTAAAAAAACACATGTTCCTCACATTTCTGTGGCAGAAAGTTCTGGAATCTGAGAAGAGAAACAAATTTCCTTCCACCCAGCGTTCCCCCAAGTCTCCAGATAAAAATGATACCTCACTTGTGTGGGTAGGACTAGCGCCCGCGACAGGAAACGCCCCAAAGCGCAACGTGGACACATCCAAATTTTTGAAAGAAAACAGAGGTGTTTTTTGCGAAGTGCCTACCTGTAGATTTTGGCCTCTAGCTCAGCCGGCACCTATCGAAACCTACCAAACCTGTGCATTTCTGAAAACTAGAGACCGAGGGGAATCCAAGGAGGGGTGACTTGCGGGGCTCGGACCAGGTTCTGTTACCCAGAATCCTTTGCAAATCTCAAAATTTGGCTAAAAAAACACATGTTCCTCACATTTCTGTGGCAGAAAGTTCTGGAATCTGAGAGGAGCCACAAATTTCCTTCCACCCAGCGTTCCCCCAAGTCTCCCGATAAAAATGATACCTCACTTGTGTGGGTAGGACTAGCGCCCGCGACAGGAAATGCCCCAAAGCGCAACGTGGACACATCCACATTTTTGAAAGAAAACAGAGGTGTTTTTTGCGAAGTGCCTACCTGTAGATTTTGGCCTCTAGCTCAGCTGGCACCTAGGGAAACCTACCAAACCTGTGCATTTCTGAAAACTAGAGACCTAGGGGAATCCAAGGAGGGGTGACTTGCGGGGCTCGGACCAGGTTCTGTTACCCAGAATCCTTTGCAAACCTCAAAATTTGGCTAAAAAAACACATGTTCCTCACATTTCTGTGGCAGAAAGTTCTGGAATCTGAGAAGAGCCACGAATTTCCTTCCACCCAGCGTTCCCCCAAGTCTCCCGATAAAAATGATACCTCACTTGTGTGGGTAGGACTAGCGCCCGCGACAGGAAACTCCCCAAAGCGCAACGTGGACACATCCAAATTTTTGAAAGAAAACAGAGGTGTTTTTTGCGAAGTGCCTACCTGTAGATTTTGGCCTCTAGCTCAGCCGGCACCTAGGGAAACCTACCAAACCTGTGCATTTCTGAAAACTAGAGACCTATGGGAATCCAAGGAGGTGTGATTTGCGGGGCTCGGACCAGGTTCTGTTACCCAGAATCCTTTGCAAACCTCAAAATTTGGCTAAAAAACACATGTTCCTCACATTTCTGTTGCAGAAAGTTCTGGAATCTGAGAGGAGCCACAAATTTCCTTCCACCCAGCGTTCCCCCAAGTCTCCCGATAAAAATGATACCTCACTTGTGTGGGTAGGACTAGCGCCCGCGACAGGAAACGCCCCAAAGCGCAACGTGGACACATCCAAATTTTTGAAAGAAAACAGAGGTGTTTTTTGCGAAGTGCCTACCTGTAGATTTTGGCCTCTAGCTCAGCTGGCACCTAGGGAAACCTACCAAACCTGTGCATTTCTGAACACTAGAGACCTAGGGGAATCCAAGGAGGTGTGACTTGCGGGGCTCGGACCAGGTTCTGTTACCCAGAATCCTTTGCAAACCTCAAAATTTGGATAAAAAAACACATGTTCCTCACATTTCTGTGGCAGAAAGTTCTGGAATCTGAGAGGAGCCACAAATTTCATTCCACCCAGCGTTCCCCCAAGTCTCCCGATAAAAATGATACCTCACTTGTGTGGGTAGGCCTAGAGCCCGCGACAGGAAATGCCCCAAAGCGCAACGTGGACACATCCAAATTTTTGAAAGAAAACAGAGGTGTTTTTTGCGAAGTGCCTACCTGTAGATTTTGGCCTCTAGCTCAGCCGGCACCTAAGGAAACCTACCAAACCTGTGCATTTCTGAAAACTAGAGACCTAGGGGAATCCAAGGAGCTGTGACTTGCGGGGCTCGGACCAGGTTCTGTTACCCAGAATCCTTTGCAAATCTTAAAATTTGGCTAAAAAAACACATGTTCCTCACATTTCTGTGGCAGAAAGTTCTGGAATCTGAGAGGAGCCATAAATTTCCTTCCACCCAGCGTTCCCCGAAGTCTCCCGATAAAAATGTTACCTCACTTGTGTGGGTAGGCCTAGCGCCCGCGACAGGAAACGACCCAAAGCGCAACGTGGACACATCCACATTTTTTAAAGAAAACAGAGGTGTTTTTTGCGAAGTGCCTACCTGTAGATTTTGGCCTCTAGCTCAGCTGGCACCTAGGGAAACCTACCAAACCTGTGCATTTCTGAAAACTAGAGACCTAGGGGAATCCAAGGAGGGGTGACTTGCGGGGCTCGGACCAGGTCCTGTTACTCAGAATCCTTTGCAAACCTCAAAATTTGGATAAAAAAACACATGTTCCTCACATTTCTGTGGCAGAAAGTTCTGGAATCTGAGAGGAGCCACAAATTTCCTTCCACCCAGCGTTCCCCCAAGTCTCCCGATAAAAATGATACCTCACTTGTGTGGGTAGGACTAGCGCCCGCGACAGGAAACGCCCCAAAGCGCAACGTGGACACATCCAAATTTTTGAAAGAAAACAGAGGTGTTTTTTGCGAAGTGCCTACCTGTAGATTTTGGCCTCTAGCTCAGCCGGCACCTAGGGAAACCTACCAAACCTGTGCATTTCTGAAAACTAGAGACCTATGGGAATCCAAGGAGGGGTGACTTGCGGGGCTCGGACCAGGTTCTGTTACCCAGAATCCTTTGCAAACCTCAAAATTTGGCTAAAAAAACACATGTTCCTCACATTTCTGTGGCAGAAAGTTCTGGAATCTGAGAGGAGCCACAAATTTCCTTCCACCCAGCGTTCCCCCAAGTCTCCCGATCAAAATGACACCTCACTTGTGTGGGTAGGACTAGCGCCCGCGACAGGAAACGCACCAAAGCGCAACATGGACACATCCAAATTTTTGAAAGAAAACAGAGGTGTTTTTTGCGAAGTGCCTACCTGTAGATTTTGGCCTCTAGCTCAGCCGGCACCTAAGGAAACCTACCAAACCTGTGCATTTCTGAAAACTAGAGACCTAGGGGAATCCAAGGAGGGGTGACTTGCGGGGCTCGGACCAGGTTCTGTTACCCAGAATCCTTTGCAAACCTCAAAATTTGGCTAAAAAAACACATGTTCCTCACATTTCTGTGGCAGAAAGTTCTGGAATCTGAGAGGAGCCACAAATTTCATTCCACCCAGCGTTCCCCCAAGTCTCCCGATAAAAATGATACCTCACTTGTGTGGGTAGGCCTAGAGCCCGCGACAGGAAATGCCCCAAAGCGCAACGTGGACACATCCAAATTTTTGAAAGAAAACAGAGGTGTTTTTTGCGAAGTGCCTACCTGTAGATTTTGGCCTCTAGCTCAGCCGGCACCTAGGGAAACCTACCAAACCTGTGCATTTATGAAAACTAGAGACCTAGGGAAATCCAAGGAGGGGTGACTTTCGGGGCTCGGACCAGGTTCTGTTACCCAGAATCCTTTGCAAATCTCAAAATTTGGCTAAAAAAACACATGTTCCTCACATTTCTGTGGCAGAAAGTTCTGGAATCTGAGAGGAGCCACAAATTTCCTTCCACCCAGCGTTCCCCCAAGTCTCCCGATAAAAATGATACCTCACTTGTGTGGGTAGGCCTAGAGCCCGCGACAGGAAACGCCCCAAAGCGCAATGTGGACACATCCAAATTTTTGAAAGAAAACAGAGGTGTTTTTTGCGAAGTGCCTACCTGTAGATTTTGGCCTCTAGCTCAGCCGGCACCTAGGGAAACCTACCAAACCTGTGCATTTCTGAAAACTAGAGACCTATGGGAATCCAAGGAGGGGTGACTTGCGGGGCTCGGACCAGGTTCTGTTACACAGAATCCTTTGCAAACCTCAAAATTTCGCTAAAAAAACACATGTTTCTCACATTTCTGTGGCAGAAAGTTCTGGAATCTGAGAGGAGCCACAAATTTCCTTCCACTCAGCGTTCCCCTAAGTCTCCCGATAAAAATGATACCTCACTTGTGTGGGTAGGCCTAGCGCCCGCGACAGGAAACGCCCCAAAGCGCAACGTGGACACATCCAAATTTTTGAAAGAAAACAGAGGTGTTTTTTGCGAAGTGCCTACCTGTAGATTTTGGACTCTCGCTCAGCTGGCACCTAGGGAAACCTACCAAACCTGTGCATTTCTGAAAACTAGAGACCTAGGGGAATCCAAGGAGGGGTGACTTGAGAGGCTCGGACCAGGTTCTGTTACCCAGAATCCTTTGCAAACCTCAAAATTTGGCTAAAAAAACACATGTTCCTCACATTTCTGTGGCAGAAAGTTCTGGAATCTGAGAAGAGAAACAAATTTCCTTCCACCCAGCGTTCCCCCAAGTCTCCAGATAAAAATGATACCTCACTTGTGTGGGTAGGACTAGCGCCCGCGACAGGAAACGCCCCAAAGCGCAACGTGGACACATCCAAATTTTTGAAAGAAAACAGAGGTGTTTTTTGCGAAGTGCCTACCTGTAGATTTTGGCCTCTAGCTCAGCCGGCACCTATCGAAACCTACCAAACCTGTGCATTTCTGAAAACTAGAGACCGAGGGGAATCCAAGGAGGGGTGACTTGCGGGGCTCGGACCAGGTTCTGTTACCCAGAATCCTTTGCAAATCTCAAAATTTGGCTAAAAAAACACATGTTCCTCACATTTCTGTGGCAGAAAGTTCTGGAATCTGAGAGGAGCCACAAATTTCCTTCCACCCAGCGTTCCCCCAAGTCTCCCGATAAAAATGATACCTCACTTGTGTGGGTAGGACTAGCGCCCGCGACAGGAAATGCCCCAAAGCGCAACGTGGACACATCCACATTTTTGAAAGAAAACAGAGGTGTTTTTTGCGAAGTGCCTACCTGTAGATTTTGGCCTCTAGCTCAGCTGGCACCTAGGGAAACCTACCAAACCTGTGCATTTCTGAAAACTAGAGACCTAGGGGAATCCAAGGAGGGGTGACTTGCGGGGCTCGGACCAGGTTCTGTTACCCAGAATCCTTTGCAAACCTCAAAATTTGGCTAAAAAAACACATGTTCCTCACATTTCTGTGGCAGAAAGTTCTGGAATCTGAGAAGAGCCACGAATTTCCTTCCACCCAGCGTTCCCCCAAGTCTCCCGATAAAAATGATACCTCACTTGTGTGGGTAGGACTAGCGCCCGCGACAGGAAACTCCCCAAAGCGCAACGTGGACACATCCAAATTTTTGAAAGAAAACAGAGGTGTTTTTTGCGAAGTGCCTACCTGTAGATTTTGGCCTCTAGCTCAGCCGGCACCTAGGGAAACCTACCAAACCTGTGCATTTCTGAAAACTAGAGACCTATGGGAATCCAAGGAGGTGTGATTTGCGGGGCTCGGACCAGGTTCTGTTACCCAGAATCCTTTGCAAACCTCAAAATTTGGCTAAAAAACACATGTTCCTCACATTTCTGTTGCAGAAAGTTCTGGAATCTGAGAGGAGCCACAAATTTCCTTCCACCCAGCGTTCCCCCAAGTCTCCCGATAAAAATGATACCTCACTTGTGTGGGTAGGACTAGCGCCCGCGACAGGAAACGCCCCAAAGCGCAACGTGGACACATCCAAATTTTTGAAAGAAAACAGAGGTGTTTTTTGCGAAGTGCCTACCTGTAGATTTTGGCCTCTAGCTCAGCTGGCACCTAGGGAAACCTACCAAACCTGTGCATTTCTGAACACTAGAGACCTAGGGGAATCCAAGGAGGTGTGACTTGCGGGGCTCGGACCAGGTTCTGTTACCCAGAATCCTTTGCAAACCTCAAAATTTGGATAAAAAAACACATGTTCCTCACATTTCTGTGGCAGAAAGTTCTGGAATCTGAGAGGAGCCACAAATTTCATTCCACCCAGCGTTCCCCCAAGTCTCCCGATAAAAATGATACCTCACTTGTGTGGGTAGGCCTAGAGCCCGCGACAGGAAATGCCCCAAAGCGCAACGTGGACACATCCAAATTTTTGAAAGAAAACAGAGGTGTTTTTTGCGAAGTGCCTACCTGTAGATTTTGGCCTCTAGCTCAGCCGGCACCTAAGGAAACCTACCAAACCTGTGCATTTCTGAAAACTAGAGACCTAGGGGAATCCAAGGAGCTGTGACTTGCGGGGCTCGGACCAGGTTCTGTTACCCAGAATCCTTTGCAAATCTTAAAATTTGGCTAAAAAAACACATGTTCCTCACATTTCTGTGGCAGAAAGTTCTGGAATCTGAGAGGAGCCATAAATTTCCTTCCACCCAGCGTTCCCCGAAGTCTCCCGATAAAAATGTTACCTCACTTGTGTGGGTAGGCCTAGCGCCCGCGACAGGAAACGACCCAAAGCGCAACGTGGACACATCCACATTTTTTAAAGAAAACAGAGGTGTTTTTTGCGAAGTGCCTACCTGTAGATTTTGGCCTCTAGCTCAGCTGGCACCTAGGGAAACCTACCAAACCTGTGCATTTCTGAAAACTAGAGACCTAGGGGAATCCAAGGAGGGGTGACTTGCGGGGCTCGGACCAGGTCCTGTTACTCAGAATCCTTTGCAAACCTCAAAATTTGGATAAAAAAACACATGTTCCTCACATTTCTGTGGCAGAAAGTTCTGGAATCTGAGAGGAGCCACAAATTTCCTTCCACCCAGCGTTCCCCCAAGTCTCCCGATAAAAATGATACCTCACTTGTGTGGGTAGGACTAGCGCCCGCGACAGGAAACGCCCCAAAGCGCAACGTGGACACATCCAAATTTTTGAAAGAAAACAGAGGTGTTTTTTGCGAAGTGCCTACCTGTAGATTTTGGCCTCTAGCTCAGCCGGCACCTAGGGAAACCTACCAAACCTGTGCATTTCTGAAAACTAGAGACCTATGGGAATCCAAGGAGGGGTGACTTGCGGGGCTCGGACCAGGTTCTGTTACCCAGAATCCTTTGCAAACCTCAAAATTTGGCTAAAAAAACACATGTTCCTCACATTTCTGTGGCAGAAAGTTCTGGAATCTGAGAGGAGCCACAAATTTCCTTCCACCCAGCGTTCCCCCAAGTCTCCCGATCAAAATGACACCTCACTTGTGTGGGTAGGACTAGCGCCCGCGACAGGAAACGCACCAAAGCGCAACATGGACACATCCAAATTTTTGAAAGAAAACAGAGGTGTTTTTTGCGAAGTGCCTACCTGTAGATTTTGGCCTCTAGCTCAGCCGGCACCTAAGGAAACCTACCAAACCTGTGCATTTCTGAAAACTAGAGACCTAGGGGAATCCAAGGAGGGGTGACTTGCGGGGCTCGGACCAGGTTCTGTTACCCAGAATCCTTTGCAAACCTCAAAATTTGGCTAAAAAAACACATGTTCCTCACATTTCTGTGGCAGAAAGTTCTGGAATCTGAGAGGAGCCACAAATTTCATTCCACCCAGCGTTCCCCCAAGTCTCCCGATAAAAATGATACCTCACTTGTGTGGGTAGGCCTAGAGCCCGCGACAGGAAATGCCCCAAAGCGCAACGTGGACACATCCAAATTTTTGAAAGAAAACAGAGGTGTTTTTTGCGAAGTGCCTACCTGTAGATTTTGGCCTCTAGCTCAGCCGGCACCTAGGGAAACCTACCAAACCTGTGCATTTATGAAAACTAGAGACCTAGGGAAATCCAAGGAGGGGTGACTTTCGGGGCTCGGACCAGGTTCTGTTACCCAGAATCCTTTGCAAATCTCAAAATTTGGCTAAAAAAACACATGTTCCTCACATTTCTGTGGCAGAAAGTTCTGGAATCTGAGAGGAGCCACAAATTTCCTTCCACCCAGCGTTCCCCCAAGTCTCCCGATAAAAATGATACCTCACTTGTGTGGGTAGGCCTAGAGCCCGCGACAGGAAACGCCCCAAAGCGCAATGTGGACACATCCAAATTTTTGAAAGAAAACAGAGGTGTTTTTTGCGAAGTGCCTACCTGTAGATTTTGGCCTCTAGCTCAGCCGGCACCTAGGGAAACCTACCAAACCTGTGCATTTCTGAAAACTAGAGACCTATGGGAATCCAAGGAGGGGTGACTTGCGGGGCTCGGACCAGGTTCTGTTACACAGAATCCTTTGCAAACCTCAAAATTTCGCTAAAAAAACACATGTTTCTCACATTTCTGTGGCAGAAAGTTCTGGAATCTGAGAGGAGCCACAAATTTCCTTCCACTCAGCGTTCCCCTAAGTCTCCCGATAAAAATGATACCTCACTTGTGTGGGTAGGCCTAGCGCCCGCGACAGGAAACGCCCCAAAGCGCAACGTGGACACATCCAAATTTTTGAAAGAAAACAGAGGTGTTTTTTGCGAAGTGCCTACCTGTAGATTTTGGACTCTCGCTCAGCTGGCACCTAGGGAAACCTACCAAACCTGTGCATTTCTGAAAACTAGAGACCTAGGGGAATCCAAGGAGGTGTGACTTGCTGGGCTCGGACCAGGTTCTGTTACCCAGAATCCTTTGCAAACCTCAAAATTTGGATAAAAAAACACATGTTCCTCACATTTCTGTGGCAGAAATTTCTGGAATCTGAGAAGAGCCACAAATTTCCTTCCACCCAGCGTTCCCCCAAGTCTCCCGATAAAAATGATACCTCACTTGTATGGGTAGGCCTAGCGCCCGCGACAGGAAACGCCCCAAAGCGCAACGTGGACACATCCAAATTTTTGAAAGAAAACAGAGGTGTTTTTTGCGAAGTGCCTACCTGTAGATTTTGGCCTCTAGTTCAGCCGGCACCTAGGGAAACCTACCAAACCTGTGCATTTCTGAAAACTAGAGACCTAGGGGAATCCAAGGAGGGGTGACTTGCGGGGCTCGGACCAGGTTCTGTTACCCAGAATCCTTTGCAAACCTCAAAATTTGGCTAAAAAAACACATGTTCCTCACATTTCTGTGGCAGAAAGTTCTGGAATCTGAGAAGAGCCACGAATTTCCTTACACCCAGCGTTCCCCCAAGTCTCCCGATAAAAATGATACCTCACTTGTGTGGGTAGGACTAGCGCCCGCGACAGGAAACGCACCAAAGTGCAACGTGGACACATCCAAATTTTTGAAAGAAAACAGAGGTGTTTTTTGCGAAGTGCCTACCTGTAGATTTTGGCCTCTAGCTCAGCCGGCACCTAAGGAAACCTACCAAACCTGTGCATTTCTGAAAACTAGAGACCTAGGGGAATCCAAGGAGGGGTGACTTGCGGGGCTCGGACCAGGTTCTGTTACCCAGAATCCTTTGCAAACCTCAAAATTTGGCTAAAAAAACACATGTTCCTCACATTTCTGTGGCAGAAAGTTCTGGAATCTGAGAGGAGCCATAAATTTCCTTCCACCCAGCGTTCCCCCAAGTCTCCCGATACAAATGATACCTCACTTGTGTGGGTAGGCCTAGCGACCGCGACAGGAAACGCCACAAAGCGCAACGTGGACACATCAACATTTTTTAAAGAAAACAGAGGTGTTTTTTGCGAAGTGCCTACCTGTAGATTTTGGCCTCTAGCTCAGCCGGCACCTAAGGAAACCTACCAAACCTGTGCATTTCTGAAAACTAGAGACCTAGGGGAATCCAAGGAGGAGTGACTTGCGGGGCTCGGACCAGGTCCTGTTACTCAGAATCCTTTGCAAACCTCAAAATTTGGCTAAAAAAAACACATGTTCCGCACATTTCTGTGGCAGAAAGTTCTGGAATCTGAGAGGAGCCACAAATTTCCTCCCACCCAGCGTTCCCCCAAGTCTCCCGATAAAAATGATACCTCACTTGTGTGGGTAGGACTAGCGCCCGCGACAGGAAACGCCCCAAAGCGCAACGTGGACACATCCACATTTTTGAAAGAAAACAGAGGTGTTTTTTGTGAAGTGCCTACCTGTAGATTTTGGCCTCTAGCTCAGCCGGCACCTAGGGAAACCTACCAAACCTGTGCATTTCTGAAAACTAGAGACCTATGGGAATCCAAGGAGGGGTGACTTGCGGGGCTCGGAACAGGTTCTGTTACCCAGAATCCTTTGCAAACCCCAAAATTTGGCTAAAAAAACACATGTTCCTCACATTTCTGTGGCAGAAAGTTCTGGAATCTGAGAGGAGCCACAAATTTCCTTCCACCCAGCGTTCCCCCAAGTCTCCCGATCAAAATGACACCTCACTTGTGTGGGTAGGACTAGCGCCCGCGACAGGAAACGCACCAAAGCGCAACATGGACACATCCAAATTTTTGAAAGAAAACAGAGGTGTTTTTTGCGACGTGCCTACCTGTAGATTTTGGCCTCTAGCTCAGCCGGCACCTAAGGAAACCTACCAAACCTGTGCATTTCTGAAAACTAGAGACCTAGGGGAATCCAAAGGAGGGGTGACTTGCGGGGCTCGGACCAGGTTCTGTTACCCAGAATCCTTTGCAAACCTCAAAATTTGGCTAAAAAAACACATGTTCCTCACATTTCTGTGGCAGAAAGTTCTGGAATCTGAGAGGAGCCACAAATTTCATTCCACCCAGCGTTCCCCCAAGTCTCCCGATAAAAATGATACCTCACTTGTGTGGGTAGGCCTAGAGCCCGCGACAGGAAATGCCCCAAAGCGCAACGTGGACACATCCAGATTTTTGAAAGAAAACAGAGGTGTTTTTTGCGAAGTGCCTACCTGTAGATTTTGGCCTCTAGCTCAGCCGGCACCTAGGGAAACCTACCAAACCTGTGCATTTATGAAAACTAGAGACCTAGGGGAAATCCAAGGAGGGGTGACTTTCGGGGCTCGGACCAGGTTCTGTTACCCAGAATCCTTTGCAAATCTCAAAATTTGGCTAAAAA
This sequence comes from Pleurodeles waltl, assembly GCF_031143425.1. NCBI lineage: Eukaryota > Metazoa > Chordata > Amphibia > Caudata > Salamandridae > Pleurodeles > Pleurodeles waltl. The sequence goes on along the minus strand of NW_027149843.1, from coordinate 375,853 downwards.
AACACATGTTCCTCACATTTCTGTGGCAGAAAGTTCTGGAATCTGAGAGGAGCCACAAATTTCCTTCCACCCAGCGTTCCCCCAAGTCTCCCGATAAAAATGATACCTCACTTGTGTGGGTAGGCCTAGCGCCCGCGACAGGAACCGCCCCAAAGCGCAACGTGGACACATCCAAATTTTTGAAAGAAAACAGAGGTGTTTTTTGCGAAGTGCCTACCTGTAGATTTTGGCCTCTAGCTCAGCCGGCACCTAAGGAAACCTACCAAACCTGTGCATTTCTGAAAACTAGAGACCTAAGGGAATCCAAGGAGGTGTGACTTGCGGGGCTCGGACCAGGTTCTGTTACCCAGAATCCTTTGCAAATCTCAAAATTTGGCTAAAAAAACACATGTTCCTCACATTTCTGTGGCAGAAAGTTCTGGAATCTGAGAGGAGCCACAAATTTCCTTCCACCCAGCGTTCCCCCAAGTCTCCCGATAAAAATGATACCTCACTTGTGTGGGTAGGCCTAGAGCCCGCGACAGGAAACGCCCCAAAGCGCAATGTGGACACATCCAAATTTTTGAAAGAAAACAGAGGTGTTTTTTGCGAAGTGCCTACCTGTAGATTTTGGCCTCTAGCTCAGCCGGCACCTAGGGAAACCTACCAAACCTGTGCATTTCTGAAAACTAGAGACCTAGGGGAATCCAAGGAGGGGTGACTTGCGGGGTTCGGACCAGGTTCTGTTACCCAGAATCCTTTGCAAACCTCAAAATTTGGCTAAAAAAACACATGTTCCTCACATTTCTGTGGCAGAAAGTTCTGGAATCTGAGAGGAGCCACAAATTTCCTTCCACCCAGCGTTCCCCCTAGTCTCCCGATAAAAATGATATCTCACTTGTGTGGGTAGGACTAGCGCCCGCGACAGGAAACGCCCCAAAGCGCAACGTGGACACATCCAAATTTTTGAATGAAAACAGAGGTGTTTTTTGCAAAGTGCCTACCTGTAGATTTTGGCCTCTAGCTCAGCCGGCACCTAGGGAAACCTACCAAACCTGTGCATTTCTGAAAACTAGAGACCTATGGGAATCCAAGGAGGGGTGACTTGCGGGGCTCGGACCAGGTTCTGTTACACAGAATCCTTTGCAAACCTCAAAATTTCGCTAAAAAAACACATGTTTCTCACATTTCTGTGGCAGAAAGTTCTGGAATCTGAGAGGAGCCACAAATTTCCTTCCACTCAGCGTTCCCCTAAGTCTCCCGATAAAAATGATACCTCACTTGTGTGGGTAGGCCTAGCGCCCGCGACAGGAAACGCCCCAAAGCGCAACGTGGACACATCCAAATTTTTGAAAGAAAACAGAGGTGTTTTTTGCGAAGTGCCTACCTGTAGATTTTGGACTCTAGCTCAGCCGGCACCTAGGGAAACCTACCAAACCTGTGCATTTCTGAAAACTAGAGACCTAGGGGAATCCAAGGAGAGGTGACTTGCGGGGCTCGGACCAGGTTCTGTTACCCAGAATCCTTTGCAAACCTCAAAATTTGACTAAAAAAACACATGTTCCTCACATTTCTGTGGCAGAAAGTTCCGGAATCTGAGAGGAGCCACAAATTTCCTTCCACCCAGCGTTCCCCCAAGTCTCCCGATAAAAATGATACCTCACTTGTGTGGGTAGGCCTAGCGCCCGCGACAGGAAATGCCCCAAAGCGCAACGTGGACAGATCCAAATTTTTGAAAGAAAACAGAGGTGTTTTTTGCGAAGTGCCTACCTGTAGATTTTGGCCTCTAGCTCAGCTGGCACCTAGGGAAACCTACCAAACCTGTGCATTTCTGAAAACTAGAGACCTAGGGGAATCCAAGGAGGTGTGACTTGCGGGGCTCGGACCAGGTTCTGTTACCCAGAATCCTTTGCAAACCTCAAAATTTGGATAAAAAAACACATGTTCCTCACATTTCTGTGGCAGAAAGTTCTGGAATCTGAGAAGAGCCACAAATTTCCTTCCACCCAGCGTTCCCCCAAGTCTCCCGATAAAAATGATACCTCACTTGTATGGGTAGGCCTAGCGCCCGCGACAGGAAACGCCCCAAAGCGCAACGTGGACACATCCAAATTTTTGAAAGAAAACAGGTGTTTTTTGCGAAGTGCCTACCTGTAGATTTTGGCCTCTAGTTCAGCCGGCACCTAGGGAAACCTACCAAACCTGTGCATTTCTGAAAACTAGAGACCTAGGGGAATCCAAGGAGGGGTGACTTGCGGGGCTCGGACCAGGTTCTGTTACCCAGAATCCTTTGCAAATCTCAAAATGTGGCTAAAAAAACACATGTTCCTCACATTTCTGTGGCAGAAAGTTCTGGAATCTGAGAGGAGCCACAGAGGGGTGACTTGCGGGGCTCGGACCAGGTTCTGTTACATAGAATCCTTTGCAAACCTCAAAATTTCGCTAAAAAAACACATGTTTCTCACATTTCTGTGGCAGAAAGTTCTGGAATCTGAGAGGAGCCACAAATTTCCTTCCACTCAGCGTTCCCCTAAGTCTCCCGATAAAAATGATACCTCACTTGTGTGGGTAGGCCTAGCGCCCGCGACAGGAAACGCCCCAAAGCGCAACGTGGACACATCCAAATTTTTGAAAGAAAACAGAGGTGTTTTTTGCGAAGTGCCTACCTGTAGATTTTGGCCTCTAGCTCAGCCGGCACCTACGGAAACCTACCAAACCTGTGCATTTCTGAAAACTAGAGACCTATGGGAATCCAAGGAGGGGTGACTTGCGGGGCTCGGACCAGGTTCTGTTACACAGAATCCTTTGCAAACCTCAAAATTTCGCTAAAAAAACACATGTTTCTCACATTTCTGTGGCAGAAAGTTCTGGAATCTGAGAGGAGCCACAAATTTCCTTCCACTCAGCGTTCCCCTAAGTCTCCCGATAAAAATGATACCTCACTTGTGTGGGTAGGCCTAGCGCCCGCGACAGGAAACGCCCCAAAGCGCAACGTGGACACATCCAAATTTTTGAAAGAAAACAGAGGTGTTTTTTGCGAAGTGCCTACCTGTAGATTTTGGACTCTAGCTCAGCCGGCACCTAGGGAAACCTACCAAACCTGTGCATTTCTGAAAACTAGAGACCTAGGGGAATCCAAGGAGAGGTGACTTGCGGGGCTCGGACCAGGTTCTGTTACCCAGAATCCTTTGCAAACCTCAAAATTTGACTAAAAAAACACATGTTCCTCACATTTCTGTGGCAGAAAGTTCCGGAATCTGAGAGGAGCCACAAATTTCCTTCCACCCAGCGTTCCCCCAAGTCTCCCGATAAAAATGATACCTCACTTGTGTGGGTAGGCCTAGCGCCCGCGACAGGAAATGCCCCAAAGCGCAACGTGGACAGATCCAAATTTTTGAAAGAAAACAGAGGTGTTTTTTGCGAAGTGCCTACCTGTAGATTTTGGCCTCTAGCTCAGCTGGCACCTAGGGAAACCTACCAAACCTGTGCATTTCTGAAAACTAGAGACCTAGGGGAATCCAAGGAGGTGTGACTTGCGGGGCTCGGACCAGGTTCTGTTACCCAGAATCCTTTGCAAACCTCAAAATTTGGATAAAAAAACACATGTTCCTCACATTTCTGTGGCAGAAAGTTCTGGAATCTGAGAAGAGCCACAAATTTCCTTCCACCCAGCGTTCCCCCAAGTCTCCCGATAAAAATGATACCTCACTTGTATGGGTAGGCCTAGCGCCCGCGACAGGAAACGCCCCAAAGCGCAACGTGGACACATCCAAATTTTTGAAAGAAAACAGAGGTGTTTTTTGCGAAGTGCCTACCTGTAGATTTTGGCCTCTAGTTCAGCCGGCACCTAGGGAAACCTACCAAACCTGTGCATTTCTGAAAACTAGAGACCTAGGGGAATCCAAGGAGGGGTGACTTGCGGGGCTCGGACCAGGTTCTGTTACCCAGAATCCTTTGCAAATTTCAAAATGTGGCTAAAAAAACACATGTTCCTCACATTTCTGTGGCAGAAAGTTCTGGAATCTGAGAGGAGCCACAGAGGGGTGACTTGCGGGGCTCGGACCAGGTTCTGTTACACAGAATCCTTTGCAAACCTCAAAATTTCGCTAAAAAAAACACATGTTTCTCACATTTCTGTGGCAGAAAGTTCTGGAATCTGAGAGGAGCCACAAATTTCCTTCCACTCAGCGTTCCCCTAAGTCTCCCGATAAAAATGATACCTCACTTGTGTGGGTAGGCCTAGCGCCCGCGACAGGAAACGCCCCAAAGCGCAACGTGGACACATCCAAATTTTTGAAAGAAAACAGAGGTGTTTTTTGCGAAGTGCCTACCTGTAGATTTTGGACTCTAGCTCAGCCGGCACCTAGGGAAACCTACCAAACCTGTGCATTTCTGAAAACTAGAGACCTAGGGGAATCCAAGGAGAGGTGACTTGCGGGGCTCGGACCAGGTTCTGTTACCCAGAATCCTTTGCAAACCTCAAAATTTGACTAAAAAAACACATGTTCCTCACATTTCTGTGGCAGAAAGTTACGGAATCTGAGAGGAGCCACAAATTTCCTTCCACCCATCGTTCCCCCAAGTCTCCCGATAAAAATGATACCTCACTTGTGTGGGTAGGCCTAGCGCCCGCGACAGGAAATGCCCCAAAGCGCAACGTGGACAGATCCAAATTTTTGAAAGAAAACAGAGGTGTTTTTTGCGAAGTGCCTACCTGTAGATTTTGGCCTCTAGCTCAGCTGGCACCTAGGGAAACCTACCAAACCTGTGCATTTCTGAAAACTAGAGACCTAGGGGAATCCAAGGAGGTGTGACTTGCGGGGCTCGGACCAGGTTCTGTTACCCAGAATCCTTTGCAAACCTCAAAATTTGGATAAAAAAACACATGTTCCTCACATTTCTGTGGCAGAAAGTTCTGGAATCTGAGAAGAGCCACAAATTTCCTTCCACCCAGCGTTCCCCCAAGTCTCCCGATAAAAATGATACCTCACTTGTATGGGTAGGCCTAGCGCCCGCGACAGGAAACGCCCCAAAGCGCAACGTGGACACATCCAAATTTTTGAAAGAAAACAGAGGTGTTTTTTGCGAAGTGCCTACCTGTAGATTTTGGCCTCTAGTTCAGCCGGCACCTAGGGAAACCTACCAAACCTGTGCATTTCTGAAAACTAGAGACCTAGGGGAATCCAAGGAGGGGTGACTTGCGGGGCTCGGACCAGGTTCTGTTACCCAGAATCCTTTGCAAACCTCAAAATTTGACTAAAAAAACACATGTTCCTCACATTTCTGTGGCAGAAAGTTCCGGAATCTGAGAGGAGCCACAAATTTCCTTCCACCCAGCGTTCCCCCAAGTCTCCCGATAAAAATGATACCTCACTTGTGTGGGTAGGCCTAGCGCCCGCGACAGGAAATGCCCCAAAGCGCAACGTGGACAGATCCAAATTTTTGAAATAAAACAGAGGTGTTTTTTGCGAAGTGCCTACCTGTAGATTTTGGCCTCTAGCTCAGCTGGCACCTAAGGAAACCTACCAAACCTGTGCATTTTTTAAAACTAGAGACCTAGAGGAATCCAAGATGGGGTGACTTGTGGGGCCCTGACCAGGTTCTGTTATCCAGAATCCTTTGCAAACCTCAAAATTTGGCTAAAAAACACATGTTCCTCACATTTCTGTGGCAGAAAGTTCTGGAATCTGAGAGGAGCCACAAATTTCATTCCACCCAGCGTTCCCCCAAGTCTCCCGATAAAAATGATACCTCACTTGTGTGGGTAGGCCTAGCGCCCGCGACAGGAAACGCCCCAAAGCGCAACGTGGACACATCCAAATTTTTGAAAGAAAACAGAGGTGTTTTTTGCGAAGTGCCTACCTGTAGATTTTGGACTCTAGCTCAGCCGGCACCTAGGGAAACCTACCAAACCTGTGCATTTCTAAAAACTAGAGACCTAGGGGAATCCAAGGAGAGGTGACTTGCGGGGCTCGGACCAGGTTCTGTTACCCAGAATCCTTTGCAAACCTCAAAATTTGACTAAAAAAACACATGTTCCTCACATTTCTGTGGCAGAAAGTTCCGGAATCTGAGAGGAGCCACAAATTTCCTTCCACCCAGCGTTCCCCCAAGTCTCCCGATAAAAATGATACCTCACTTGTGTGGGTAGGCCTAGCGCCCGCGACAGGAAATGCCCCAAAGCGCAACGTGGAGAGATCCAAATTTTTGAAAGAAAACAGAGGTGTTTTTTGCGAAGTGCCTACCTGTAGATTTTGGCCTCTAGCTCAGCTGGCACCTAGGGAAACCTACCAAACCTGTGCATTTCTGAAAACTAGAGACCTAGGGGAATCCAAGGAGGTGTGACTTGTGGGGCTCGGACCAGGTTCTGTTACCCAGAATCCTTTGCAAACCTCAAAATTTGGATAAAAAAACACATGTTCCTCACATTTCTGTGGCAGAAAGTTCTGGAATCTGAGAAGAGCCACAAATTTCCTTCCACCCAGCGTTCCCCCAAGTCTCCCGATAAAAATGATACCTCACTTGTATGGGTAGGCCTAGCGCCCGCGACAGGAAACGCCCCAAAGCGCAACGTGGACACATCCAAATTTTTGAAAGAAAACAGAGGTGTTTTTTGCGAAGTGCCTACCTGTAGATTTTGGCCTCTAGTTCAGCCGGCACCTAGGGAAACCTACCAAACCTGTGCATTTCTGAAAACTAGAGACCTAGGGGAATCCAAGGAGGGGTGACTTGCGGGGCTCGGACCAGGTTCTGTTACCCAGAATCCTTTGCAAATCTCAAAATGTGGCTAAAAAAACACATGTTCCTCACATTTCTGTGGCAGAAAGTTCTGGAATCTGAGAGGAGCCACAAATTTCCTTCCACCCAGCGTTCCCCCAAGTCTCCCGATAAAAATGATACCTCACTTGTGTGGGTAGGGCTAGCGCCCGCGACAGGAAACGCCCCAAAGCGCAACGTGGACACATCCAAATTTTTGAAAGAAAACAGAGGTGTTTTTTGCGAAGTGCCTACCTTTAGATTTTGGCCTCTAGCTCAGCCGGCACCTAAGGAAACCTACCAAACCTGTGCATTTCTGAAAACTAGAGACCTAGGGGAATCCAAGGAGGTGTGACTTGCGAGGCTCGGACCAGGTTCTGTTACCCAGAATCCTTTGCAAACCTCAAAATTTGGCTAAAAAACACATGTTCCTCACATTTCTGTGGCAGAAAGTTCTGGAATCTGAGAGGAGCCACAAATTTCATTCCACCCAGCGTTCCCCCAAGTCTCCCGATAAAAATGATACCTCACTTGTGTGGGTAGGCCTAGCGCCCGCGACAGGAAACGCCCCAAAGCGCAACGTGGACACATCCACATTTTTGAAAGAAAACAGAGGTGTTTTTTGCGAAGTGCCTACCTGTAGATTTTGGCCTCTAGCTCAGCCGGCACCTAGGGAAACCTACCAAACCTGTGCATTTCTGAAAACTAGAGACCTAGGGGAATCCAAGGAGGGGTGACTTGAGAGGCTCGGACCAGGTTCTGTTACCCAGAATCCTTTGCAAACCTCAAAATTTGGCTAAAAAAACACATGTTCCTCACATTTCTGTGGCAGAAAGTTCTGGAATCTGAGAAGAGAAACAAATTTCCTTCCACCCAGCGTTCCCCCAAGTCTCCAGATAAAAATGATACCTCACTTGTGTGGGTAGGACTAGCGCCCGCGACAGGAAACGCCCCAAAGCGCAACGTGGACACATCCAAATTTTTGAAAGAAAACAGAGGTGTTTTTTGCGAAGTGCCTACCTGTAGATTTTGGCCTCTAGCTCAGCCGGCACCTATCGAAACCTACCAAACCTTTGCATTTCTGAAAACTAGAGACCGAGGGGAATCCAAGGAGGGGTGACTTGCGGGGCTCGGACCAGTTTCTGTTACCCAGAATCCTTTGCAAATCTCAAAATTTGGCTAAAAAAACACATGTTCCTCACATTTCTGTGGCAGAAAGTTCTGGAATCTGAGAGGAGCCACAAATTTCCTTCCACCCAGCGTTCCCCCAAGTCTCCCGATAAAAATGATACCTCACTTGTGTGGGTAGGACTAGCGCCCGCGACAGGAAATGCCCCAAAGCGCAACGTGGACACATCCACATTTTTGAAAGAAAACAGAGGTGTTTTTTGCGAAGTGCCTACCTGTAGATTTTGGCCTCTAGCTCAGCTGGCACCTAGGGAAACCTACCAAACCTGTGCATTTCTGAAAACTAGAGACCTAGGGGAATCCAAGGAGGGGTGACTTGCGGGGCTCGGACCAGGTTCTGTTACCCAGAATCCTTTGCAAACCTCAAAATTTGGCTAAAAAAACACATGTTCCTCACATTTCTGTGGCAGAAAGTTCTGGAATCTGAGAAGAGCCACGAATTTCCTTCCACCCAGCGTTCCCCCAAGTCTCCCGATAAAAATGATACCTCACTTGTGTGGGTAGGACTAGCGCCCGCGACAGGAAACTCCCCAAAGCGCAACGTGGACACATCCAAATTTTTGAAAGAAAACAGAGGTGTTTTTTGCGAAGTGCCTACCTGTAGATTTTGGCCTCTAGCTCAGCCGGCACCTAGGGAAACCTACCAAACCTGTGCATTTCTGACAACTAGAGACCTATGGGAATCCAAGGAGGTGTGATTTGCGGGGCTCGGACCAGGTTCTGTTACCCAGAATCCTTTGCAAACCTCAAAATTTGGCTAAAAAAACACATGTTCCTCACATTTCTGTTGCAGAAAGTTCTGGAATCTGAGAGGAGCCACAAATTTCCTTCCACCCAGCGTTCCCCCAAGTCTCCCGATAAAAATGATACCTCACTTGTGTGGGTAGGACTAGCGCCCGCGACAGGAAACGCCCCAAAGCGCAACGTGGACACATCCAAATTTTTGAAAGAAAACAGAGGTGTTTTTTGCGAAGTGCCTACCTGTAGATTTTGGCCTCTAGCTCAGCTGGCACCTAGGGAAACCTACCAAACCTGTGCATTTCTGAACACTAGAGACCTAGGGGAATCCAAGGAGGTGTGACTTGCGGGGCTCGGACCAGGTTCTGTTACCCAGAATCCTTTGCAAACCTCAAAATTTGGATAAAAAAACACATGTTCCTCACATTTCTGTGGCAGAAAGTTCTGGAATCTGAGAGGAGCCACAAATTTCATTCCACCCAGCGTTCCCCCAAGTCTCCCGATAAAAATGATACCTCACTTGTGTGGGTAGGCCTAGAGCCCGCGACAGGAAATGCCCCAAAGCGCAACGTGGACACATCCAAATTTTTGAAAGAAAACAGAGGTGTTTTTTGCGAAGTGCCTACCTGTAGATTTTGGCCTCTAGCTCAGCCGGCACCTAGGGAAACCTACCAAACCTGTGCATTTATGAAAACTAGAGACCTAGGGGAAATCCAAGGAGGGGTGACTTTCGGGGCTCGGACCTGGTTCTGTTACCCAGAATCCTTTGCAAATCTCAAAATTTGGCTAAAAAAACACATGTTCCTCATATTTCTGTGGCAGAAAGTTCTGGAATCTGAGAGGAGCCACAAATTTCCTTCCACCCAGCGTTCCCCCAAGTCTCCCGATAAAAATGATACCTCACTTGTGTGGGTAGGCCTAGCGCCCGCGACAGGAACCGCCCCAAAGCGCAACGTGGACACATCCAAATTTTTGAAAGAAAACAGAGGTGTTTTTTGCGAAGTGCCTACCTGTAGATTTTGGCCTCTAGCTCAGCCGGCACCTAAGGAAACCTACCAAACCTGTGCATTTCTGAAAACTAGAGACCTAGGGGAATCCAAGGAGCTGTGACTTGCGGGGCTCGGACCAGGTTCTGTTACCCAGAATCCTTTGCAAATCTCAAAATTTGGCTAAAAAAACACATGTTCCTCACATTTCTGTGGCAGAAAGTTCTGGAATCTGAGAGGAGCCATAAATTTCCTTCCACCCAGCGTTCCCCGAAGTCTCCCGATAAAAATGTTACCTCACTTGTGTGGGTAGGCCTAGCGCCCGCGACAGGAAACGACCCAAAGCGCAACGTGGACACATCCACATTTTTTAAAGAAAACAGAGGTGTTTTTTGCGAAGTGCCTACCTGTAGATTTTGGCCTCTAGCTCAGCCGGCACCTAGGGAAACCTACCAAACCTGTGCATTTCTGAAAACTAGAGACCTAGGGGAATCCAAGGAGGGGTGACTTGCGGGGCTCGGACCAGGTCCTGTTACTCAGAATCCTTTGCAAACCTCAAAATTTGGATAAAAAAACACATGTTCCTCACATTTCTGTGGCAGAAAGTTCTGGAATCTGAGAGGAGCCACAAATTTCCTTCCACCCAGCGTTCCCCCAAGTCTCCCGATAAAAATGATACCTCACTTGTGTGGGTAGGACTAGCGCCCGCGACAGGAAACGCCCCAAAGCGCAACGTGGACACATCCAAATTTTTGAAAGAAAACAGAGGTGTTTTTTGCGAAGTGCCTACCTGTAGATTTTGGCCTCTAGCTCAGCCGGCACCTAGGGAAACCTACCAAACCTGTGCATTTCTGAAAACTAGAGACCTATGGGAATCCAAGGAGGGGTGACTTGCGGGGCTCGGACCAGGTTCTGTTACCCAGAATCCTTTGCAAACCTCAAAATTTGGCTAAAAAAACACATGTTCCTCACATTTCTGTGGCAGAAAGTTCTGGAATCTGAGAGGAGCCACAAATTTCCTTACACCCAGCGTTCCCCCAAGTCTCCCGATCAAAATGACACCTCACTTGTGTGGGTAGGACTAGCGCCCGCGACAGGAAACGCACCAAAGCGCAACGTGGACACATCCAAATTTTTGAAAGAAAACAGAGGTGTTTTTTGCGAAGTGCCTACCTGTAGATTTTGGCCTCTAGCTCAGCCGGCACCTAAGGAAACCTACCAAACCTGTGCATTTCTGAAAACTAGAGACCTAGGGGAATCCAAGGAGGGGTGACTTGCGGGGCTCGGACCAGGTTCTGTTACCCAGAATCCTTTGCAAACCTCAAAATTTGGCTAAAAAAACACATGTTCCTCACATTTTTGTGGCAGAAAGTTCTGGAATCTGAGAGGAGCCATAAATTTCCTTCCACCCAGCGTTCCCCCAAGTCTCCCGATACAAATGATACCTCACTTGTGTGGGTAGGACTAGCGCCCGCGACAGGAAACGCCCCAAAGCGCAACGTGGACACATCCAAATTTTTGAAAGAAAACAGAGGTGTTTTTTGTGAAGTGCCTACCTGTAGATTTTGGCCTCTAGCTCAGCCGGCACCTAAGGAAACCTACCAAACCTGTGCATTTCTGAAAACTAGAGACCTATGGGAATCCAAGGAGGGGTGACTTGCGGGGCTCGGACCAGGTTCTGTTACACAGAATCCTTTGCAAACCTCAAAATTTCGCTAAAAAAACACATGTTCCTCACATTTCTGTGGCAGAAAGTTCCGGAATCTGAGAGGAGCCACAAATTTCCTTCCACTCAGCGTTCCCCTAAGTCTCCCGATAAAAATGATACCTCACTTGTGTGGGTAGGCCTAGCGCCCGCGACAGGAAACGCCCCAAAGCGCAACGTGGACACATCCAAATTTTTGAAAGAAAACAGAGGTGTTTTTTGCGAAGTGCCTACCTGTAGATTTTGGACTCTAGCTCAGCCGGCACCTAGGGAAACCTACCAAACCTGTGCATTTCTGAAAACTAGAGACCTAGGGGAATCCAAGGAGAGGTGACTTGCGGGGCTCGGACCAGGTTCTGTTACCCAGAATCCTTTGCAAACCTCAAAATTTGACTAAAAAAACACATGTTCCTCACATTTCTGTGGCAGAAAGTTCCGGAATCTGAGAGGAGCCACAAATTTCCTTCCACCCAGCGTTCCCCCAAGTCTCCCGATAAAAATGATACCTCACTTGTGTGGGTAGGCCTAGCGCCCGCGACAGGAAATGCCCCAAAGCGCAACGTGGACAGATCCAAATTTTTGAAAGAAAACAGAGGTGTTGTTTGCGAAGTGCCTACCTGTAGATTTTGGCCTCTAGCTCAGCTGGCACCTAGGGAAACCTACCAAACCTGTGCATTTCTGAAAACTAGAGACCTAGGGGAATCCAAGGAGGTGTGACTTGCGGGGCTCGGACCAGGTTCTGTTACCCAGAATCCTTTGCAAACCTCAAAATTTGGATAAAAAAACACATGTTCCTCACATTTCTGTGGCAGAAAGTTCTGGAATCTGAGAAGAGCCACAAATTTCCTTCCACCCAGCGTTCCCCCAAGTCTCCCGATAAAAATGATACCTCACTTGTATGGGTAGGCCTAGCGCCCGCGACAGGAAACGCCCCAAAGCGCAACGTGGACACATCCAAATTTTTGAAAGAAAACAGAGGTGTTTTTTGCGAAGTGCCTACCTGTAGATTTTGGCCTCTAGTTCAGCCGGCACCTAGGGAAACCTACCAAACCTGTGCATTTCTGAAAACTAGAGACCTAGGGGAATCCAAGGAGGGGTGACTTGCGGGGCTCGGACCAGGTTCTGTTACCCAGAATCCTTTGCAAATCTCAAAATGTGGCTAAAAAAACACATGTTCCTCACATTTCTGTGGCAGAAAGTTCTGGAATCTGAGAGGAGCCACAGAGGGGTGACTTGCGGGGCTCGGACCAGGTTCTGTTACACAGAATCCTTTGCAAACCTCAAAATTTCGCTAAAAAAACACATGTTTCTCACATTTCTGTGGCAGAAAGTTCTGGAATCTGAGAGGAGCCACAAATTTCCTTCCACTCAGCGTTCCCCTAAGTCTCCCGATAAAAATGATACCTCACTTGTGTGGGTAGGCCTAGCGCCCGCGACAGGAAACGCCCCAAAGCGCAACGTGGACACATCCAAATTTTTGAAAGAAAACAGAGGTGTTTTTTGCGAAGTGCCTACCTGTAGATTTTGGACTCTAGCTCAGCCGGCACCTAGGGAAACCTACCAAACCTGTGCATTTCTGAAAACTAGAGACCTAGGGGAATCCAAGGAGAGGTGACTTGCGGGGCTCGGACCAGGTTCTGTTACCCAGAATCCTTTGCAAACCTCAAAATTTGACTAAAAAAACACATGTTCCTCACATTTCTGTGGCAGAAAGTTCCGGAATCTGAGAGGAGCCACAAATTTCCTTCCACCCATCGTTCCCCCAAGTCTCCCGATAAAAATGATACCTCACTTGTGTGGGTAGGCCTAGCGCCCGCGACAGGAAATGCCCCAAAGCGCAACGTGGACAGATCCAAATTTTTGAAAGAAAACAGAGGTGTTTTTTGCGAAGTGCCTACCTGTAGATTTTGGCCTCTAGCTCAGCTGGCACCTAGGGAAACCTACCAAACCTGTGCATTTCTGAAAACTAGAGACCTAGGGGAATCCAAGGAGGTGTGACTTGCGGGGCTCGGACCAGGTTCTGTTACCCAGAATCCTTTGCAAACCTCAAAATTTGGATAAAAAAACACATGTTCCTCACATTTCTGTGGCAGAAAGTTCTGGAATCTGAGAAGAGCCACAAATTTCCTTCCACCCAGCGTTCCCCCAAGTCTCCCGATAAAAATGATACCTCACTTGTATGGGTAGGCCTAGCGCCCGCGACAGGAAACGCCCCAAAGCGCAACGTGGACACATCCAAATTTTTGAAAGAAAACAGAGGTGTTTTTTGCGAAGTGCCTACCTGTAGATTTTGGCCTCTAGTTCAGCCGGCACCTAGGGAAACCTACCAAACCTGTGCATTTCTGAAAACTAGAGACCTAGGGGAATCCAAGGAGGGGTGACTTGCGGGGCTCGGACCAGGTTCTGTTACCCAGAATCCTTTGCAAATCTCAAAATGTGGCTAAAAAAACACATGTTCCTCACATTTCTGTGGCAGAAAGTTCTGGAATCTGAGAGGAGCCACAAATTTCCTTCCACCCAGCGTTCCCCCAAGTCTCCCGATAAAAATGATACCTCACTTGTGTGGGTAGGGCTAGCGCCCGCGACAGGAAACGCCCCAAAGCGCAACGTGGACACATCCAAATTTTTGAAAGAAAACAGAGGTGTTTTTTGCGAAGTGCCTACCTTTAGATTTTGGCCTCTAGCTCAGCCGGCACCTAAGGAAACCTACCAAACCTGTGCATTTCTGAAAACTAGAGACCTAGGGGAATCCAAGGAGGTGTGACTTGCGAGGCTCGGACCAGGTTCTGTTACCCAGAATCCTTTGCAAACCTCAAAATTTGGCTAAAAAACACATGTTCCTCACATTTCTGTGGCAGAAAGTTCTGGAATCTGAGAGGAGCCACAAATTTCATTCCACCCAGCGTTCCCCCAAGTCTCCCGATAAAAATGATACCTCACTTGTGTGGGTAGGCCTAGCGCCCGCGACAGGAAACGCCCCAAAGCGCAACGTGGACACATCCACATTTTTGAAAGAAAACAGAGGTGTTTTTTGCGAAGTGCCTACCTGTAGATTTTGGCCTCTAGCTCAGCCGGCACCTAGGGAAACCTACCAAACCTGTGCATTTCTGAAAACTAGAGACCTAGGGGAATCCAAGGAGGGGTGACTTGAGAGGCTCGGACCAGGTTCTGTTACCCAGAATCCTTTGCAAACCTCAAAATTTGGCTAAAAAAACACATGTTCCTCACATTTCTGTGGCAGAAAGTTCTGGAATCTGAGAAGAGAAACAAATTTCCTTCCACCCAGCGTTCCCCCAAGTCTCCAGATAAAAATGATACCTCACTTGTGTGGGTAGGACTAGCGCCCGCGACAGGAAACGCCCCAAAGCGCAACGTGGACACATCCAAATTTTTGAAAGAAAACAGAGGTGTTTTTTGCGAAGTGCCTACCTGTAGATTTTGGCCTCTAGCTCAGCCGGCACCTATCGAAACCTACCAAACCTGTGCATTTCTGAAAACTAGAGACCGAGGGGAATCCAAGGAGGGGTGACTTGCGGGGCTCGGACCAGGTTCTGTTACCCAGAATCCTTTGCAAATCTCAAAATTTGGCTAAAAAAACACATGTTCCTCACATTTCTGTGGCAGAAAGTTCTGGAATCTGAGAGGAGCCACAAATTTCCTTCCACCCAGCGTTCCCCCAAGTCTCCCGATAAAAATGATACCTCACTTGTGTGGGTAGGACTAGCGCCCGCGACAGGAAATGCCCCAAAGCGCAACGTGGACACATCCACATTTTTGAAAGAAAACAGAGGTGTTTTTTGCGAAGTGCCTACCTGTAGATTTTGGCCTCTAGCTCAGCTGGCACCTAGGGAAACCTACCAAACCTGTGCATTTCTGAAAACTAGAGACCTAGGGGAATCCAAGGAGGGGTGACTTGCGGGGCTCGGACCAGGTTCTGTTACCCAGAATCCTTTGCAAACCTCAAAATTTGGCTAAAAAAACACATGTTCCTCACATTTCTGTGGCAGAAAGTTCTGGAATCTGAAAAGAGCCACGAATTTCCTTCCACCCAGCGTTCCCCCAAGTCTCCCGATAAAAATGATACCTCACTTGTGTGGGTAGGACTAGCGCCCGCGACAGGAAACTCCCCAAAGCGCAACGTGGACACATCCAAATTTTTGAAAGAAAACAGAGGTGTTTTTTGCGAAGTGCCTACCTGTAGATTTTGGCCTCTAGCTCAGCCGGCACCTAGGGAAACCTACCAAACCTGTGCATTTCTGAAAACTAGAGACCTATGGGAATCCAAGGAGGTGTGATTTGCGGGGCTCGGACCAGGTTCTGTTACCCAGAATCCTTTGCAAACCTCAAAATTTGGCTAAAAAAACACATGTTCCTCACATTTCTGTTGCAGAAAGTTCTGGAATCTGAGAGGAGCCACAAATTTCCTTCCACCCAGCGTTCCCCCAAGTCTCCCGATAAAAATGATACCTCACTTGTGTGGGTAGGACTAGCGCCCGCGACAGGAAACGCCCCAAAGCGCAACGTGGACACATCCAAATTTTTGAAAGAAAACAGAGGTGTTTTTTGCGAAGTGCCTACCTGTAGATTTTGGCCTCTAGCTCAGCTGGCACCTAGGGAAACCTACCAAACCTGTGCATTTCTGAACACTAGAGACCTAGGGGAATCCAAGGAGGTGTGACTTGCGGGGCTCGGACCAGGTTCTGTTACCCAGAATCCTTTGCAAACCTCAAAATTTGGATAAAAAAACACATGTTCCTCACATTTCTGTGGCAGAAAGTTCTGGAATCTGAGAGGAGCCACAAATTTCCTTCCACCCAGCGTTCCCCCAAGTCTCCCGATAAAAATGATACCTCACTTGTGTGGGTAGGCCTAGCGCCCGCGACAGGAAATGCCCCAAAGCGCAACGTGGACAGATCCAAATTTTTGAAAGAAAACAGAGGTGTTTTTTGCGAAGTGCCTACCTGTAGATTTTGGCCTCTAGCTCAGCTGGCACCTCGGGAAACCTACCAAACCTGTGCATTTCTGAAAACTAGAGACCTAGGGGAATCCAAGGAGGTGTGACTTGCGGGGCTCGGACCAGGTTCTGTTACCCAGAATCCTTTGCAAACCTCAAAATTTGGATAAAAAAACACATGTTCCTCACATTTCTGTGGCAGAAAGTTCTGGAATCTGAGAAGAGCCACAAATTTCCTTCCACCCAGCGTTCCCCCAAGTCTCCCGATAAAAATGATACCTCACTTGTATGGGTAGGCCTAGCGCCCGCGACAGGAAACGCCCCAAAGCGCAACGTGGACACATCCAAATTTTTGAAAGAAAACAGAGGTGTTTTTTGCGAAGTGCCTACCTGTAGATTTTGGCCTCTAGTTCAGCCGGCACCTAGGGAAACCTACCAAACCTGTGCATTTCTGAAAACTAGAGACCTAGGGGAATCCAAGGAGGGGTGACTTGCGGGGCTCGGATCAGGTTCTGTTACCCAGAATCCTTTGCAAATCTCAAAATGTGGCTAAAAAAACTCATGTTCCTCACATTTCTGTGGCAGAAAGTTCTGGAATCTGAGAGGAGCCACAAATTTCCTTCCACCCAGCGTTCCCCCAAGTCTCCCGATAAAAATGATACCTCACTTGTGTGGGTAGGGCTAGCGCCCGCGACAGGAAACGCCCCAAAGCGCAACGTGGACACATCCAAATTTTTGAAAGAAAACAGAGGTGTTTTTTGCGAAGTGCCTACCTTTAGATTTTGGCCTCTAGCTCAGCCGGCACCTAAGGAAACCTACCAAACCTGTGCATTTCTGAAAACTAGAGACCTAGGGGAATCCAAGGAGGTGTGACTTGCGAGGCTCGGACCAGGTTCTGTTACCCAGAATCCTTTGCAAACCTCAAAATTTGGCTAAAAAACACATGTTCCTCACATTTCTGTGGCAGAAAGTTCTGGAATCTGAGAGGAGCCACAAATTTCATTCCACCCAGCGTTCCCCCAAGTCTCCCGATAAAAATGATACCTCACTTGTGTGGGTAGGCCTAGCGCCCGCGACAGGAAACGCCCCAAAGCGCAACGTGGACACATCCACATTTTTGAAAGAAAACAGAGGTGTTTTTTGCGAAGTGCCTACCTGTAGATTTTGGCCTCTAGCTCAGCCGGCACCTAGGGAAACCTACCAAACCTGTGCATTTCTGAAAACTAGAGACCTAGGGGAATCCAAGGAGGGGTGACTTGAGAGGCTCGGACCAGGTTCTGTTACCCAGAATCCTTTGCAAACCTCAAAATTTGGCTAAAAAAACACATGTTCCTCACATTTCTGTGGCAGAAAGTTCTGGAATCTGAGAAGAGAAACAAATTTCCTTCCACCCAGCGTTCCCCCAAGTCTCCAGATAAAAATGATACCTCACTTGTGTGGGTAGGACTAGCGCCCGCGACAGGAAACGCCCCAAAGCGCAACGTGGACACATCCAAATTTTTGAAAGAAAACAGAGGTGTTTTTTGCGAAGTGCCTACCTGTAGATTTTGGCCTCTAGCTCAGCCGGCACCTATCGAAACCTACCAAACCTGTGCATTTCTGAAAACTAGAGACCGAGGGGAATCCAAGGAGGGGTGACTTGCGGGGCTCGGACCAGGTTCTGTTACCCAGAATCCTTTGCAAATCTCAAAATTTGGCTAAAAAAACACATGTTCCTCACATTTCTGTGGCAGAAAGTTCTGGAATCTGAGAGGAGCCACAAATTTCCTTCCACCCAGCGTTCCCCCAAGTCTCCCGATAAAAATGATACCTCACTTGTGTGGGTAGGACTAGCGCCCGCGACAGGAAATGCCCCAAAGCGCAACGTGGACACATCCACATTTTTGAAAGAAAACAGAGGTGTTTTTTGCGAAGTGCCTACCTGTAGATTTTGGCCTCTAGCTCAGCTGGCACCTAGGGAAACCTACCAAACCTGTGCATTTCTGAAAACTAGAGACCTAGGGGAATCCAAGGAGGGGTGACTTGCGGGGCTCGGACCAGGTTCTGTTACCCAGAATCCTTTGCAAACCTCAAAATTTGGCTAAAAAAACACATGTTCCTCACATTTCTGTGGCAGAAAGTTCTGGAATCTGAGAAGAGCCACGAATTTCCTTCCACCCAGCGTTCCCCCAAGTCTCCCGATAAAAATGATACCTCACTTGTGTGGGTAGGACTAGCGCCCGCGACAGGAAACTCCCCAAAGCGCAACGTGGACACATCCAAATTTTTGAAAGAAAACAGAGGTGTTTTTTGCGAAGTGCCTACCTGTAGATTTTGGCCTCTAGCTCAGCCGGCACCTAGGGAAACCTACCAAACCTGTGCATTTCTGAAAACTAGAGACCTATGGGAATCCAAGGAGGTGTGATTTGCGGGGCTCGGACCAGGTTCTGTTACCCAGAATCCTTTGCAAACCTCAAAATTTGGCTAAAAAAACACATGTTCCTCACATTTCTGTTGCAGAAAGTTCTGGAATCTGAGAGGAGCCACAAATTTCCTTCCACCCAGCGTTCCCCCAAGTCTCCCGATAAAAATGATACCTCACTTGTGTGGGTAGGACTAGCGCCCGCGACAGGAAACGCCCCAAAGCGCAACGTGGACACATCCAAATTTTTGAAAGAAAACAGAGGTGTTTTTTGCGAAGTGCCTACCTGTAGATTTTGGCCTCTAGCTCAGCTGGCACCTAGGGAAACCTACCAAACCTGTGCATTTCTGAACACTAGAGACCTAGGGGAATCCAAGGAGGTGTGACTTGCGGGGCTCGGACCAGGTTCTGTTACCCAGAATCCTTTGCAAACCTCAAAATTTGGATAAAAAAACACATGTTCCTCACATTTCTGTGGCAGAAAGTTCTGGAATCTGAGAGGAGCCACAAATTTCATTCCACCCAGCGTTCCCCCAAGTCTCCCGATAAAAATGATACCTCACTTGTGTGGGTAGGCCTAGAGCCCGCGACAGGAAATGCCCCAAAGCGCAAAGTGGACACATCCAAATTTTTGAAAGAAAACAGAGGTGTTTTTTGCGAAGTGCCTACCTGTAGATTTTGGCCTCTAGCTCAGCCGGCACCTAGGGAAACCTACCAAACCTGTGCATTTATGAAAACTAGAGACCTAGGGGAAATCCAAGGAGGGGTGACTTTCGGGGCTCGGACCTGGTTCTGTTACCCAGAATCCTTTGCAAATCTCAAAATTTGGCTAAAAAAACACAAGTTCCTCACATTTCTGTGGCAGAAAGTTCTGGAATCTGAGAGGAGCCACAAATTTCCTTCCACCCAGCGTTCCCCCAAGTCTCCCGATAAAAATGATACCTCACTTGTGTGGGTAGGCCTAGCGCCCGCGACAGGAACCGCCCCAAAGCGCAACGTGGACACATCCAAATTTTTGAAAGAAAACAGAGGTGTTTTTTGCGAAGTGCCTACCTGTACATTTTGGCCTCTAGCTCAGCCGGCACCTAAGGAAACCTACCAAACCTGTGCATTTCTGAAAACTAGAGACCTAGGGGAATCCAAGGAGCTGTGACTTGCGGGGCTCGGACCAGGTTCTGTTACCCAGAATCCTTTGCAAATCTCAAAATTTGGCTAAAAAAAAACATGTTCCTCACATTTCTGTGGCAGAAAGTTCTGGAATCTGAGAGGAGCCATAAATTTCCTTCCACCCAGCGTTCCCCGAAGTCTCCCGATAAAAATGTTACCTCACTTGTGTGGGTAGGCCTAGCGCCCGCGACAGGAAACGACCCAAAGCGCAACGTGGACACATCCACATTTTTTAAAGAAAACAGAGGTGTTTTTTGCGAAGTGCCTACCTGTAGATTTTGGCCTCTAGCTCAGCCGGCACCTAGGGAAACCTACCAAACCTGTGCATTTCTGAAAACTAGAGACCTATGGGAATCCAAGGAGGTGTGATTTGCGGGGCTCGGACCAGGTTCTGTTACCCAGAATCCTTTGCAAACCTCAAAATTTGGCTAAAAAAACACATGTTCCTCACATTTCTGTTGCAGAAAGTTCTGGAATCTGAGAGGAGCCACAAATTTCCTTCCACCCAGCGTTCCCCCAAGTCTCCCGATAAAAATGATACCTCACTTGTGTGGGTAGGACTAGCGCCCGCGACAGGAAACGCCCCAAAGCGCAACGTGGACACATCCAAATTTTTGAAAGAAAACAGAGGTGTTTTTTGCGAAGTGCCTACCTGTAGATTTTGGCCTCTAGCTCAGCTGGCACCTAGGGAAACCTACCAAACCTGTGCATTTCTGAACACTAGAGACCTAGGGGAATCCAAGGAGGTGTGACTTGCGGGGCTCGGACCAGGTTCTGTTACCCAGAATCCTTTGCAAACCTCAAAATTTGGATAAAAAAACACATGTTCCTCACATTTCTGTGGCAGAAAGTTCTGGAATCTGAGAGGAGCCACAAATTTCATTCCACCCAGCGTTCCCCCAAGTCTCCCGATAAAAATGATACCTCACTTGTGTGGGTAGGCCTAGAGCCCGCGACAGGAAATGCCCCAAAGCGCAAAGTGGACACATCCAAATTTTTGAAAGAAAACAGAGGTGTTTTTTGCGAAGTGCCTACCTGTAGATTTTGGCCTCTAGCTCAGCCGGCACCTAGGGAAACCTACCAAACCTGTGCATTTATGAAAACTAGAGACCTAGGGGAAATCCAAGGAGGGGTGACTTTCGGGGCTCGGACCTGGTTCTGTTACCCAGAATCCTTTGCAAATCTCAAAATTTGGCTAAAAAAACACATGTTCCTCACATTTCTGTGGCAGAAAGTTCTGGAATCTGAGAGGAGCCACAAATTTCCTTCCACCCAGCGTTCCCCCAAGTCTCCCGATAAAAATGATACCTCACTTGTGTGGGTAGGCCTAGCGCCCGCGACAGGAACCGCCCCAAAGCGCAACGTGGACACATCCAAATTTTTGAAAGAAAACAGAGGTGTTTTTTGCGAAGTGCCTACCTGTACATTTTGGCCTCTAGCTCAGCCGGCACCTAAGGAAACCTACCAAACCTGTGCATTTCTGAAAACTAGAGACCTAGGGGAATCCAAGGAGCTGTGACTTGCGGGGCTCGGACCAGGTTCTGTTACCCAGAATCCTTTGCAAATCTCAAAATTTGGCTAAAAAAACACATGTTCCTCACATTTCTGTGGCAGAAAGTTCTGGAATCTGAGAGGAGCCATAAATTTCCTTCCACCCAGCGTTCCCCGAAGTCTCCCGATAAAAATGTTACCTCACTTGTGTGGGTAGGCCTAGCGCCCGCGACAGGAAACGACCCAAAGCGCAACGTGGACACATCCACATTTTTTAAAGAAAACAGAGGTGTTTTTTGCGAAGTGCCTACCTGTAGATTTTGGCCTCTAGCTCAGCCGGCACCTAGGGAAACCTACCAAACCTGTGCATTTCTGAAAACTAGAGACCTAGGGGAATCCAAGGAGGGGTAACTTGCGGGGCTCGGACCAGGTCCTGTTACTCAGAATCCTTTGCAAACCTCAAAATTTGGATAAAAAAACACATGTTCCTCACATTTCTGTGGCAGAAAGTTCTGGAATCTGAGAGGAGCCACAAATTTCCTTCCACCCAGCGTTCCCCCAAGTCTCCCGATAAAAATGATACCTCACTTGTGTGGGTAGGACTAGCGCCCGCGACAGGAAACGCCCCAAAGCGCAACGTGGACACATCCAAATTTTTGAAAGAAAACCGAGGTGTTTTTTGCGAAGTGCCTACCTGTAGATTTTGGCCTCTAGCTCAGCCGGCACCTAGGGAAACCTACCAAACCTGTGCATTTCTGAAAACTAGAGACCTATGGGAATCCAAGGAGGGGTGACTTGCGGGGCTCGGACCAGGTTCTGTTACCCAGAATCCTTTGCAAACCTCAAAATTTGGCTAAAAAAACACATGTTCCTCACATTTCTGTGGCAGAAAGTTCTGGAATCTGAGAGGAGCCACAAATTTCCTTCCACCCAGCGTTCCCCCAAGTCTCCCGATAAAAATGATACCTCACTTGTGTGGGTAGGGCTAGCGCCCGCGACAGGAAACGCCCCAAAGCGCAACGTGGACACATCCAAATTTTTGAAAGAAAACAGAGGTGTTTTTTGCGAAGTGCCTACCTTTAGATTTTGGCCTCTAGCTCAGCCGGCACCTAAGGAAACCTACCAAACCTGTGCATTTCTGAAAACTAGAGACCTAGGGGAATCCAAGGAGGTGTGACTTGCGAGGCTCGGACCAGGTTCTGTTACCCAGAATCCTTTGCAAACCTCAAAATTTGGCTAAAAAACACATGTTCCTCACATTTCTGTGGCAGAAAGTTCTGGAATCTGAGAGGAGCCACAAATTTCATTCCACCCAGCGTTCCCCCAAGTCTCCCGATAAAAATGATACCTCACTTGTGTGGGTAGGCCTAGCGCCCGCGACAGGAAACGCCCCAAAGCGCAACGTGGACACATCCACATTTTTGAAAGAAAACAGAGGTGTTTTTTGCGAAGTGCCTACCTGTAGATTTTGGCCTCTAGCTCAGCCGGCACCTAGGGAAACCTACCAAACCTGTGCATTTCTGAAAACTAGAGACCTAGGGGAATCCAAGGAGGGGTGACTTGAGAGGCTCGGACCAGGTTCTGTTACCCAGAATCCTTTGCAAACCTCAAAATTTGGCTAAAAAAAAACACATGTTCCTCACATTTCTGTGGCAGAAAGTTCTGGAATCTGAGAAGAGAAACAAATTTCCTTCCACCCAGCGTTCCCCCAAGTCTCCAGATAAAAATGATACCTCACTTGTGTGGGTAGGACTAGCGCCCGCGACAGGAAACGCCCCAAAGCGCAACGTGGACACATCCAAATTTTTGAAAGAAAACAGAGGTGTTTTTTGCGAAGTGCCTACCTGTAGATTTTGGCCTCTAGCTCAGCCGGCACCTATCGAAACCTACCAAACCTGTGCATTTCTGAAAACTAGAGACCGAGGGGAATCCAAGGAGGGGTGACTTGCGGGGCTCGGACCAGGTTCTGTTACCCAGAATCCTTTGCAAATCTCAAAATTTGGCTAAAAAAACACATGTTCCTCACATTTCTGTGGCAGAAAGTTCTGGAATCTGAGAGGAGCCACAAATTTCCTTCCACCCAGCGTTCCCCCAAGTCTCCCGATAAAAATGATACCTCACTTGTGTGGGTAGGACTAGCGCCCGCGACAGGAAATGCCCCAAAGCGCAACGTGGACACATCCACATTTTTGAAAGAAAACAGAGGTGTTTTTTGCGAAGTGCCTACCTGTAGATTTTGGCCTCTAGCTCAGCTGGCACCTAGGGAAACCTACCAAACCTGTGCATTTCTGAAAACTAGAGACCTAGGGGAATCCAAGGAGGGGTGACTTGCGGGGCTCGGACCAGGTTCTGTTACCCAGAATCCTTTGCAAACCTCAAAATTTGGCTAAAAAAACACATGTTCCTCACATTTCTGTGGCAGAAAGTTCTGGAATCTGAGAAGAGCCACGAATTTCCTTCCACCCAGCGTTCCCCCAAGTCTCCCGATAAAAATGATACCTCACTTGTGTGGGTAGGACTAGCGCCCGCGACAGGAAACTCCCCAAAGCGCAACGTGGACACATCCAAATTTTTGAAAGAAAACAGAGGTGTTTTTTGCGAAGTGCCTACCTGTAGAATTTGGCCTCTAGCTCAGCTGGCACCTAGGGAAACCTACCAAACCTGTGCATTTCTGAAAACTAGAGACCTAGGGGAATCCAAGGAGGGGTGACTTGCGGGGCTCGGACCAGGTTCTGTTACCCAGAATCCTTTGCAAACCTCAAAATTTGGCTAAAAAAACACATGTTCCTCACATTTCTGTGGCAGAAAGTTCTGGAATCTGAGAGGAGCCACAAATTTCCTTCCACCCAGCGTTCCCCCAAGTCTCCCGATAAAAATGATACCTCACTTGTGTGGGTAGGACTAGCGCCCGCGACAGGAAACGCCCCAAAGCGCAACGTGGACACATCCAAATTTTTGAAAGAAAACAGAGGTGTTTTTTGCGAAGTGCCTACCTGTAGATTTTGGCCTCTAGCTCAGCCGGCACCTAGGGAAACCTACCAAACCTGTGCATTTCTGAAAACTAGAGACCTATGGGAATCCAAGGAGGGGTGACTTGCGGGGCTCGGACCAGGTTCTGTTACCCAGAATCCTTTGCAAACCTCAAAATTTGGCTAAAAAAACACATGTTCATCACATTTCTGTGGCAGAAAGTTCTGGAATCTGAGAGGAGCCACAAATTTCATTCCACCCAGCGTTCCCCCAAGTCTCCCGATAAAAATGATACCTCACTTGTGTGGGTAGGACTAGCGCCCGCGACAGGAAACGCCCCAAAGCGCAACGTGGACACATCCAAATTTTTGAAAGAAAACAGAGGTGTTTTTTGCGAAGTGCCTACCTGTAGATTTTGGCCTCTAGCTCAGCTGGCACCTAGGGAAACCTACCAAACCTGTGCATTTCTGAACACTAGAGACCTAGGGGAATCCAAGGAGGTGTGACTTGCGGGGCTCGGACCAGGTTCTGTTACCCAGAATCCTTTGCAAACCTCAAAATTTGGATAAAAAAACACATGTTCCTCACATTTCTGTGGCAGAAAGTTCTGGAATCTGAGAGGAGCCACAAATTTCATTCCACCCAGCGTTCCCCCAAGTCTCCCGATAAAAATGATACCTCACTTGTGTGGGTAGGCCTAGAGCCCGCGACAGGAAATGCCCCAAAGCGCAAAGTGGACACATCCAAATTTTTGAAAGAAAACAGAGGTGTTTTTTGCGAAGTGCCTACCTGTAGATTTTGGCCTCTAGCTCAGCCGGCACCTAGGGAAACCTACCAAACCTGTGCATTTATGAAAACTAGAGACCTAGGGGAAATCCAAGGAGGGGTGACTATCGGGGCTCGGACCTGGTTCTGTTACCCAGAATCCTTTGCAAATCTCAAAATTTGGCTAAAAAAACACATGTTCCTCACATTTCTGTGGCAGAAAGTTCTGGAATCTGAGAGGAGCCACAAATTTCCTTCCACCCAGCGTTCCCCCAAGTCTCCCGATAAAAATGATACCTCACTTGTGTGGGTAGGCCTAGCGCCCGCGACAGGAACCGCCCCAAAGCGCAACGTGGACACATCCAAATTTTTGAAAGAAAACAGAGGTGTTTTTTGCGAAGTGCCTACCTGTACATTTTGGCCTCTAGCTCAGCCGGCACCTAAGGAAACCTACCAAACCTGTGCATTTCTGAAAACTAGAGACCTAGGGGAATCCAAGGAGCTGTGACTTGCGGGGCTCGGACCAGGTTCTGTTACCCAGAATCCTTTGCAAATCTCAAAATTTGGCTAAAAAAACACATGTTCCTCACATTTCTGTGGCAGAAAGTTCTGGAATCTGAGAGGAGCCATAAATTTCCTTCCACCCAGCGTTCCCCGAAGTCTCCCGATAAAAATGTTACCTCACTTGTGTGGGTAGGCCTAGCGCCCGCGACAGGAAACGACCCAAAGCGCAACGTGGACACATCCACATTTTTTAAAGAAAACAGAGGTGTTTTTTGCGAAGTGCCTACCTGTAGATTTTGGCCTCTAGCTCAGCCGGCACCTAGGGAAACCTACCAAACCTGTGCATTTCTGAAAACTAGAGACCTATGGGAATCCAAGGAGGTGTGATTTGCGGGGCTCGGACCAGGTTCTGTTACCCAGAATCCTTTGCAAACCTCAAAATTTGGCTAAAAAAACACATGTTCCTCACATTTCTGTTGCAGAAAGTTCTGGAATCTGAGAGGAGCCACAAATTTCCTTCCACCCAGCGTTCCCCCAAGTCTCCCGATAAAAATGATACCTCACTTGTGTGGGTAGGACTAGCGCCCGCGACAGGAAACGCCCCAAAGCGCAACGTGGACACTTCCAAATTTTTGAAAGAAAACAGAGGTGTTTTTTGCGAAGTGCCTACCTGTAGATTTTGGCCTCTAGCTCAGCTGGCACCTAGGGAAACCTACCAAACCTGTGCATTTCTGAACACTAGAGACCTAGGGGAATCCAAGGAGGTGTGACTTGCGGGGCTCGGACCAGGTTCTGTTACCCAGAATCCTTTGCAAACCTCAAAATTTGGATAAAAAAACACATGTTCCTCACATTTCTGTGGCAGAAAGTTCTGGAATCTGAGAGGAGCCACAAATTTCATTCCACCCAGCGTTCCCCCAAGTCTCCCGATAAAAATGATACCTCACTTGTGTGGGTAGGCCTAGAGCCCGCGACAGGAAATGCCCCAAAGCGCAAAGTGGACACATCCAAATTTTTGAAAGAAAACAGAGGTGTTTTTTGCGAAGTGCCTACCTGTAGATTTTGGCCTCTAGCTCAGCCGGCACCTAGGGAAACCTACCAAACCTGTGCATTTATGAAAACTAGAGACCTAGGGGAAATCCAAGGAGGGGTGACTTTCGGGGCTCGGACCTGGTTCTGTTACCCAGAATCCTTTGCAAATCTCAAAATTTGGCTAAAAAAACACATGTTCCTCACATTTCTGTGGCAGAAAGTTCTGGAATCTGAGAGGAGCCACAAATTTCCTTCCACCCAGCGTTCCCCCAAGTCTCCCGATAAAAATGATACCTCACTTGTGTGGGTAGGCCTAGCGCCCGCGACAGGAACCGCCCCAAAGCGCAACGTGGACACATCCAAATTTTTGAAAGAAAACAGAGGTGTTTTTTGCGAAGTGCCTACCTGTACATTTTGGCCTCTAGCTCAGCCGGCACCTAAGGAAACCTACCAAACCTGTGCATTTCTGAAAACTAGAGACCTAGGGGAATCCAAGGAGCTGTGACTTGCGGGGCTCGGACCAGGTTCTGTTACCCAGAATCCTTTGCAAATCTCAAAATTTGGCTAAAAAAACACATGTTCCTCACATTTCTGTGGCAGAAAGTTCTGGAATCTGAGAGGAGCCATAAATTTCCTTCCACCCAGCGTTCCCCGAAGTCTCCCGATAAAAATGTTACCTCACTTGTGTGGGTAGGCCTAGCGCCCGCGACAGGAAACGACCCAAAGCGCAACGTGGACACATCCACATTTTTTAAAGAAAACAGAGGTGTTTTTTGCGAAGTGCCTACCTGTAGATTTTGGCCTCTAGCTCAGCCGGCACCTAGGGAAACCTACCAAACCTGTGCATTTCTGAAAACTAGAGACCTAGGGGAATCCAAGGAGGGGTAACTTGCGGGGCTCGGACCAGGTCCTGTTACTCAGAATCCTTTGCAAACCTCAAAATTTGGATAAAAAAACACATGTTCCTCACATTTCTGTGGCAGAAAGTTCTGGAATCTGAGAGGAGCCACAAATTTCCTTCCACCCAGCGTTCCCCCAAGTCTCCCGATAAAAATGATACCTCACTTGTGTGGGTAGGACTAGCGCCCGCGACAGGAAACGCCCCAAAGCGCAACGTGGACACATCCAAATTTTTGAAAGAAAACCGAGGTGTTTTTTGCGAAGTGCCTACCTGTAGATTTTGGCCTCTAGCTCAGCCGGCACCTAGGGAAACCTACCAAACCTGTGCATTTCTGAAAACTAGAGACCTATGGGAATCCAAGGAGGGGTGACTTGCGGGGCTCGGACCAGGTTCTGTTACCCAGAATCCTTTGCAAACCTCAAAATTTGGCTAAAAAAACACATGTTCCTCACATTTCTGTGGCAGAAAGTTCTGGAATCTGAGAGGAGCCACAAATTTCCTTCCACCCAGCGTTCCCCCAAGTCTCCCGATAAAAATGATACCTCACTTGTGTGGGTAGGGCTAGCGCCCGCGACAGGAAACGCCCCAAAGCGCAACGTGGACACATCCAAATTTTTGAAAGAAAACAGAGGTGTTTTTTGCGAAGTGCCTACCTTTAGATTTTGGCCTCTAGCTCAGCCGGCACCTAAGGAAACCTACCAAACCTGTGCATTTCTGAAAACTAGAGACCTAGGGGAATCCAAGGAGGTGTGACTTGCGAGGCTCGGACCAGGTTCTGTTACCCAGAATCCTTTGCAAACCTCAAAATTTGGCTAAAAAACACATGTTCCTCACATTTCTGTGGCAGAAAGTTCTGGAATCTGAGAGGAGCCACAAATTTCATTCCACCCAGCGTTCCCCCAAGTCTCCCGATAAAAATGATACCTCACTTGTGTGGGTAGGCCTAGCGCCCGCGACAGGAAACGCCCCAAAGCGCAACGTGGACACATCCACATTTTTGAAAGAAAACAGAGGTGTTTTTTGCGAAGTGCCTACCTGTAGATTTTGGCCTCTAGCTCAGCCGGCACCTAGGGAAACCTACCAAACCTGTGCATTTCTGAAAACTAGAGACCTAGGGGAATCCAAGGAGGGGTGACTTGAGAGGCTCGGACCAGGTTCTGTTACCCAGAATCCTTTGCAAACCTCAAAATTTGGCTAAAAAAAAACACATGTTCCTCACATTTCTGTGGCAGAAAGTTCTGGAATCTGAGAAGAGAAACAAATTTCCTTCCACCCAGCGTTCCCCCAAGTCTCCAGATAAAAATGATACCTCACTTGTGTGGGTAGGACTAGCGCCCGCGACAGGAAACGCCCCAAAGCGCAACGTGGACACATCCAAATTTTTGAAAGAAAACAGAGGTGTTTTTTGCGAAGTGCCTACCTGTAGATTTTGGCCTCTAGCTCAGCCGGCACCTATCGAAACCTACCAAACCTGTGCATTTCTGAAAACTAGAGACCGAGGGGAATCCAAGGAGGGGTGACTTGCGGGGCTCGGACCAGGTTCTGTTACCCAGAATCCTTTGCAAATCTCAAAATTTGGCTAAAAAAACACATGTTCCTCACATTTCTGTGGCAGAAAGTTCTGGAATCTGAGAGGAGCCACAAATTTCCTTCCACCCAGCGTTCCCCCAAGTCTCCCGATAAAAATGATACCTCACTTGTGTGGGTAGGACTAGCGCCCGCGACAGGAAATGCCCCAAAGCGCAACGTGGACACATCCACATTTTTGAAAGAAAACAGAGGTGTTTTTTGCGAAGTGCCTACCTGTAGATTTTGGCCTCTAGCTCAGCTGGCACCTAGGGAAACCTACCAAACCTGTGCATTTCTGAAAACTAGAGACCTAGGGGAATCCAAGGAGGGGTGACTTGCGGGGCTCGGACCAGGTTCTGTTACCCAGAATCCTTTGCAAACCTCAAAATTTGGCTAAAAAAACACATGTTCCTCACATTTCTGTGGCAGAAAGTTCTGGAATCTGAGAAGAGCCACGAATTTCCTTCCACCCAGCGTTCCCCCAAGTCTCCCGATAAAAATGATACCTCACTTGTGTGGGTAGGACTAGCGCCCGCGACAGGAAACTCCCCAAAGCGCAACGTGGACACATCCAAATTTTTGAAAGAAAACAGAGGTGTTTTTTGCGAAGTGCCTACCTGTAGAATTTGGCCTCTAGCTCAGCCGGCACCTAGGGAAACCTACCAAACCTGTGCATTTCTGAAAACTAGAGACCTATGGGAATCCAAGGAGGTGTGATTTGCGGGGCTCGGACCAGGTTCTGTTACCCAGAATCCTTTGCAAACCTCAAAATTTGGCTAAAAAAACACATGTTCCTCACATTTCTGTTGCAGAAAGTTCTGGAATCTGAGAGGAGCCACAAATTTCCTTCCACCCAGCGTTCCCCCAAGTCTCCCGATAAAAATGATACCTCACTTGTGTGGGTAGGACTAGCGCCCGCGACAGGAAACGCCCCAAAGCGCAACGTGGACACATCCAAATTTTTAAAAGAAAACAGAGGTGTTTTTTGCGAAGTGCCTACCTGTAGATTTTGGCCTCTAGCTCAGCTGGCACCTAGGGAAACCTACCAAACCTGTGCATTTCTGAACACTAGAGACCTAGGGGAATCCAAGGAGGTGTGACTTGCGGGGCTCGGACCAGGTTCTGTTACCCAGAATCCTTTGCAAACCTCAAAATTTGGATAAAAAAACACATGTTCCTCACATTTCTGTGGCAGAAAGTTCTGGAATCTGAGAGGAGCCACAAATTTCATTCCACCCAGCGTTCCCCCAAGTCTCCCGATAAAAATGATACCTCACTTGTGTGGGTAGGCCTAGAGCCCGCGACAGGAAATGCCCCAAAGCGCAACGTGGACACATCCAAATTTTTGAAAGAAAACAGAGGTGTTTTTTGCGAAGTGCCTACCTGTAGATTTTGGCCTCTAGCTCAGCCGGCACCTAGGGAAACCTACCAAACCTGTGCATTTATGAAAACTAGAGACCTAGGGGAAATCCAAGGAGGGGTGACTTTCGGGGCTCGGACCTGGTTCTGTTACCCAGAATCCTTTGCAAATCTCAAAATTTGGCTAAAAAAACACATGTTCCTCACATTTCTGTGGCAGAAAGTTCTGGAATCTGAGAGGAGCCACAAATTTCCTTCCACCCAGCGTTCCCCCAAGT
This sequence comes from Pleurodeles waltl, assembly GCF_031143425.1. Classification (NCBI taxonomy): domain Eukaryota; kingdom Metazoa; phylum Chordata; class Amphibia; order Caudata; family Salamandridae; genus Pleurodeles; species Pleurodeles waltl. The sequence goes on along the minus strand of NW_027149843.1, from coordinate 345,110 downwards.
CTCCCGATAAAAATGATACCTCACTTGTGTGGGTAGGCCTAGCGCCCGCGACAGGAACCGCCCCAAAGCGCAACGTGGACACATCCAAATTTTTGAAAGAAAACAGAGGTGTTTTTTGCGAAGTGCCTACCTGTAGATTTTGGCCTCTAGCTCAGCCGGCACCTAAGGAAACCTACCAAACCTGTGCATTTCTGAAAACTAGAGACCTAGGGGAATCCAAGGAGCTGTGACTTGCGGGGCTCGGACCAGGTTCTGTTACCCAGAATCCTTTGCAAATCTCAAAATTTGGCTAAAAAAACACATGTTCCTCACATTTCTGTGGCAGAAAGTTCTGGAATCTGAGAGGAGCCATAAATTTCCTTCCACCCAGCGTTCCCCGAAGTCTCCCGATAAAAATGTTACCTCACTTGTGTGGGTAGGCCTAGCGCCCGCGACAGGAAACGACCCAAAGCGCAACGTGGACACATCCACATTTTTTAAAGAAAACAGAGGTGTTTTTTGCGAAGTGCCTACCTGTAGATTTTGGCCTCTAGCTCAGCCGGCACCTAGGGAAACCTACCAAACCTGTGCATTTCTGAAAACTAGAGACCTAGGGGAATCCAAGGAGGGGTAACTTGCGGGGCTCGGACCAGGTCCTGTTACTCAGAATCCTTTGCAAACCTCAAAATTTGGATAAAAAAACACATGTTCCTCACATTTCTGTGGCAGAAAGTTCTGGAATCTGAGAGGAGCCACAAATTTCCTTCCACCCAGCGTTCCCCCAAGTCTCCCGATAAAAATGATACCTCACTTGTGTGGGTAGGACTAGCGCCCGCGACAGGAAACGCCCCAAAGCGCAACGTGGACACATCCAAATTTTTGAAAGAAAACAGAGGTGTTTTTTGCGAAGTGCCTACCTGTAGATTTTGGCCTCTAGCTCAGCCGGCACCTAGGGAAACCTACCAAACCTGTGCATTTCTGAAAACTAGAGACCTATGGGAATCCAAGGAGGGGTGACTTGCGGGGCTCGGACCAGGTTCTGTTACCCAGAATCCTTTGCAAACCTCAAAATTTGGCTAAAAAAACACATGTTCCTCACATTTCTGTGGCAGAAAGTTCTGGAATCTGAGAGGAGCCACAAATTTCCTTACACCCAGCGTTCCCCCAAGTCTCCCGATCAAAATGACACCTCACTTGTGTGGGTAGGACTAGCGCCCGCGACAGGAAACGCACCAAAGCGCAACGTGGACACATCCAAATTTTTGAAAGAAAACAGAGGTGTTTTTTGCGAAGTGCCTACCTGTAGATTTTGGCCTCTAGCTCAGCCGGCACCTAAGGAAACCTACCAAACCTGTGCATTTCTGAAAACTAGAGACCTAGGGGAATCCAAGGAGGGGTGACTTGCGGGGCTCGGACCAGGTTCTGTTACCCAGAATCCTTTGCAAACCTCAAAATTTGGCTAAAAAAACACATGTTCCTCACATTTTTGTGGCAGAAAGTTCTGGAATCTGAGAGGAGCCATAAATTTCCTTCCACCCAGCGTTCCCCCAAGTCTCCCGATACAAATGATACCTCACTTGTGTGGGTAGGACTAGCGCCCGCGACAGGAAACGCACCAAAGCGCAACGTGGACACATCCAAATTTTTGAAAGAAAACAGAGGTGTTTTTTGTGAAGTGCCTACCTGTAGATTTTGGCCTCTAGCTCAGCCGGCACCTAGGGAAACCTACCAAACCTGTGCATTTCTGAAAACTAGAGACCTATGGGAATCCAAGGAGGGGTGACTTGCGGGGCTCGGAACAGGTTCTGTTACCCAGAATCCTTTGCAAACCTCAAAATTTGGCTAAAAAAACACATGTTCCTCACATTTCTGTGGCAGAAAGTTCTGGAATCTGAGAGGAGCCACAAATTTCCTTCCACCCAGCGTTCCCCCAAGTCTCCCGATCAAAATGACACCTCACTTGTGTGGGTAGGACTAGCGCCCGCGACAGGAAACGCACCAAAGCGCAACATGGACACATCCAAATTTTTGAAAGAAAACAGAGGTGTTTTTTGCGAAGTGCCTACCTGTAGATTTTGGCCTCTAGCTCAGCCGGCACCTAAGGAAACCTACCAAACCTGTGCATTTCTGAAAACTAGAGACCTAGGCGAATCCAAGGAGGGGTGACTTGCGGGGCTCGGACCAGGTTCTGTTACCCAGAATCCTTTGCAAACCTCAAAATTTGGCTAAAAAAACACATGTTCCTCACATTTCTGTGGCAGAAAGTTCTGGAATCTGAGAGGAGCCACAAATTTCATTCCACCCAGCGTTCCCCCAAGTCTCCCGATAAAAATGATACCTCACTTGTGTGGGTAGGCCTAGAGCCCGCGACAGGAAATGCCCCAAAGCGCAACGTGGACACATCCAAATTTTTGAAAGAAAACAGAGGTGTTTTTTGCGAAGTGCCTACCTGTAGATTTTGGCCTCTAGCTCAGCCGGCACCTAGGGAAACCTACCAAACCTGTGCATTTATGAAAACTAGAGACCTAGGGAAATCCAAGGAGGGGTGACTTTCGGGGCTCGGACCAGGTTCTGTTACCCAGAATCCTTTGCAAATCTCAAAATTGGGCTAAAAAAACACATGTTCCTCACATTTCTGTGGCAGAAAGTTCTGGAATCTGAGAGGAGCCACAAATTTCCTTCCACCCAGCGTTCCCCCAAGTCTCCCGATAAAAATGATACCTCACTTGTGTGGGTAGGCCTAGCGCCCGCGACAGGAACCGCCCCAAAGCGCAACGTGGACACATCCACATTTTTTAAAGAAAACAGAGGTGTTTTTTGCGAAGTGCCTACCTGTAGATTTTGGCCTCTAGCTCAGCCGGCACCTAAGGAAACCTACCAAACCTGTGCATTTCTGAAAACTAGAGACCTAGGGGAATCCAAGGAGGTGTGACTTGCGGGGCTCGGACCAGGTTCTGTTACCCAGAATCCTATGCAAATCTCAAAATTTGAATAAAAAAACACATGTTCCTCACATTTCTGTGGCAGAAAGTTCTGGAATCTGAGAGGAGCCACAAATTTCCTTCCACCCAGCGTTCCCCCAAGTCTCCCGATAAAAATGATACCTCACTTGTGTGGGTAGGCCTAGAGCCCGCGACAGGAAACGCCCCAAAGCGCAATGTGGACACATCCAAATTTTTGAAAGAAAACAGAGGTGTTTTTTGCGAAGTGCCTACCTGTAGATTTTGGCCTCTAGCTCAGCCGGCACCTAGGGAAACCTACCAAACCTGTGCATTTCTGAAAACTAGAGACCTAGGGGAATCCAAGGAGGGGTGACTTGCGGGGTTCGGACCAGGTTCTGTTACCCAGAATCCTTTGCAAACCTCAAAATTTGGCTAAAAAAACACATGTTCCTCACATTTCTGTGGCAGAAAGTTCTGGAATCTGAGAGGAGCCACAAATTTCCTACCACCCAGCGTTCCCCCAAGTCTCCCGATAAAAATGATATCTCACTTGTGTGGGTAGGACTAGCGCCCGCGACAGGAAACGCCCCAAAGCGCAACGTGGACACATCCAAATTTTTGAATGAAACAGAGGTGTTTTTTGCGAAGTGCCTACCTGTAGATTTTGGCCTCTAGCTCAGCCGGCTCCTAGGGAAACCTACCAAACCTGTGCATTTCTGAAAACTAGAGACCTATGGGAATCCAAGGAGGGGTGACTTGCGGGGCTCGGACCAGGTTCTGTTACACAGAATCCTTTGCAAACCTCAAAATTTCGCTAAAAAAACACATGTTTCTCACATTTCTGTGGCAGAAAGTTCTGGAATCTGAGAGGAGCCACAAATTTCCTTCCACTCAGCGTTCCCCTAAGTCTCCCGATAAAAATGATACCTCACTTGTGTGGGTAGGCCTAGCGCCCGCGACAGGAAACGCCCCAAAGCGCAACGTGGACACATCCAAATTTTTGAAAGAAAACAGAGGTGTTTTTTGCGAAGTGCCTACCTGTAGATTTTGGACTCTAGCTCAGCTGGCACCTAGGGAAACCTACCAAACCTGTGCATTTCTGAAAACTAGAGACCTAGGGGAATCCAAGGAGGTGTGACTTGCGGGGCTCGGACCAGGTTCTGTTACCCAGAATCCTTTGCAAACCTCAAAATTTGGATAAAAAAACACATGTTCCTCACATTTCTGTGGCAGAAAGTTCTGGAATCTGAGAAGAGCCACAAATTTCCTTCAACCCAGCGTTCCCCCAAGTCTCCCGATAAAAATGATACCTCATTTGTATGGGTAGGCCTAGCGCCCGCGACAGGAAACGCCCCAAAGCGCAACGTGGACACATCCAAATTTTTGAAAGAAAACAGAGGTGTTTTTTGCGAAGTGCCTACCTGTAGATTTTGGCCTCTAGTTCAGCCGGCACCTAGGGAAACCTACCAAACCTGTGCATTTCTGAAAACTAGAGACCTAGGGGAATCCAAGGAGGGGTGACTTGCGGGGCTCGGACCAGGTTCTGTTACCCAGAATCCTTTGCAAATCTCAAAATGTGGCTAAAAAAACACATGTTCCTCACATTTCTGTGGCAGAAAGTTCTGGAATCTGAGAGGAGCCACAAATTTCCTTCCACCCATCGTTCCCCCAAGTCTCCCGATAAAAATGATACCTCACTTGTGTGGGTAGGGCTAGCGCCCGCGACAGGAAACGCCCCAAAGCGCAACGTGGACACATCCAAATTTTTGAAAGAAAACAGAGGTGTTTTTTGCGAAGTGCCTACCTTTAGATTTTGGCCTCTAGCTCAGCCGGCACCTAAGGAAACCTACCAAACCTGTGCATTTCTGAAAACTAGAGACCTAGGGGAATCCAAGGAGGTGTGACTTGCGAGGCTCGGACCAGGTTCTGTTACCCAGAATCCTTTGCAAACCTCAAAATTTGGCTAAAAAACACATGTTCCTCACATTTCTGTGGCAGAAAGTTCTGGAATCTGAGAGGAGCCACAAATTTCCTTCCACCCAGCGTTCCCCCAAGTCTCCCGATAAAAATGATACCTCACTTTTGTGGGTAGGCCTAGAGCCCGCGACAGGAAACGCCCCAAAGCGCAATGTGGACACATCCAAATTTTTGAAAGAAAACAGAGGTGTTTTTTGCGAAGTGCCTACCTGTAGATTTTGGCCTCTAGCTCAGCCGGCACCTAGGTCAACCTACCAAACCTGTGCATTTCTGAACACTAGAGACCTAGGGGAATCCAAGGAGGTGTGACTTGCGGGGCTCGGACCAGGTTCTGTTACCCAGAATCCTTTGCAAACCTCAAAATTTGGATAAAAAAACACATGTTCCTCACATTTCTGTGGCAGAAAGTTCTGGAATCTGAGAGGAGCCACAAATTTCCTTCCACCCAGCGTTCCCCCAAGTCTCCCGATAAAAATGATACCTCACTTGTATGGGTAGGGCTAGAGCCCGCGACAGGAAACGCCCCAAAGCGCAACATGGACACATCCAAATTTTTGAAAGAAAACAGAGGTGTTTTTTGCGAAGTGCCTACCTGTAGATTTTGGCCTCTAGCTCAGCCGGCACCTAGGGAAACCTACCAAACCTGTGCATTTCTGAAAACTAGAGACCTAGGGGAAATCCAAGGAGGGGTGACGTGCGGGGCTCGGACCAGGTTCTGTTACCCAGAATCCTTTGCAAACCTCAAAATTTGGCAAAAAAAACAGATGTTCCTCACATTTCTGTGGCAGAAAGTTCTGGAATCTGAGAGGAGCCACAAATTTCCTTCCACCCAGCGTTCCCCCAAGTCTCCCGATAAAAATGATACCTCACTTGTGTGGGTAGGCCTAGCGCCCGCGACAGGAAACGCCCCAAAGCGCAACGTGGACACATCCAAATTTTTGAAAGAAAACAGAGGTGTTTTTGGCGAAGTGCCTACCTGTAGATTTTGGCCTCTAGCTCAGCCGGCACCTATCGAAACTTACCAAACCTGTGCATTTCTGAAAACTAGAGACCTAGGGGAATCCAAGGAGGGGTGACTTGCGGGGCTCGGACCAGGTTCTGTTACCCAGAATCCTTTGCAAATCTCAAAATTTGGCTAAAAAAACACATGTTCCTCAAATTTGTGTAGCAGAAAGTTCTGGAATCTGAGAGGAGCCACAAATTTCCTTCCACCCAGCGTTCCCCCAAGTCTCCCGATAAAAATTATACCTCACTTGTGTGGGTAGGGCTAGCGCCCGTGACAGGAAACGCCCCAAAGCGCAACGTGGACACATCCAAATTTTTGAAAGAAAACAGAGGTGTTTTTTGCGAAGTGCCTACCTGTAGATTTTGGCCTCTAGCTCAGCCGGCACCTAGGGAAACCTACCAAACCTGTGCATTTCTGAAAACTAGAGACCTAGGGGAATCCAAGGAGGGGTGACTTGAGGGGCTCGGACCAGGTTCTGTTACCCAGAATCCTTTGCAAACCTCAAAATTTGGCTAAAAAAACACATGTTCCTCACATTTCTGTTGCAGAAAGTTCTGGAATCTGAGAGGAGCCACAAATTTCCTTCCACCCAGCGTTCCCCCAAGTCTCCCGATAAAAATGATACCTCACTTGTGTGGGTAGGACTAGCGCCCGCGACAGGAAACGCCCCAAAGCGCAACGTGGACACATCCAAATTTTTGAAAGAAAACAGAGGTGTTTTTTGCGAAGTGCCTACCTGTAGATTTTGGCCTCTAGCTCAGCTGGCACCTAGGGAAACCTACCAAACCTGTGCATTTCTGAACACTAGAGACCTAGGGGAATCCAAGGAGGTGTGACTTGCGGGGCTCGGACCAGGTTCTGTTACCCAGAATCCTTTGCAAACCTCAAAATTTGGATAAAAAAACACATGTTCCTCACATTTCTGTGGCAGAAAGTTCTCGAATCTGAGAGGAGCCACAAATTTCCTTCCACCCAGCGTTCCCCCAAGTCTCCCGATAAAAATGATACCTCACTTGTATGGGTAGGGCTAGCGCCCGCGACAGGAAACACCCCAAAGCGCAACATGGACACATCCAAATTTTTGAAAGAAAACAGAGGTGTTTTTTGCGAAGTGCCTACCTGTAGATTTTGGCCTCTAGCTCAGCCGGCACCTAGGGAAACCTACCAATCCTGTGCATTTCTGAAAACTAGAGACCTAGGGGAATCCAAGGAGGTGTGATTTGCGGGGCTCGGACCAGGTTCTGTTACCCAGAATCCTTTGCAAACCTCAAAATTTGGCAAAAAAACACATGTTCCTCACATTTCTGTTGCAGAAAGTTCTGGAATCTGAGACGAGCCACAAATTTCCTTCCACCCAGCGTTCCCCCAAGTCTCCCGATAAAAATGATACCTCACTTGTGTGGGTAGGACTAGCGCGCGCGACAGGAAACGCCCCAAAGCGCAACGTGGACACATCCAAATTTTTGAAAGAAAACAGAGGTGTTTTTTGCGAAGTGCCTACCTGTAGATTTTGGCCTCTAGCTCAGCTGGCACCTAGGGAAACCTACCAATCCTGTGCATTTCTGAAAACTAGAGACCTAGGGGAATCCAAGGAGGTGTGACTTGCGGGGCTCGGACCAGGTTCTGTTACCCAGAATCCTTTGCAAACCTCAAAATTTGGATAAAAAAACACATGTTCCTCACATTTCTGTGGCAGAAAGTTCTGGAATCTGAGAGGAGCCACAAATTTCCTTCCACCCAGCGTTCCCCCAAGTCTCCCGATAAAAATGATACCTCACTTGTGTGGGTAGGCCTAGCGCCCGCGACAGGAAACGCCCCAAAGAGCAACGTGGACACATCCAAATTTTTGAAAGAAAACAGAGGTGTTTTTTGCGAAGTGCCTACCTGTAGATTTTGGCCTCTAGCTCAGCCGGCACCTAGGGAAACCTACCAAACCTGTGCATTTCTGAAAACTAGAGACCTAGGGGAATCTAAGGAGGTGTGACTTGCGGGGCTCGGACCAGGTTCTGTTACCCAGAATCCTTTGCAAACCTCAAAATTTGGATAAAAAAACACATGTTCCTCACATTTCTGTGGCAGAAAGTTCTGGAATCTGAGAGGAGCCACAAATTTCCTTCCACCCAGCGTTCCCCCAAGTCTCCCGATAAAAATGATACCTCACTTGTGTGGGTAGGACTAGCGCCCGCGACAGGAAACGCCCCAAAGCGCAACGTGGACACATCCAAATTTTTTAAAGAAAACAGAGGTGTTTTTTGCGAAGTGCCTACCTGTAGATTTTGGCCTCTAGCTCAGCTGGCACCTAGGGAAACCTACCAAACCTGTGCATTTCTGAACACTAAAGACCTAGGGGAATCCAAGGAGGTGTGACTTGCGGGGCTCGGACCAGGTTCTGTTACCCAGAATCCTTTGCAAACCTCAAAATTTGGATAAAAAAACACATGTTCCTCACATTTCTGTGGCAGAAAGTTCTCGAATCTGAGAGGAGCCACAAATTTCCTTCCAGCCAGCGTTCCCCCAAGTCTCCCGATAAAAATGATACCTCACTTGTATGGGTAGGGCTAGCGCCCGCGACAGGAAACGCCCCAAAGCGCAACATGGACACATCCAAATTTTTGAAAGAAAACAGAGGTGTTTTTTGCGAAGTGCCTACCTGTAGATTTTGGCCTCTAGCTCAGCCGGCACCTAGGGAAACCTACCAATCCTGTGCATTTCTGAAAACTAGAGACCTAGGGGAATCCAAGGAGGTGTGATTTGCGGGGCTCGGACCAGGTTCTGTTACCCAGAATCCTTTGCAAACCTCAAAATTTGGCTAAAAAAACACATGTTCCTCACATTTCTGTTGCAGAAAGTTCTGGAATCTGAGAGGAGCCACAAATTTCCTTCCACCCAGCGTTCCCCCAAGTCTCCCGATAAAAATGATACCTCACTTGTGTGGGTAGGACTAGCGCCCGCGACAGGAAACGCCCCAAAGCGCAACGTGGACACATCCAAATTTTTGAAAGAAAACAGAGGTGTTTTTTGCGAAGTGCCTACCTGTAGATTTTGGCCTCTAGCTCAGCTGGCACCTAGGGAAACCTACCAAACCTGTGCATTTCTGAAAACTAGAGACCTAGGGGAATCCAAGGAGGTGTGACTTGCGGGGCTCGGACCAGGTTCTGTTACCCAGAATCCTTTGCAAACCTCAAAATTTGGATTAAAAAACACATGTTCCTCACATTTCTGTGGCAGAAAGTTCTGGAATCTGAGAGGAGCGACAAATTTCCTTCCACCCAGCGTTCCCCCAAGTCTCCCGATAAAAATGATACCTCACTTGTGTGGGTAGGCCTAGCGCCCGCGACAGGAAACGCCCCAAAGCGCAACGTGGACACATCCACATTTTTGAAAGAAAACAGAGGTGTTTTTTGCGAAGTGCCTACCTGTAGATTTTGGCCTCTAGCTCAGCCGGCACCTATCAAAACCTGCCAAACCTGTGCATTTCTGAAAACTAGAGACCTAGGGGAATCCAAGGAGGGGTGACTTGCGGGGCTCGGACCAGGTTCTGTTACCCAGAATCCTTTGCAAATCTCAAAATTTGGCTAAAAAAACACATGTTCCTCACATTTCTGTGGCAGAAAGTTCTGGAATCTGAGAAGAGCCACAAATTTCCTTCCACCCAGCGTTCCCCCAAGTCTCCCGATAAAAATGATACTTCACTTGTGTGGGTAGGCCTAGCGCCCTCGACAGGAAACGCCCCAAAGCGCAACGTGGACACATCCACATTTTTGAAAGAAAACAGAGGTGTTTTTTGCGAAGTGCCTACCTGCAGATTTTGGCCTCTAGCTCAGCCGGCACCTAGGGAAACCTACCAAACCTGTGCATTTCTGAAAACTAGAGACCTAGGGGAATCCAAGGAGGGGTGACTTGAGGGGCTCGGACCAGGTTCTGTTACCCAGAATCCTTTGCAAACCTCAAAATTTGGCTAAAAAAACACATGTTCTTTACATTTCTGTGGCAGAAAGTTCTGGAATCTGAGAAGAGCCACAAATTTACTTCCACCCAGCGTTCCCCCAAGTCTCCCGATAAAAATGATACCTCACTTGTGTGAGTAGGACTAGCGCCCGCGACAGTAAACGCCCCAAAGCGCAACGTGGACACATCCACATTTTTGAAAGAAAACAGAGGTGTTTTTTGCGAAGTGCCTACCTGTAGATTTTGGCCTCTAGCTCAGCCGGCACCTAGGGAAACCTACCAAACCTGTGCATTTCTGAAAACTAGAGACCTAGGGAAATCCAAGGAGGGGTGACTTGAGGGGCTCGGACCAGGTTCTGTTACCCAGAATCCTTTGCAAACCTTAAAATTTGGCTAAAAAACACATGTTCCTCACATTTCTGTGGCAGAAAGTTCTGGAATCTTAGAGGAGCCACAAATTTCCTTCCACCCAGCGTTCCCCCAAGTCTCCTGATAAAAATGATACCTCACTTGTGTGGGTAGGACTAGCGCCCGCGACAGGAAACGCCCCAAAGCGCAACATGGACACATCCAAATTTTTGAAAGAAAACAGAGGTGTTTTTTGCGAAGTGCCTACCTGTAGATTTTGGCCTCTAGCTCAGCCGGCACCTAGGGAAACCTACCAAACCTGTGCATTTCTGAAAACTAGAGACCTAGGGGAATCCAAGGAGGGGTGACTTGAGGGGCTCGGACCAGGTTCTGTTACCCAGAATCCTTTGCAAACCTCAAAATTTGGCTAAAAAAACACATGTTCCTCACATTTCTGTGGCAGAAAGTTCTGGAATCTGAGAAGAGCCACAAATTTCCTTCCACCCAGCGTTCCCCCAAGTCTCCCGATAAAAATGATACCTCACTTGCGTGGGTAGGACTAGCGCCCGCGACAGGAAACGCCCCAAAGCGCAACGTGGACACATCCAAATTTTTGAAAGAAAACAGAGGTGTTTTTTGCGAAGTGCCTACCTGTAGATTTTGGCCTCTAGCTCAGCCGGCACCTAGGGAAACCTACCAAACCTGTGCATTTCTGAAAACTAGAGACCTATGGGAATCCAAGGAGGTGTGATTTGCGGGGCTCGGACCAGGTTCTGTTACCCAGAATCCTTTGCAAACCTCAAAATTTGGCTAAAAAAACACATGTTCCTCACATTTCTGTGGCAGAAAGTTCTGGAATCTGAGAGGAGCCACAAATTTCCTTCCACCCAGCGTTCCCCCAAGTCTCCCGATAAAAATGATACCTCACTTGTGTGAGTAGGACTAGCACCCGCGACAGTAAACGCCCCAAAGCGCAACGTGGACACATCCAAATTTTTGAAAGAAAACAGAGGTGTTTTTTGCGAAGTGCCTACCTGTAGATTTTGGCCTCTAGCTCAGCCGGCACCTAGGGAAACCTACCAAACCTGTGCATTTCTGAAAACTAGAGACCTAGGGAAATCCAAGGAGGGGTGACTTGAGGGGCTCGGACCAGGTTCTGTTACCCAGAATCCTTTGCAAACCTTAAAATTTGGCTAAAAAACACATGTTCCTCACATTTCTGTGGCAGAAAGTTCTGGAATCTTAGAGGAGCCACAAATTTCCTTCCACCCAGCGTTCCCCCAAGTCTCCCGATAAAAATGATACCTCACTTGTGTGGGTAGGACTAGCGCCCGCGACAGGAAACGCCCCAAAGCGCAACGTGGACACATCCAAATTTTTGAAAGAAAACAGAGGTGTTTTTTGCGAAGTGCCTACCTGTAGATTTTGGCCTCTAGCTCAGCCGGCACCTAGGGAAACCTACCAAACCTGTGCATTTCTGAAAACTAGAGACCTAGGGGAATCCAAGGAGGGGTGACTTGAGGGGCTCGGACCAGGTTCTGTTACCCAGAATCCTTTGCAAACCTCAAAATTTGGCTAAAAAAAACACATGTTCCTCACATTTCTGTGGCAGAAAGTTCTGGAATCTGAGAAGAGCCACAAATTTCCTTCCACCCAGCGTTCCCCCAAGTCTCCCGATAAAAATGATACCTCACTTGTGTGGGTAGGACTAGCGCCCGCGACAGGAAACGCCCCAAAGCGCAACGTGGACACATCCAAATTTTTGAAAGAAAACAGAGGTGTTTTTTGCGAAGTGCCTACCTGTAGATTTTGGCCTCTAGCTCAGCCGGCACCTAGGGAAACCTACCAAACCTGTGCATTTCTGAAAACTAGAGACCTATGGGAATCCAAGGAGGTGTGATTTGCGGGGCTCGGACCAGGTTCTGTTACCCAGAATCCTTTGCAAACCTCAAAATTTGGCTAAAAAAACACATGTTCCTCACATTTCTGTGGCAGAAAGTTCTGGAATCTGAGAGGAGCCACAAATTTCCTTCCACCCAGCGTTCCCCCAAGTCTCCCGATAAAAATGATACCTCACTTGTGTGGGTAGGCCTAGCGCCCGCGACAGGAAACGCCCCAAAGCGCAACGTGGACACATCCAAATTTTTGAAAGAAAACAGAGGTGTTTTTTGCGAAGTGCCTACCTGTAGATTTTGGCCTCTAGCTCAGCCGGCACCTAGGGAAACCTACCAAACCTGTGCATTTCTGAAAACTAGAGACCTAGGGGAAATCCAAGGAGGGGTGACTTGCGGGGCTCGGACCAGGTTCTGTTACCCAGAATCCTTTGCAAACCTCAAAATTTGGCAAAAAAAACACATGTTCCTCACATTTCTGTGGCAGAAAGTTCTGGAATCTGAGAGGAGCCACAAATTTCCTTCCACCCAGCGTTCCCCCAAGTCTCCCGATAAAAATGATACCTCACTTGTGTGGGTAGGCCTAGCGCCCGCGACAGGAAACGCCCCAAAGCGCAACGTGGACACATCCACATTTTTGAAAGAAAACAGAGGTGTTTTTTGCGAAGTGCCTACCTGTAGATTTTGGCCTCTAGCTCAGCCGGCACCTATCGAAACTTACCAAACCTGTGCATTTCTGAAAACTAGAGACCTAGGGGAATCCAAGGAGGGGTGACTTGCGTGGCTCGGACCAGGTTCTGTTACCCAGAATCCTTTGCAAATCTCAAAATTTGGCTAAAAAAACACATGTTCCTCACATTTGTGTGGCAGAAAGTTCTGGAATCTGAGAGGAGCCACAAATTTCCTTCCACCCAGCGTTCCCCCAAGTCTCCCGATAAAAATTATACCTCACTTGTGTGGGTAGGGCTAGCGCCCGCGACAGGAAACGCCCCAAAGCGCAACGTGGACACATCCAAGTTTTTGAAAGAAAACAGAGGTGTTTTTTGCGAAGTGCCTAACTGTAGATTTTGGCCTCTAGCTCAGCCGGCACCTAAGGAAACCTACCAAACCTGTGCATTTCTGAAAACTAGAGACCTAGGGGAATCCAAGGAGGTGTGACTTGCGGGGCTCGGACCAGGTTCTGTTACCCAGAATCCTTTGCAAACCTCAAAATTTGGCTAAAAAAACACATGTTCCTCACATTTCTGTGGCAGAAAGTTCTGGAATCTGAGAGGAGCCACAAATTTCATTCCACCCAGCGTTCCCCCAAGTCTCCCGATAAAAATGATACTTCACTTGTGTGGGTAGGCCTAGCGCCCTCGACAGGAAACGCCCCAAAGCGCAACGTGGACACATCCACATTTTTGAAAGAAAACAGAGGTGTTTTTTGCGAAGTGCCTACCTGCAGATTTTGGCCTCTAGCTCAGCCGGCACCTAGGGAAACCTACCAAACCTGTGCATTTCTGAAAACTAGAGACCTAGGGGAATCCAAGGAGGGGTGACTTGAGGGGCTCGGACCAGGTTCTGTTACCCAGAATCCTTTGCAAACCTCAAAATTTGGCTAAAAAAACACATGTTCTTTACATTTCTGTGGCAGAAAGTTCTGGAATCTGAGAAGAGCCACAAATTTACTTCCACCCAGCGTTCCCCCAAGTCTCCCGATAAAAATGATACCTCACTTGTGTGAGTAGGACTAGCGCCCGCGACAGTAAACGCCCCAAAGCGCAACGTGGACACATCCAAATTTTTGAAAGAAAACAGAGGTGTTTTTTGCGAAGTGCCTACCTGTAGATTTTGGCCTCTAGCTCAGCCGGCACCTAGGGAAACCTACCAAACCTGTGCATTTCTGAAAACTAGAGACCTAGGGAAATCCAAGGAGGGGTGACTTGAGGGGCTCGGACCAGGTTCTGTTACCCAGAATCCTTTGCAAACCTTAAAATTTGGCTAAAAAACACATGTTCCTCACATTTCTGTGGCAGAAAGTTCTGGAATCTTAGAGGAGCCACAAATTTCCTTCCACCCAGCGTTCCCCCAAGTCTCCTGATAAAAATGATACCTCACTTGTGTGGGTAGGACTAGCGCCCGCGACAGGAAACGCCCCAAAGCGCAACGTGGACACATCCAAATTTTTGAAAGAAAACAGAGGTGTTTTTTGCGAAGTGCCTACCTGTAGATTTTGGCCTCTAGCTCAGCCGGCACCTAGGGAAACCTACCAAACCTGTGCATTTCTGAAAACTAGAGACCTAGGGGAATCCAAGGAGGGGTGACTTGAGGGGCTCGGACCAGGTTCTGTTACCCAGAATCCTTTGCAAACCTCAAAATTTGGCTAAAAAAACACATGTTCCTCACATTTCTGTGGCAGAAAGTTCTGGAATCTGAGAAGAGCCACAAATTTCCTTCCACCCAGCGTTCCCCCAAGTCTCCCGATAAAAATGATACCTCACTTGCGTGGGTAGGACTAGCGCCCGCGACAGGAAACGCCCCAAAGCGCAACGTGGACACATCCAAATTTTTGAAAGAAAACAGAGGTGTTTTTTGCGAAGTGCCTACCTGTAGATTTTGGCCTCTAGCTCAGCCGGCACCTAGGGAAACCTACCAAACCTGTGCATTTCTGAAAACTAGAGACCTATGGGAATCCAAGGAGGTGTGATTTGCGGGGCTCGGACCAGGTTCTGTTACCCAGAATCCTTTGCAAACCTCAAAATTTGGCTAAAAAAACACATGTTCCTCACATTTCTGTGGCAGAAAGTTCTGGAATCTGAGAGGAGCCACAAATTTCCTTCCACCCAGCGTTCCCCCAAGTCTCCCGATAAAAATGATACCTCACTTGTGTGAGTAGGACTAGCACCCGCGACAGTAAACGCCCCAAAGCGCAACGTGGACACATCCAAATTTTTGAAAGAAAACAGAGGTGTTTTTTGCGAAGTGCCTACCTGTAGATTTTGGCCTCTAGCTCAGCCGGCACCTAGGGAAACCTACCAAACCTGTGCATTTCTGAAAACTAGAGACCTAGGGAAATCCAAGGAGGGGTGACTTGAGGGGCTCGGACCAGGTTCTGTTACCCAGAATCCTTTGCAAACCTTAAAATTTGGCTAAAAAACACATGTTCCTCACATTTCTGTGGCAGAAAGTTCTGGAATCTTAGAGGAGCCACAAATTTCCTTCCACCCAGCGTTCCCCCAAGTCTCCCGATAAAAATGATACCTCACTTGTGTGGGTAGGACTAGCGCCCGCGACAGGAAACGCCCCAAAGCGCAACGTGGACACATCCAAATTTTTGAAAGAAAACAGAGGTGTTTTTTGCGAAGTGCCTACCTGTAGATTTTGGCCTCTAGCTCAGCCGGCACCTAGGGAAACCTACCAAACCTGTGCATTTCTGAAAACTAGAGACCTAGGGGAATCCAAGGAGGGGTGACTTGAGGGGCTCGGACCAGGTTCTGTTACCCAGAATCCTTTGCAAACCTCAAAATTTGGCTAAAAAAAACACATGTTCCTCACATTTCTGTGGCAGAAAGTTCTGGAATCTGAGAAGAGCCACAAATTTCCTTCCACCCAGCGTTCCCCCAAGTCTCCCGATAAAAATGATACCTCACTTGTGTGGGTAGGACTAGCGCCCGCGACAGGAAACGCCCCAAAGCGCAACGTGGACACATCCAAATTTTTGAAAGAAAACAGAGGTGTTTTTTGCGAAGTGCCTACCTGTAGATTTTGGCCTCTAGCTCAGCCGGCACCTAGGGAAACCTACCAAACCTGTGCATTTCTGAAAACTAGAGACCTATGGGAATCCAAGGAGGTGTGATTTGCGGGGCTCGGACCAGGTTCTGTTACCCAGAATCCTTTGCAAACCTCAAAATTTGGCTAAAAAAACACATGTTCCTCACATTTCTGTGGCAGAAAGTTCTGGAATCTGAGAGGAGCCACAAATTTCCTTCCACCCAGCGTTCCCCCAAGTCTCCCGATAAAAATGATACCTCACTTGTGTGGGTAGGCCTAGCGCCCGCGACAGGAAACGCCCCAAAGCGCAACGTGGACACATCCAAATTTTTGAAAGAAAACAGAGGTGTTTTTTGCGAAGTGCCTACCTGTAGATTTTGGCCTCTAGCTCAGCCGGCACCTAGGGAAACCTACCAAACCTGTGCATTTCTGAAAACTAGAGACCTAGGGGAAATCCAAGGAGGGGTGACTTGCGGGGCTCGGACCAGGTTCTGTTACCCAGAATCCTTTGCAAACCTCAAAATTTGGCAAAAAAAACACATGTTCCTCACATTTCTGTGGCAGAAAGTTCTGGAATCTGAGAGGAGCCACAAATTTCCTTCCACCCAGCGTTCCCCCAAGTCTCCCGATAAAAATGATACCTCACTTGTGTGGGTAGGCCTAGCGCCCGCGACAGGAAACGCCCCAAAGCGCAACGTGGACACATCCACATTTTTGAAAGAAAACAGAGGTGTTTTTTGCGAAGTGCCTACCTGTAGATTTTGGCCTCTAGCTCAGCCGGCACCTATCGAAACTTACCAAACCTGTGCATTTCTGAAAACTAGAGACCTAGGGGAATCCAAGGAGGGGTGACTTGCGTGGCTCGGACCAGGTTCTGTTACCCAGAATCCTTTGCAAATCTCAAAATTTGGCTAAAAAAACACATGTTCCTCACATTTGTGTGGCAGAAAGTTCTGGAATCTGAGAGGAGCCACAAATTTCCTTCCACCCAGCGTTCCCCCAAGTCTCCCGATAAAAATTATACCTCACTTGTGTGGGTAGGGCTAGCGCCCGCGACAGGAAACGCCCCAAAGCGCAACGTGGACACATCCAAATTTTTGAAAGAAAACAGAGGTGTTTTTTGCGAAGTGCCTACCTGTAGATTTTGGCCTCCAGCTCAGCCGGCACCTAGGGAAACCTACCAAACCTGTGCATTACTGAAAACTAGAGACCTAGGGGAATCCAAGGAGGGGTGACTTGAGGGGCTCGGACCAGGTTCTGTTACCCAGAATCCTTTGCAAACCTCCAAATTTGGCTAAAAAAACACATGTTCTTCACATTTCTGTGGCAGAAAGTTCTGGAATCTGAGAAGAGCCACAAATTTCCTTCCACCCAGCGTTCCCCCAAGTCTCCCGATAAAAATGATACCTCACTTGTGTGGGTAGGACTAGCGCCCGCGACAGGAAACGCCCCAAAGCCCAACGTGGACACATCCAAATTTTTGAAAGAAAACAGAGGTGTTTTTTGCGAAGTGCCTACCTTTAAATTTTGGCCTCTAACTCAGCCGGCACCTAGGGAAACCTACCAAACCTGTGCATTTCTGAAAACTAGAGACCTATGGGAATCCAAGGAGGTGTGATTTGCGGGGCTCGGACCAGGTTCTGTTACCCAGAATCCTTTGCAAACCTCAAAATTTGGCTAAAAAAACACATGTTCCTCACATTTCTGTGGCAGAAAGTTCTGGAATCTGAGAGGAGCCACAAATTTCCTTCCACCCAGCGTTCCCCCAAGTCTCCCGATAAAAATGATACCTCACTTGTGTGGGTAGGACTAGCGCCCGCGACAGGAAACGCCCCAAAGCGCAACGTGGACACATCCAAATTTTTGAAAGAAAACCGAGGTGTTTTTTGCGAAGTGCCTACCTGTAGATTTTGGCCTCTAGCTCAGCTGGCATCTAGTGAAACCTACCAAACCTGTGCATTTCTGAAAACTAGAGACATAGGGGAATCCAAGGAGGGGTGACTTGCGGGGCTCGGACCAGGTTCTGTTACCCAGAATCCTTTGCAAACCTCAAAATTTGGATAAAAAAACACATGTTCCTCACATTTCTGTGGCAGAAAGTTCTGGAATCTGAGAGGAGCCACAAATTTCCTTCCACCCAGCGTTCCCCCAAGTCTCCCGATAAAAATGATACCTCACTTGTGTGGGTAGGCCTAGCGCCCGCGTCAGGAAACGCCCCAAAGCGCAACGTGGACACATCCAAATTTTTGAAAGAAAACAGAGGTGTTTTTTGCGAAGTGCCTACCTGTAGATTTTGGCCTCTAGCTCAGCCGCCACCTAGGGAAACCTACCAAACCTGTGTATTTCTGAAAACTAGAGACCTAGGGGAAATCCAAGGAGGGGTGACTTGCGGGGCTCGGACCAGGTTCTGTTACCCAGAATCCTTTGCAAACCTCAAAATTTGGCTAAAAAAACACATGTTCCTCACATTTCTGTTGCAGAAAGTTCTGGAATCTGAGAGGAGCCACAAATTTCCTTCCACCCAGCGTTCCCCCAAGTCTCCCGATAAAAATGATACCTCACTTGTGTGGGTAGGACAAGCGCCCGCGACAGGAAACGCCACAAAGCGCAACGTGGACACATCCAAATTTTTGAAAGAAAACAGAGGTGTTTTTTGCGAAGTGCCTACCTGTAGATTTTGGCCTCTAGCTCAGCTGGCACCTAGGGAAACCTACCAAACCTGTGCATTTCTGAACACTAGAGACCTAGGGGAATCCAAGGAGGTGTGACTTGCGGGGCTCGGACCAGGTTCTGTTACCCAGAATCCTTTGCAAACCTCAAAATTTGGATAAAAAAACACATGTTCCTTACATTTCTGTGGCAGAAAGTTCTGGAATCTGAGAGGAGCCACAAATTTCCTTCCACCCAGCGTTCCCCCAAGTCTCCCGATAAAAATGATACCTCACTTGTATGGGTAGGGCTAGCGCCCGCGACAGGAAACGCCCCAAAGCGCAACGTGGACACATCCAAATTTTTGAAAGAAAACAGAGGTGTTTTTTGCGAAGTGCCTACCTGTAGATTTTGGCCTCTAGCTCAGCCGGCACCTAGGGAAACCTACCAATCCTGTGCATTTCTGAAAACTAGAGACCTAGGGGATTCCAAGGAGGTGTGATTTGCGGGGCTCGGACCAGGTTCTGTTACCCAGAATCCTTTGCAAACCTCAAAATTTGGCTAAAAAAACACATGTTCCTCACATTTCTGTTGCAGAAAGTTCTGGAATCTGAGAGGAGCCACAAATTTCCTTCCACCCAGCGTTCCCCCAAGTCTCCCGATAAAAATGATACCTCACTTGTGTGGGTAGGACTAGCGCCCGCGACAGGAAACGCCCCAAAGCGCAACGTGGACACATCCAAATTTTTGAAAGAAAACAGAGGTGTTTTTTGCGAAGTGCCTACCTGTAGATTTTGGCCTCTAGCTCAGCTGGCACCTAGGGAAACCTACCAATCCTGTGCATTTCTGAAAACTAGAGTCCTAGGGGAATCCAAGGAGGTGTGACTTGCGGGGCTCGGACCAGGTTCTGTTACCCAGAATCCTTTGCAAAACTCAAAATTTGGCAAAAAAAACACATGTTCCTCACATTTCTGTGGCAGAAAGTTCTGGAATCTGAGAGGAGCCACAAATTTCCTTCCACCCAGCGTTCCCCCAAGTCTCCCGATAAAAATGATACCTCACTTGTGTGGGTAGGCCTAGCGCCCGCGACAGGAAACGCCCCAAAGCGCAACGTGGACACATCCACATTTTTGAAAGAAAACAGAGGTGTTTTTTGCGAAGTGCCTACCTGTAGATTTTGGCCTCTAGCTCAGCCGGCACCTATCGAAACTTACCAAACCTGTGCATTTCTGAAAACTAGAGACCTAGGGGAATCCAAGGAGGGGTGACTTGCGGGGCTCGGAGCAGGTTCTGTTACCCAGAATCCTTTGCAAATCTCAAAATTTGGCTAAAAAAACACATGTTCCTCACATTTGTGTGGCAGAAAGTTCTGGAATCTGAGAGGAGCCACAAATTTCCTTCCACCCAGCGTTCCCCCAAGTCTCCCGATAAAAATTATACCTCACTTGTGTGGGTAGGGCTAGCGCCCGCGACAGGAAACGCCCCAAAGCGCAACGTGGACACATCCAAATTTTTGAAAGAAAACAGAGGTGTTTTTTGCGAAGTGCCTACCTGTAGATTTTGGCCTCTAGCTCAGCCGGCACCTAAGCAAACCTACCAAACCTGTGCATTACTGAAAACTAGAGACCTAGGGGAATCCAAGGAGGGGTGACTTGAGGGGCTCGGACCAGGTTCTGTTACCCAGAATCCTTTGCAAACCTCCAAATTTGGCTAAAAAAACACATGTTCTTCACATTTCTGTGGCAGAAAGTTCTGGAATCTGAGAAGAGCCACAAAATTCCTTCCACCCAGCGTTCCCCCAAGTCTCCCGATAAAAATGATACCTCACTTGTGTGGGTAGGACTAGCGCCCGTGACAGGAAACGCCCCAAAGCGCAACGTGGACACATCCAAATTTTTGAAAGAAAACAGAGGTGTTTTTTGCGAAGTGCCTACCTTTAAATTTTGGCCTCTAACTCAGCCGGCACCTAGGGAAACCTACCAAACCTGTGCATTTCTGAAAACTAGAGACCTATGGGAATCCAAGGAGGTGTGATTTGCGGGGCTCGGACCAGGTTCTGTTACCCAGAATCCTTTGCAAACCTCAAAATTTGGCTAAAAAAACACATGTTCCTCACATTTCTGTGGCAGAAAGTTCTGGAATCTGAGAGGAGCCACAAATTTCCTTAAACCCAGCGTTCCCCCAAGTCTCCCGATAAAAATGATACCTCACTTGTGTGGGTAGGACTAGCGCCCGCGACAGGAAACGCCCCAAAGCGCAACGTGGACACATCCAAATTTTTGAAAGAAAACCGAGGTGTTTTTTGCGAAGTGCCTACCTGTAGATTTTGGCCTCTAGCTCAGCTGGCATCTAGGGAAACCTACCAAACCTGTGCATTTCTGAAAACTAGAGACATAGGGGAATCCAAGGAGGTGTGACTTGCGGGGCTCGGACCAGGTTCTGTTACCCAGAATCCTTTGCAAACCTCAAAATTTGGATAAAAAAACACATGTTCCTCACATTTCTGTGGCAGAAAGTTCTGGAATCTGAGAGGAGCCACAAATTTCCTTCCACCCAGCGTTCCCCCAAGTCTCCCGATAAAAATGATACCTCACTTGTGTGGGTAGGCCTAGCGTCCGCGACAGGAAACGCCCCAAAGCGCAACGTGGACACATCCAAATTTTTGAAAGAAAACAGAGGTGTTTTTTGTGAAGTGCCTACCTGTAGATTTTGGCCTCTAGCTCAGCCGCCACCTAGGGAAACCTACCAAACCTGTGCATTTCTGAAAACTAGAGACCTAGGGGAAATCCAAGGAGGGGTGACTTGCGGGGCTCGGACCAGGTTCTGTTACCCAGAATCCTTTGCAAACCTCAAAATTTGGTTAAAAAAACACATGTTCCTCACATTTCTGTGGCAGAAAGTTCTGGAATCTGAGAGGAGCCACAAATTTCCTTCCACCCAGCGTTCCCCCAAGTCTCCCGATAAAAATGATACCTCACTTGTGTGGGTAGGCCTAGCGCCCGCGACAGGAAACGCCCCAAAGCGCAACGTGGACACATCCACATTTTTGAAAGAAAACAGAGGTGTTTTTTGCGAAGTGCCTACCTGTAGATTTTGGCCTCTAGCTCAGCCGGCACCTATCGAAACTTACCAAACCTGTGCATTTCTGAAAACTAGAGACCTAGGGGAATCCAAGGAGGGGTGACTTGCGGGGCTCGGACCAGGTTCTGTTACCCAGAATCCTTTGCAAATCTCAAAATTTGGCTAAAAAAACACATGTTCCTCACATTTGTGTGGCAGAAAGTTCTGGAATCTGAGAGGAGCCACAAATTTCCTTCCACCCAGCGTTCCCCCAAGTCTCCCGATAAAAATTATACCTCACTTGTGTGGGTAGGGCTAGCGCCCGCGACAGGAAACGCCCCAAAGCGCAACGTGGACACATCCAAATTTTTGAAAGAAAACAGAGGTGTTTTTTGCGAAGTGCCTACCTGTAGATTTTGGCCTCTAGCTCAGCCGGCACCTAAGCAAACCTACCAAACCTGTGAATTACTGAAAACTAGAGACCTAGGGGAATCCAAGGAGGGGTGACTTGAGGGGCTCGGACCAGGTTCTGTTACCCAGAATCCTTTGCAAACCTCCAAATTTGGCTAAAAAAACACATGTTCTTCACATTTCTGTGGCAGAAAGTTCTGGAATCTGAGAAGAGCCACAAAATTCCTTCCACCCAGCGTTCCCCCAAGTCTCCCGATAAAAATGATACCTCACTTGTGTGGGTAGGACTAGCGCCCGTGACAGGAAACGCCCCAAAGTGCAACGTGGACACATCCAAATTTTTTAAAGAAAACAGAGGTGTTTTTTGCGAAGTGCCTACCTTTAAATTTTGGCCTCTAACTCAGCCGGCACCTAGGGAAACCTACCAAACCTGTGCATTTCTGAAAACTAGAGACCTATGGGAATCCAAGGAGGTGTGATTTGCGGGGCTCGGACCAGGTTCTGTTACCCAGAATCCTTTGCAAACCTCAAATTTTGGCTAAAAAAACACATGTTCCTCACATTTCTGTGGCAGAAAGTTCTGGAATCTGAGAGGAGACACAAATTTCCTTAAACCCAGCGTTCCCCCAAGTCTCCCGATAAAAATGATACCTCACTTGTGTGGGTAGGACTAGCGCCCGCGACAGGAAACGCCCCAAAGCGCAACGTGGACACATCCAAATTTTTGAAAGAAAACCGAGGTGTTTTTTGCGAAGTGCCTACCTGTAGATTTTGGCCTCTAGCTCAGCTGGCATCTAGGGAAACCTACCAAACCTGTGCATTTCTGAAAACTAGAGACATAGGGGAATCCAAGGAGGTGTGACTTGCGGGGCTCGGACCAGGTTCTGTTACCCAGAATCCTTTGCAAACCTCAAAATTTGGATAAAAAAACACATGTTCCTCACATTTCTGTGGCAGAAAGTTCTGGAATCTGAGAGGAGCCACAAATTTCCTTCCACCCAGCGTTCCCCCAAGTCTCCCGATAAAAATGATACCTCACTTGTGTGGGTAGGCCTAGCGTCCGCGACAGGAAACGCCCCAAAGCGCAACGTGGACACATCCAAATTTTTGAAAGAAAACAGAGGTGTTTTTTGCGAAGTGCCTACCTGTAGATTTTGGCCTCTAGCTCAGCCGCCACCTAGGGAAACCTACCAAACCTGTGCATTTCTGAAA
Source organism: Pleurodeles waltl (assembly GCF_031143425.1). NCBI lineage: Eukaryota > Metazoa > Chordata > Amphibia > Caudata > Salamandridae > Pleurodeles > Pleurodeles waltl. Next base: position 321,933 of record NW_027149843.1, on the reverse strand, counting down.
ACTAGAGACCTAGGGGAAATCCAAGGAGGGGTGACTTGCGGGGCTCGGACCAGGTTCTGTTACCCAGAATCCTTTGCAAACCTCAAAATTTGGCTAAAAAAACACATGTTCCTCACATTTCTGTGGCAGAAAGTTCTGGAATCTGAGAGGAGCCACAAATTTCCTTCCACCCAGCGTTCCCCCAAGTCTCCCGATAAAAATGATACCTCACTTGTGTGGGTAGGCCTAGCGCCCGCGACAGGAAATGCCCCAAAGCGCAACGTGGACATATCCAAATTTTTGAAAGAAAACAGAGGTGTTTTTTGCGAAGTGCCTACCTGTAGATTTTGGCCTCTAGCTCAGCTGGCACCTAGGGAAACCTACCAAACCTGTGCATTTCTGAAAACTAGAGACCTAGGGGAATCCAAGGAGGTGTGACTTGCGGGGCTCGGACCAGGTTCTGTTACCCAGAATCCTTTGCAAACCTCAAAATTTGGATAAAAAAACACATGTTCCTCACATTTCTGTGGCAGAAAGTTCTGGAATCTGAGAAGAGCCACAAATTTCCTTCCACCCAGCGTTCCCCCAAGTCTCCCGATAAAAATGATACCTCACTTGTATGGGTAGGCCTAGCGCCCACGACAGGAAACGCCCCAAAGCGCAACGTGGACACATCCAAATTTTTGAATGAAAACAGAGGTGTTTTTTGCGAAGTGCCTACCTGTAGATTTTGGCCTCTAGCTCAGCCGGCACCTAGGGAAACCTACCAAACCTGTGCATTTCTGAAAACTAGAGACCTAGGGGAATCCAAGGAGGGGTGACTTGCGGGGCTCGGACCAGGTTCTGTTACCCAGAATCCTTTTCAAATCTCAAAATGTGGCTAAAAAAACACATTATCCTCACATTTCTGTGGCAGAAAGTTCTGGAATCTGAGAGGAGCCACAAATTTCCTTCCACCCAGCGTTCCCCCAAGTCTCCCGATAAAAATGATACCTCACTTGTGTGGGTAGGGCTAGCGCCCGTGACAGGAAACGCCCCAAAGCGCAACGTGGACACATCCAAATTTTTTAAAGAAAACAGGTGTTTTTTGCGAAGTGCCTACCTGTAGATTTTGGCCTCTAGCTCAGCCGGCACCTAAGGAAACCTACCAAACCTGTGCATTTCTGAAAACTAGAGACCTAGGGGAATCCAAGGAGGTGTGACTTGCGAGGCTCGGACCAGGTTCTGTTACCCAGAATCCTTTGCAAACCTCAAAATTTGGCTAAAAAACACATGTTGCTCACATTTCTGTGGCAGAAAGTTCTGGAATCTGAGAAGAGAAACAAATTTCCTTCCACCCAGCGTTCCCCCAAGTCTCCAGATAAAAATGATGCCTCACTTGTGTGGGTAGGACTAGCGCCCGCGACAGGAAACGCCCCAAAGCGCAACGTGGACACATCCAAATTTTTGAAAGAAAACAGAGGTGTTTTTTGCGAAGTGCCTACCTGTAGATTTTGGCCTCTAGCTCAGCCGGCACCTATCGAAACCTACCAAACCTGTGCATTTCTGAAAACTAGAGACCTAGGGGAATCCAAGGAGGGGTGACTTGCGGGGCTCGGACCAGGTTCTGTTACCCAGAATCCTTTGCAAATCTCAAAATTTGGCTAAAAAAACACATGTTCCTCACATTTCTGTGGCAGAAAGTTCTGGAATCTGAGAGGAGCCACAAATTTCCTTCCACCCAGCGTTCCCCCAAGTCTCCCGATAAAAATTATACCTCACTTGTGTGGGTAGGACTAGCGCCCGCGACAGGAAACGCCCCAAAGCGCAACGTGGACACATCCAAATTTTTGAAAGAAAACAGAGGTGTTTTTTGCGAAGTGCCTACCTTTAAATTTTGGCCTCTAACTCAGCCGGCACCTAGGGAAACCTACCAAACCTGTGCATTTCTGAAAACTAGAGACCTATGGGAATCCAAGGAGGTGTGATTTGCGGGGCTCGGACCAGGTTCTGTTACCCAGAATCCTTTGCAAACCTCAAAATTTGGCTAAAAAAACACATGTTCCTCACATTTCTGTGGCAGAAAGTTCTGGAATCTGAGAGGAGCCACAAATTTCCTTAAACCCAGCGTTCCCCCAAGTCTCCCGATAAAAATGATACCTCACTTGTGTGGGTAGGACTAGCGCCCGCGACAGGAAACGCCCCAAAGCGCAACGTGGACACATCCAAATTTTTGAAAGAAAACCGAGGTGTTTTTTGCGAAGTGCCTACCTGTAGATTTTGGCCTCTAGCTCAGCTGGCATCTAGGGAAACCTACCAAACCTGTGCATTTCTGAAAACTAGAGACATAGGGGAATCCAAGGAGGTGTGACTTGCGGGGCTCGGACCAGGTTCTGTTACCCAGAATCCTTTGCAAACCTCAAAATTTGGATAAAAAAACACATGTTCCTCACATTTCTGTGGCAGAAAGTTCTGGAATCTGAGAGGAGCCACAAATTTCCTTCCACCCAGCGTTCCCCCAAGTCTCCCGATAAAAATGATACCTCACTTGTGTGGGTAGGCCTAGCGTCCGTGACAGGAAACGCCCCAAAGCGCAACGTGGACACATCCAAATTTTTGAAAGAAAACAGAGGTGTTTTTTGCGAAGTGCCTACCTGTAGATTTTGGCCTCTAGCTCAGCCGCCACCTAGGGAAACCTACCAAACCTGTGCATTTCTGAAAACTAGAGACCTAGGGGAATCCAAGGAGGGGTGACTTGCGGGGCTCGGACCAGGTTCTGTTACCCAGAATCCTTTGCAAACCTCAAAATTTGGCTAAAAAAACACATGTTCCTCACATTTCTGTGGCAGAAAGTTCTGGAATCTGAGAGGAGCCACAAATTTCCTTCCACCCAGCGTTCCCCCAAGTCTCCCGATAAAAATGATACCTCACTTGTGTGGGTAGGCCTAGCGCCCGCGACAGGAAATGCCCCAAAGCGCAACGTGGACATATCCAAATTTTTGAAAGAAAACAGAGGTGTTTTTTGCGAAGTGCCTACCTGTAGATTTTGGCCTCTAGCTCAGCTGGCACCTAGGGAAACCTACCAAACCTGTGCATTTCTGAAAACTAGAGACCTAGGGGAATCCAAGGAGGTGTGACTTGCGGGGCTCGGACCAGGTTCTGTTACCCAGAATCCTTTGCAAACCTCAAAATTTGGATAAAAAAACACATGTTCCTCACATTTCTGTGGCAGAAAGTTCTGGAATCTGAGAAGAGCCACAAATTTCCTTCCACCCAGCGTTCCCCCAAGTCTCCCGATAAAAATGATACCTCACTTGTATGGGTAGGCCTAGCGCCCACGACAGGAAACGCCCCAAAGCGCAACGTGGACACATCCAAATTTTTGAATGAAAACAGAGGTGTTTTTTGCGAAGTGCCTACCTGTAGATTTTGGCCTCTAGCTCAGCCGGCACCTAGGGAAACCTACCAAACCTGTGCATTTCTGAAAACTAGAGACCTAGGGGAATCCAAGGAGGGGTGACTTGCGGGGCTCGGACCAGGTTCTGTTACCCAGAATCCTTTTCAAATCTCAAAATGTGGCTAAAAAAACACATTATCCTCACATTTCTGTGGCAGAAAGTTCTGGAATCTGAGAGGAGCCACAAATTTCCTTCCACCCAGCGTTCCCCCAAGTCTCCCGATAAAAATGATACCTCACTTGTGTGGGTAGGGCTAGCGCCCGTGACAGGAAACGCCCCAAAGCGCAACGTGGACACATCCAAATTTTTTAAAGAAAACAGGTGTTTTTTGCGAAGTGCCTACCTGTAGATTTTGGCCTCTAGCTCAGCCGGCACCTAAGGAAACCTACCAAACCTGTGCATTTCTGAAAACTAGAGACCTAGGGGAATCCAAGGAGGTGTGACTTGCGAGGCTCGGACCAGGTTCTGTTACCCAGAATCCTTTGCAAACCTCAAAATTTGGCTAAAAAACACATGTTGCTCACATTTCTGTGGCAGAAAGTTCTGGAATCTGAGAAGAGAAACAAATTTCCTTCCACCCAGCGTTCCCCCAAGTCTCCAGATAAAAATGATGCCTCACTTGTGTGGGTAGGACTAGCGCCCGCGACAGGAAACGCCCCAAAGCGCAACGTGGACACATCCAAATTTTTGAAAGAAAACAGAGGTGTTTTTTGCGAAGTGCCTACCTGTAGATTTTGGCCTCTAGCTCAGCCGGCACCTATCGAAACCTACCAAACCTGTGCATTTCTGAAAACTAGAGACCTAGGGGAATCCAAGGAGGGGTGACTTGCGGGGCTCGGACCAGGTTCTGTTACCCAGAATCCTTTGCAAATCTCAAAATTTGGCTAAAAAAACACATGTTCCTCACATTTCTGTGGCAGAAAGTTCTGGAATCTGAGAGGAGCCACAAATTTCCTTCCACCCAGCGTTCCCCCAAGTCTCCCGATAAAAATTATACCTCACTTGTGTGGGTAGGACTAGCGCCCGCGACAGGAAACGCCCCAAAGCGCAACGTGGACACATCCAAATTTTTGAAAGAAAACAGAGGTGTTTTTTGCGAAGTGCCTACCTTTAAATTTTGGCCTCTAACTCAGCCGGCACCTAGGGAAACCTACCAAACCTGTGCATTTCTGAAAACTAGAGACCTATGGGAATCCAAGGAGGTGTGATTTGCGGGGCTCGGACCAGGTTCTGTTACCCAGAATCCTTTGCAAACCTCAAAATTTGGCTAAAAAAACACATGTTCCTCACATTTCTGTGGCAGAAAGTTCTGGAATCTGAGAGGAGCCACAAATTTCCTTAAACCCAGCGTTCCCCCAAGTCTCCCGATAAAAATGATACCTCACTTGTGTGGGTAGGACTAGCGCCCGCGACAGGAAACGCCCCAAAGCGCAACGTGGACACATCCAAATTTTTGAAAGAAAACCGAGGTGTTTTTTGCGAAGTGCCTACCTGTAGATTTTGGCCTCTAGCTCAGCTGGCATCTAGGGAAACCTACCAAACCTGTGCATTTCTGAAAACTAGAGACATAGGGGAATCCAAGGAGGTGTGACTTGCGGGGCTCGGACCAGGTTCTGTTACCCAGAATCCTTTGCAAACCTCAAAATTTGGATAAAAAAACACATGTTCCTCACATTTCTGTGGCAGAAAGTTCTGGAATCTGAGAGGAGCCACAAATTTCCTTCCACCCAGCGTTCCCCCAAGTCTCCCGATAAAAATGATACCTCACTTGTGTGGGTAGGCCTAGCGTCCGTGACAGGAAACGCCCCAAAGCGCAACGTGGACACATCCAAATTTTTGAAAGAAAACAGAGGTGTTTTTTGCGAAGTGCCTACCTGTAGATTTTGGCCTCTAGCTCAGCCGCCACCTAGGGAAACCTACCAAACCTGTGCATTTCTGAAAACTAGAGACCTAGGGGAATCCAAGGAGGGGTGACTTGCGGGGCTCGGACCAGGTTCTGTTACCCAGAATCCTTTGCAAATCTCAAAATGTGGCTAAAAAAACACATGTTCCTCACATTTCTGTGGCAGAAAGTTCTGGAATCTGAGAGGAGCCACAAATTTCCTTCCACCCAGCGTTCCCCCAAGTCTCCCGATAAAAATGATACCTCACTTGTGTGGGTAGGGCTAGCGCCCGTGACAGGAAACGCCCCAAAGCGCAACGTGGACACATCCAAATTTTTTAAAGAAAACAGAGGTGTTTTTTGCGAAGTGCCTACCTGTAGATTTTGGCCTCTAGCTCAGCCGGCACCTAAGGAAACCTACCAAACCTGTGCATTTCTGAAAACTAGAGACCTAGGGGAATCCAAGGAGGTGTGACTTGCGAGGCTCGGACCAGGTTCTGTTACCCAGAATCCTTTGCAAACCTCAAAATTTGGCTAAAAAACACATGTTCCTCACATTTCTGTGGCAGAAAGTTCTGGAATCTGAGAAGAGAAACAAATTTCCTTCCACCCAGCGTTCCCCCAAGTCTCCAGATAAAAATGATGCCTCACTTGTGTGGGTAGGACTAGCGCCCGCGACAGGAAACGCCCCAAAGCGCAACGTGGACACATCCAAATTTTTGAAAGAAAACAGAGGTGTTTTTTGCGAAGTGCCTACCTGTAGATTTTGGCCTCTAGCTCAGCCGGCACCTATCGAAACCTACCAAACCTGTGCATTTCTGAAAACTAGAGACCTAGGGGAATCCAAGGAGGGGTGACTTGCGGGGCTCGGACCAGGTTCTGTTACCCAGAATCCTTTGCAAATCTCAAAATTTGGCTAAAAAAACACATGTTCCTCACATTTCTGTGGCAGAAAGTTCTGGAATCTGAGAGGAGCCACAAATTTCCTTCCACCCAGCGTTCCCCCAAGTCTCCCGATAAAAATTATACCTCACTTGTGTGGGTAGGACTAGCTCCCGCGACAGGAAACGCCCCAAAGCGCAACGTGGACACATCCACATTTTTGAAAGAAAACAGAGGTGTTTTTTGCGAAGTGCCTACCTGTAGATTTTGGCCTCTAGCTCAGCTGGCACCTAGGGAAACCTACCAAACCTGTGTATTTCTGAAAACTAGAGACCTAGGGGAATCCAAGGAGGGGTGACTTGCGGGGCTCGGACCAGGTTCTGTTACCCAGAATCCTTTGCAAACCTCAAAATTTGGCTAAAAAAACACATGTTCCTCACATTTCTGTGGCAGAAAGTTCTGGAATCTGAGAAGAGCCACAAATTTCCTTCCACCCAGCGTTCCCCCAAGTCTCCCGATAAAAATGATACCTCACTTGTGTGGGTAGGACTAGCGCCCGCGACAGGAAACTCCCCAAAGCGCAACGTGGACACATCCAAATTTTTGAAAGAAAACAGAGGTGTTTTTTGCGAAGTGCCTACCTGTAGATTTTGGCCTCTAGCTCAGCCGGCACCTAGGGAAACCAACCAAACCTGTGCATTTCTGAAAACTAGAGACCTATGGGAATCCAAGGAGGTGTGATTTGCGGGGCTCGGACCAGGTTCTGTTACCCAGAATCCTTTGCAAACCTCAAAATTTGGCTAAAAAAACACATGTTCCTCACATTTCTGATGCAGAAAGTTCTGGAATCTGAGAGGAGCCACAAATTTCCTTCCACCCAGCGTTCCCCCAAGTCTCCCGATAAAAATGATACCTCACTTGTGTGGGTAGGACTAGCGCCCGCGACAGGAAACGCCCCAAAGCGCAACGTGGACACATCCAAATTTTTGAAAGAAAACAGAGGTGTTTTTTGCGAAGTGCCTACCTGTAGATTTTGGCCTCTAGCTCAGCCGGCACCTAGGGAAACCTACCAAACCTGTGCATTTCTGAAAACTAGAGACCTAGGGGAATCCAAGGAGGTGTGACTTGCGGGGCTCGGACCAGGTTCTGTTACCCAGAATCCTTTGCAAACCTCAAAATTTGGATAAAAGAACACATGTTCCTCACATTTCTGTGGCAGAAAGTTCTGGAATCTGAGAGGAGCCACAAATTTCCTTCCACCCAGCGTTCCCCCAAGTCTCCCGATAAAAATGATACCTCACTTGTGTGGGTAGGACTAGCGCCCGCGACAGGAAATGCCCCAAAGCGCAACGTGGACACATCCAAATTTTTTAAAGAAAACAGAGGTGTTTTTTGCGAAGTGCCTACCTGTAGATTTTGGCCTCTAGCTCAGCTGGCACCTAGGGAAACCTACCAATCCTGTGCATTTCTGAAAACTAGAGACCTAGGGGAATCCAAGGAGGTGTGACTTGCGGGGCTCGGACCAGGTTCTGTTACCCAGAATCCTTTGCAAACCTCAAAATTTGGATAAAAAAACACATATTCCTCACATTTCTGTGGCAGAAAGTTCTGGAATCTGAGAGGAGCCACAAATTTCCTTCCATCCAGCGTTCCCCCAAGTCTCCCGATAAAAATGATACCTCACTTGTGTGGGTAGGCCTAGCGCCCGCGACAGGAAACGCCCCAAAGCGCAACGTGGACACATCCACATTTTTGAAAGAAAACAGAGGGGTTTTTTGCGAAGTGCCTACCTGTAGATTTTGGCCTCTAGCTCAGCTGGCACCTATCGAAACCTACCAAACCTGTGCATTTCTGAAAACTAGAGACCTAGGAGAATCCAAGGAGGAGTGACTTGCGGGGCTCGGACCAGGTTCTGTTACCCAGAATCCTTTGCAAATCTCAAAATGTGGCTAAAAAAACACATGTTCCTCACATTTCTGTGGCAGAAAGTTCTGGAATCTGAGAGGAGCCACAAATTTCCTTCCACCCAGCGTTCCCCCAAGTCTCCCGATAAAAATGATACCTCACTTGTGTGGGTAGGGCTAGCGCCCGCGACAGGAAACGCCCCAAAGCGCAACGTGGACACATCCACATTTTTGAAAGAAAACAGAGGTGTTTTTTGCGAAGTGCCTACCTGTAGATTTTGGCCTCTAGCTCAGCCGGCACCTAGGGAAACCTACCAAACCTATGCATTTCTGAAAACTAGAGACCTAGGGGAATCCAAGGAGGGGTGACTTGAGAGGCTCGGACCAGGTTCTGTTACCCAGAATCCTTTGCAAACCTCAAAATTTGGCTAAAAAAACACATGTTCCTCATATTTCTGTGGCAGAAAGTTCTGGAATCTGAGAAGAGAAACAAATTTCCTTCCACCCAGCGTTCCCCCAAGTCTCCAGATAAAAATGATGCCTCACTTGTGTGGGTAGGACTAGCGCCCGCGACAGGAAACGCCCCAAAGCGCAACGTGGACACATCCAAATTTTTGAAAGAAAACAGAGGTGTTTTTTGCGAAGTGCCTACCTGTAGATTTTGGCCTCTAGCTCAGCCGGCACCTATCGAAACCTACCAAACCTGTGCATTTCTGAAAACTAGAGACCTAGGGGAATCCAAGGAGGGGTGACTTGCGGGGCTCGGACCAGGTTCTGTTACCCAGAATCCTTTGCAAATCTCAAAATTTGGCTAAAAAAACACATGTTCCTCACATTTCTGTGGCAGAAAGTTCTGGAATCTGAGAGGAGCCACAAATTTCCTTCCACCCAGCGTTCCCCCAAGTCTCCCGATAAAAATTATACCTCACTTGTGTGGGTAGGACTAGCGCCCGCGACAGGAAACGCCCCAAAGCGCAACGTGGACACATCCACATTTTTGAAAGAAAACAGAGGTGTTTTTTGCGAAGTGCCTACCTGTAGATTTTGGCCTCTAGCTCAGCTGGCACCTAGGGAAACCTACCAAACCTGTGCATTTCTGAAAACTAGAGACCTAGGGGAATCCAAGGAGGGGTGACTTGCGGGGCTCGGACCAGGTTCTGTTACCCAGAATCCTTTGCAAACCTCAAAATTTGGCTAAAAAAACACATGTTCCTCACATTTCTGTGGCAGAAAGTTCTGGAATCTGAGAAGAGCCACAAATTTCCTTCCACCCAGCGTTCCCCCAAGTCTCCCGATAAAAATGATACCTCACTTGTGTGGGTAGGACTAGCGCCCGCGACAGGAAACTCCCCAAAGCGCAACGTGGACACATCCAAATTTTTGAAAGAAAACAGAGGTGTTTTTTGCGAAGTGCCTACCTGTAGATTTTGGCCTCTAGCTCAGCTGGCACCTAGGGAAACCTACCAATCCTGTGCATTTCTGAAAACTAGAGACCTAGGGGAATCCAAGGAGGTGTGACTTGCGGGGCTCGGACCAGGTTCTGTTACCCAGAATCCTTTGCAAACCTCAAAATTTGGATAAAAAAACACATGTTCCTCACATTTCTGTGGCAGAAAGTTCTGGAATCTGAGAGGAGCCACAAATTTCCTTCCACCCAGCTTTCCCCCAAGTCTCCCGATAAAAATGATACCTCACTTGTGTGGGTAGGCCTAGCGCCTGCGACAAGAAACGCCCCAAAGCGCAACGTGGACACATCCACATTTTTGAAAGAAAACAGAGGTGTTTTTTGCGAAGTGCCTACCTGTAGATTTTGGCCTCTAGCTCAGCCGGCACCTATCGAAACCTACCAAACCTGTGCATTTCTGAAAACTAGAGACCTAGGGGAATCCAAGGAGGGGTGACTTGCGGGGCTCGGACCAGGTTCTGTTACCCAGAATCCTTTGCAAATCTCAAAATGTGGCTAAAAAAACACATGTTCCTCACATTTCTGTGGCAGAAAGTTCTGGAATCTGAGAGGAGCCACAAATTTCATTCCACCCAGCGTTCCCCCAAGTCTCCCGATAAAAATGATACCTCACTTGTGTGGGTAGGCCTAGCGCCCGCGACAGGAAACGCCCCAAAGCGCAACGTGGACACATCCAAATTTTTGAAAGAAAACAGAGGTGTTTTTTGCGAAGTGCCTACCTGTAGATTTTGGCCTCTAGCTCAGCCGGCACCTAAGGAAACCTACCAAACCTGTGCATTTCTGAAAACTAGAGACCTAGGGGAATCCAAGGAGGTGTGACTTGCGAGGCTCGGACCAGGTTCTGTTACCCAGAATCCTTTGCAAACCTCAAAATTTGGCTAAAAAACACATGTTCCTCACATTTCTGTGGCAGAAAGTTCTGGAATCTTAGAGGAGCCACAAATTTCATTCCACCCAGCGTTCCCCCAAGTCTCCCGATAAAAATGATACCTCACTTGTGTGGGTAGGCCTAGCGCCCGCGACAGGAAACGCCCCAAAGCGCAACGTGGACACATCCACATTTTTGAAAGAAAACAGAGGTGTTTTTTGCGAAGTGCCTACCTGTAGATTTTGGCCTCTAGCTCAGCCGGCACCTAGGGAAACCTACCAAACCTATGCATTTCTGAAAACTAGAGACCTAGGGGAATCCAAGGAGGGGTGACTTGAGAGGCTCGGACCAGGTTCTGTTACCCAGAATCCTTTGCAAACCTCAAAATTTGGCTAAAAAAACACATGTTCCTCACATTTCTGTGGCAGAAAGTTCTGGAATCTGAGAAGAGAAACAAATTTCCTTCCACCCAGCGTTCCCCCAAGTCTCCAGATAAAAATGATGCCTCACTTGTGTGGGTAGGACTAGCGCCCGCGACAGGAAACGCCCCAAAGCGCAACGTGGACACATCCACATTTTTGAAAGAAAACAGAGGTGTTTTTTCCGAAGTGCCTACCTGTAGATTTTGGCCTCTAGCTCAGCCGGCACCTATCGAAACCTACCAAACCTGTGCATTTCTGAAAACTAGAGACCTAGGGGAATCCAAGGAGGGGTGACTTGCGGGGCTCGGACCAGGTTCTGTTACCCAGAATCCTTTGCAAATCTCAAAATTTGGCTAAAAAAACACATGTTCCTCACATTTCTGTGGCAGAAAGTTCTGGAATCTGAGAGGAGCCACAAATTTCCTTCCACCCAGCGTTCCCCCAAGTCTCCCGATAAAAATTATACCTCACTTGTGTGGGTAGGACTAGCGCCCGCGACAGGAAACGCCCCAAAGTGCAACGTGGACACATCCACATTTTTGAAAGAAAACAGAGGTGTTTTTTGCGAAGTGCCTACCTGTAGATTTTGGCCTCTAGCTCAGCTGGCACCTAGGGAAACCTACCAAACCTGTGCATTTCTGAAAACTAGAGACCTAGGGGAATCCAAGGAGGGGTGACTTGCGGGGCTCGGACCAGGTTCTGTTACCCAGAATCCTTTGCAAACCTCAAAATTTGGCTAAAAAAACACATGTTCCTCACATTTCTGTGGCAGAAAGTTCTGGAATCTGAGAAGAGCCACAAATTTCCTTCCACCCAGCGTTCCCCCAAGTCTCCCGATAAAAATGATACCTCACTTGTGTGGGTAGGACTAGCGCCCGCGACAGGAAACTCCCCAAAGCGCAACGTGGACACATCCAAATTTTTGAAAGAAAACAGAGGTGTTTTTTGCGAAGTGCCTACCTGTAGATTTTGGCCTCTAGCTCAGCCGGCACCTAGGGAAACCTACCAAACCTGTGCATTTCTGAAAACTAGAGACCTATGGGAATCCAAGGAGGTGTGATTTGCGGGGCTCGGACCAGGTTCTGTTACCCAGAATCCTTTGCAAACCTCAAAATTTGGCTAAAAAAACACATGTTCCTCACATTTCTGTTGCAGAAAGTTCTGGAATCTGAGAGGAGCCACAAATTTCCTTCCACCCAGCGTTCCCCCAAGTCTCCCGATAAAAATGATACCTCACTTGTGTGGGTAGGACTAGCGCCCGCGACAGGAAACGCCCCAAAGCGCAACGTGGACACATCCAAATTTTTGAAAGAAAACAGAGGTGTTTTTTGCGAAGTGCCTACCTGTAGATTTTGGCCTCTAGCTCAGCTGGCACCTAGGGAAACCTACCAAACCTGTGCATTTCTGAACACTAGAGACCTAGGGGAATCCAAGGAGGTGTGACTTGCGGGGCTCGGACCAGGTTCTGTTACCCAGAATCCTTTGCAAACCTCAAAATTTGGCTAAAAAAACACATGTTCCTCACATTTCTGTGGCAGAAAGTTCTGGAATCTGAGAAGAGCCACACATTTCCTTCCACCCAGCGTTCCCCCAAGTCTCCCGATAAAAATGATACCTCACTTGTGTGGGTAGGACTAGCGCCCGCGACAGGAAACTCCCCAAAGCGCAACGTGGACACATCCAAATTTTTGAAAGAAAACAGAGGTGTTTTTTGCGAAGTGCCTACCTGTAGATTTTGGCCTCTAGCTCAGCTGGCACCTAGGGAAACCTACCAATCCTGTGCATTTCTGAAAACTAGAGACCTAGGGGAATCCAAGGAGGTGTGACTTGCGGGGCTCGGACCAGGTTCTGTTACCCAGAATCCTTTGCAAACCTCAAAATTTGGATAAAAAAACACATGTTCCTCACATTTCTGTGGCAGAAAGTTCTGGAATCTGAGAGGAGCCACAAATTTCCTTCCACCCAGCTTTCCCCCAAGTCTCCCGATAAAAATGATACCTCACTTGTGTGGGTAGGCCTAGCGCCCGCGACAAGAAACGCCCCAAAGCGCAACGTGGACACATCCACATTTTTGAAAGAAAACAGAGGTGTTTTTTGCGAAGTGCCTACCTGTAGATTTTGGCCTCTAGCTCAGCCGGCACCTATCGAAACCTACCAAACCTGTGCATTTCTGAAAACTAGAGACCTAGGGGAATCCAAGGAGGGGTGACTTGCGGGGCTCGGACCAGGTTCTGTTACCCAGAATCCTTTGCAAATCTCAAAATGTGGCTAAAAAAACACATGTTCCTCACATTTCTGTGGCAGAAAGTTCTGGAATCTGAGAGGAGCCACAAATTTCCTTCCACCCAGCGTTCCCCCAAGTCTCCCGATAAAAATGATACCTCACTTGTGTGGGTAGGGCTAGCGCCCACGACAGGAAACGCCCCAAAGCGCAACGTGGACACATCCAAATTTTTTAAAGAAAACAGAGGTGTTTTTTGCGAAGTGCCTACCTGTAGATTTTGGCCTCTAGCTCAGCCGGCACCTAAGGAAACCTACCAAACCTGTGCATTTCTGAAAACTAGAGACCTAGGGGAATCCAAGGAGGTGTGACTTGCGAGGCTCGGACCAGGTTCTGTTACCCAGAATCCTTTGCAAACCTCAAAATTTGGCTAAAAAACACATGTTCCTCACATTTCTGTGGCAGAAAGTTCTGGAATCTTAGAGGAGCCACAAATTTCATTCCACCCAGCGTTCCCCCAAGTCTCCCGATAAAAATGATACCTCACTTGTGTGGGTAGGCCTAGCGCCCGCGACAGGAAACGCCCCAAAGCGCAACGTGGACACATCCACATTTTTGAAAGAAAACAGAGGTGTTTTTTGCGAAGTGCCTACCTGTAGATTTTGGCCTCTAGCTCAGCCAGCACCTAGGGAAACCTACCAAACCTATGCATTTCTGAAAACTAGAGACCTAGGGGAATCCAAGGAGGGGTGACTTGAGAGGCTCGGACCAGGTTCTGTTACCCAGAATCCTTTGCAAACCTCAAAATTTGGCTAAAAAAACACATGTTCCTCACATTTCTGTGGCAGAAAGTTCTGGAATCTGAGAAGAGAAACAAATTTCCTTCCACCCAGCGTTCCCCCAAGTCTCCAGATAAAAATGATGCCTCACTTGTGTGGGTAGGACTAGCGCCCGCGACAGGAAACGCCCCAAAGCGCAACGTGGACACATCCACATTTTTGAAAGAAAACAGAGGTGTTTTTTCCGAAGTGCCTACCTGTAGATTTTGGCCTCTAGCTCAGCCGGCACCTATCGAAACCTACCAAACCTGTGCATTTCTGAAAACTAGAGACCTAGGGGAATCCAAGGAGGGGTGACTTGCGGGGCTCGGACCAGGTTCTGTTACCCAGAATCCTTTGCAAATCTCAAAATTTTGCTAAAAAAACACATGTTCCTCACATTTCTGTGGCAGAAAGTTCTGGAATCTGAGAGGAGCCACAAATTTCCTTCCACCCAGCGTTCCCCCAAGTCTCCCGATAAAAATTATACCTCACTTGTGTGTGTAGGACTAGCGCCCGCGACAGGAAACGCCCCAAAGTGCAACGTGGACACATCCACATTTTTGAAAGAAAACAGAGGTGTTTTTTGCGAAGTGCCTACCTGTAGATTTTGGCCTCTAGCTCAGCTGGCACCTAGGGAAACCTACCAAACCTGTGCATTTCTGAAAACTAGAGACCTAGGGGAATCCAAGGAGGGGTGACTTGCGGGGCTCGGACCAGGTTCTGTTACCCAGAATCCTTTGCAAACCTCAAAATTTGGCTAAAAAAACACATGTTCCTCACATTTCTGTGGCAGAAAGTTCTGGAATCTGAGAAGAGCCACAAATTTCCTTCCACCCAGCGTTCCCCCAAGTCTCCCGATAAAAATGATACCTCACTTGTGTGGGTAGGACTAGCGCCCGCGACAGGAAACTCCCCAAAGCGCAACGTGGACACATCCAAATTTTTGAAAGAAAACAGAGGTGTTTTTTGCGAAGTTCCTACCTGTAGATTTTGGCCTCTAGCTCAGCCGGCACCTAGGGAAACCTACCAAACCTGTGCATTTCTGAAAACTAGAGACCTATGGGAATCCAAGGAGGTGTGATTTGCGGGGCTCGGACCAGGTTCTGTTACCCAGAATCCTTTGCAAACCTCAAAATTTGGCTAAAAAAACACATGTTCCTCACATTTCTGTTGCAGAAAGTTCTGGAATCTGAGAGGAGCCACAAATTTCCTTCCACCCAGCGTTCCCCCAAGTCTCCCGATAAAAATGATACCTCACTTGTGTGGGTAGGACTAGCGCCCGCGACAGGAAACGCCCCAAAGCGCAACGTGGACACATCCACATTTTTGAAAGAAAACAGAGGTGTTTTTTGCGAAGTGCCTACCTGTAGATTTTGGCCTCTAGCTCAGCTGGCACCTAGGGAAACCTACCAAACCTGTGCATTTCTGAACACTAGAGACCTAGGGGAATCCAAGGAGGTGTGACTTGCGGGGCTCGGACCAGGTTCTGTTACCCAGAATCCTTTGCAAACCTCAAAATTTGGATAAAAAAACACATGTTCCTCACATTTCTGTGGCAGAAAGTTCAGGAATCTGAGAGGAGCCACACATTTCCTTCCACCCAGCGTTCCCCCAAGTCTCCCGATAAAAATGATACCTCACTTGTATGGGTAGGGCTAGCGCCCGCGACAGGAAACGCCCCAAAGCGCAACGTGGACACATCCAAATTTTTGAAAGAAAACAGAGGTGTTTTTTGCGAAGTGCCTACCTGTAGATTTTGGCCTCTAGCTCAGCCGGCACCTATCGAAACCTACCAAACCTGTGCATTTCTGAAAACTAGAGACCTAGGGGAATCCAAGGAGGGGTGACTTGCGGGGCTCGGACCAGGTTCTGTTACCCAGAATCCTTTGCAAATCTCAAAATTTGGCTAAAAAAACACATGTTCCTCACATTTCTGTGGCAGAAAGTTCTGGAATCTGAGAGGAGCCACAAATTTCCTTCCACCCAGCGTTCCCCCAAGTCTCCCGATAAAAATGATACCTCACTTGTGTGGGTAGGCCTAGCGCCCGCGACAGGAACCGCCCCAAAGCGCAACGTGGACACATCCAAATTTTTGAAAGAAAACAGAGGTGTTTTTTGCGAAGTGCCTACCTGTAGATTTTGGCCTCTAGCTCAGCCGGCACCTAAGGAAACCTACCAAACCTGTGCATTTCTGAAAACTAGAGACCTAGGGGAATCCAAGGAGGTGTGACTTGCGGGGCTCGGACCAGGTTCTGTTACCCAGAATCCTTTGCAAATCTCAAAATTTGGCTAAAAAAACACATGTTCCTCACATTTCTGTGGCAGAAAGTTCTGGAATCTGAGAGGAGCCACAAATTTCCTTCCACCCAGCGTTCCCCCAAGTCTCCCGATAAAAATGATACCTCACTTGTGTGGGTAGGCCTAGCGCCCGCGACAGGAACCGCCCCAAAGCGCAACGTGGACACATCCAAATTTTTGAAAGAAAACAGAGGTGTTTTTTGCGAAGTGCCTACCTGTAGATTTTGGCCTCTAGCTCAGCCGGCACCTAAGGAAACCTACCAAACCTGTGCATTTCTGAAAACTAGAGACCTAGGGGAATCCAAGGAGGTGTGACTTGCGGGGCTCGGACCAGGTTCTGTTACCCAGAATCCTTTGCAAATCTCAAAATTTTGCTAAAAAAACACATGTTCCTCACATTTCTGTGGCAGAAAGTTCTGGAATCTGAGAGGAGCCACAAATTTCCTTCCACCCAGCGTTCCCCCAAGTCTCCCGATAAAAATTATACCTCACTTGTGTGTGTAGGACTAGCGCCCGCGACAGGAAACGCCCCAAAGTGCAACGTGGACACATCCACATTTTTGAAAGAAAACAGAGGTGTTTTTTGCGAAGTGCCTACCTGTAGATTTTGGCCTCTAGCTCAGCTGGCACCTAGGGAAACCTACCAAACCTGTGCATTTCTGAAAACTAGAGACCTAGGGGAATCCAAGGAGGGGTGACTTGCGGGGCTCGGACCAGGTTCTGTTACCCAGAATCCTTTGCAAACCTCAAAATTTGGCTAAAAAAACACATGTTCCTCACATTTCTGTGGCAGAAAGTTCTGGAATCTGAGAAGAGCCACAAATTTCCTTCCACCCAGCGTTCCCCCAAGTCTCCCGATAAAAATGATACCTCACTTGTGTGGGTAGGACTAGCGCCCGCGACAGGAAACTCCCCAAAGCGCAACGTGGACACATCCAAATTTTTGAAAGAAAACAGAGGTGTTTTTTGCGAAGTTCCTACCTGTAGATTTTGGCCTCTAGCTCAGCCGGCACCTAGGGAAACCTACCAAACCTGTGCATTTCTGAAAACTAGAGACCTATGGGAATCCAAGGAGGTGTGATTTGCGGGGCTCGGACCAGGTTCTGTTACCCAGAATCCTTTGCAAACCTCAAAATTTGGCTAAAAAAACACATGTTCCTCACATTTCTGTTGCAGAAAGTTCTGGAATCTGAGAGGAGCCACAAATTTCCTTCCACCCAGCGTTCCCCCAAGTCTCCCGATAAAAATGATACCTCACTTGTGTGGGTAGGACTAGCGCCCGCGACAGGAAACGCCCCAAAGCGCAACGTGGACACATCCACATTTTTGAAAGAAAACAGAGGTGTTTTTTGCGAAGTGCCTACCTGTAGATTTTGGCCTCTAGCTCAGCTGGCACCTAGGGAAACCTACCAAACCTGTGCATTTCTGAACACTAGAGACCTAGGGGAATCCAAGGAGGTGTGACTTGCGGGGCTCGGACCAGGTTCTGTTACCCAGAATCCTTTGCAAACCTCAAAATTTGGATAAAAAAACACATGTTCCTCACATTTCTGTGGCAGAAAGTTCAGGAATCTGAGAGGAGCCACACATTTCCTTCCACCCAGCGTTCCCCCAAGTCTCCCGATAAAAATGATACCTCACTTGTATGGGTAGGGCTAGCGCCCGCGACAGGAAACGCCCCAAAGCACAACGTGGACACATCCAAATTTTTGAAAGAAAACAGAGGTGTTTTTTGCGAAGTGCCTACCTGTAGATTTTGGCCTCTAGCTCAGCCGGCACCTATCGAAACCTACCAAACCTGTGCATTTCTGAAAACTAGAGACCTAGGGGAATCCAAGGAGGGGTGACTTGCGGGGCTCGGACCAGGTTCTGTTACCCAGAATCCTTTGCAAATCTCAAAATTTGGCTAAAAAAACACATGTTCCTCACATTTCTGTGGCAGAAAGTTCTGGAATCTGAGAGGAGCCACAAATTTCCTTCCACCCAGCGTTCCCCCAAGTCTCCCGATAAAAATGATACATCACTTGTGTGGGTAGGACTAGCGCCCGCGACAGGAAACTCCCCAAAGCGCAACGTGGACACATCCAAATTTTTGAAAGAAAACAGAGGTGTTTTTTGCGAAGTGCCTACCTGTAGATTTTGGCCTCTAGCTCAGCCGGCACCTAGGGAAACCTACCAAACCTGTGCATTTCTGAAAACTAGAGACCTATGGGAATCCAAGGAGGTGTGATTTGCGGGGCTCGGACCAGGTTCTGTTACCCAGAATCCTTTGCAAACCTCAAAATTTGGCTAAAAAAACACATGTTCCTCACATTTCTGTTGCAGAAAGTTCTGGAATCTGAGAGGAGCCACAAATTTCCTTCCACCCAGCGTTCCCCCAAGTCTCCCGATAAAAATGATACCTCACTTGTGTGGGTAGGACTAGCGCCCGCGACAGGAAACGCCCCAAAGCGCAACGTGGACACATCCAAATTTTTGAAAGAAAACAGAGGTGTTTTTTGCGAAGTGCCTACCTGTAGATTTTGGCCTCTAGCTCAGCTGGCACCTAGGGAAACCTACCAATCCTCTGCATTTCTGAAAACTAGAGACCTAGGGGAATCCAAGGAGGTGTGACTTGCGGGGCTCGGACCAGGTTCTGTTACCTAGAATCCTTTGCAAACCTCAAAATTTGGATAAAAAAACACATGTTCCTCACATTTCTGTGGCAGAAAGTTCTGGAATCTGAGAAGAGCCACAAATTTCCTTCCACCCAGCGTTCCCCCAAGTCTCCAGATAAAAATGATACCTCACTTGTGTGGGTAGGCCTAGCGCCCGCGACAGGAAATGCCCCAAAGCGCAACGTGGACACATCCACATTTTTGAAAGAAAACAGAGGTGTTTTTTGCGAAGTGCTTACCTGTAGATTTTGGCCTCTAGCTCAGCCGGCACCTAGGGAAACCTACCAAACCTGTGCATTTATGAAAACTAGAGACCTAGGGGAATCCAAGGAGGTGTGACTTGCGGTGCTCGGACCAGGTTCTGTTACCCAGAATCCTTTGCAAACCTCAAAATTTGGATAAAAGAACACATGTTCCTCACATTTCTGTGGCAGAAAGTTCTGGAATCTGAGAGGAGCCACAAATTTCCTTCCACCCAGCGTTCCCCCAAGTCTCCCGATAAAAATGATACCTCACTTGTGTGGGTAGGACTAGCGCCCGCGACAGGAAACGCCCCAAAGCGCAACGTGGACACATCCACATTTTTGAAAGAAAACAGAGGTGTTTTTTGCGAAGTGCCTACCTGTAGATTTTGGCCTCTAGCTCAGCTGGCACCTAGGGAAACCTACCAATCCTGTGCATTTCTGAAAACTAGAGACCTAGGGGAATCCAAGGAGGTGTGACTTGCGGGGCTCGGACCAGGTTCTGTTACCCAGAATCCTTTGCAAACCTCAAAATTTGGATAAAAAAACACATGTTCCTCACATTTCTGTGGCAGAAAGTTCTGGAATCTGAGAGGAGCCACAAATTTCCTTCCACCCAGCGTTCCCCCAAGTCTCCCGATAAAAATGATATCTCACTTGTGTGGGTAGGCCTAGCGCCCGCGACAGGAAACGCCCCAAAGCGCAACGTGGACACATCCACATTTTTGAAAGAAAACAGAGGTGTTTTTTGCGAAGTGCCTACCTGTAGATTTTGGCCTCTAGCTCAGCCGGCACCTATCGAAACCTACCAAACCTGTGCATTTCTGAAAACTAGAGACCTAGGGGAATCCAAGGAGGGGTGACTTGCGGGGCTCGGACCAGGTTCTGTTACCCAGAATCCTTTGCAAATCTCAAAATTTGGCTAAAAAAACACATGTTCCTCACATTTCTGTGGCAGAAAGTTCTGGAATCTGAGAGGAGCCACAAATTTCCTTCCACCCAGCGTTCCCCCAAGTCTCCCGAGAAAAATGATACCTCACTTGTGTGGGTAGGGCTAGCGCCCGCGACAGGAAACGCCCCAAAGCGCAACGTGGACACATCCAAATTTTTAAAAGAAAACAGAGGTGTTTTTTGCGAAGTGCCTAACTGTAGATTTTGGCCTCTAGCTCAGCCGGCACCTAAGGAAACCTACCAAACCTGTGCATTTCTGAAAACTAGAGACCTAGGGGAATCCAAGGAGGGGTGACTTGCGGGGCTCGGACCAGGTTCTGTTACCCAGAATCCTTTGCAAACCTCAAAATTTGGCTAAAAAAACACATGTTCCTCACATTTCTGTGGCAGAAAGTTCTGGAATCTGAGAGGAGCCACAAATTTCATTCCACCCAGCGTTCCCCCAAGTCTCCTGATAAAAATGATACTTCACTTGTGTGGGTAGGCCTAGCGTCCGCGACAGGAAACGCCCCAAAGCGCAACGTGGACACATCCACATTTTTTAAAGAAAACAGAGGTGTTTTTTGCGAAGTGCCTACCTGCAGATTTTGGCCCCTAGCTCAGCCGGCACCTAGGGAAACCTACCAAACCTGTGCATTTCTGAAAACTAGAGACCTAGGGGAATCCAAGGAGGGTTGACTTGAGGGGCTCGGACCAGGTTCTGTTACCCAGAATCCTTTGCAAACCTCAAAATTTGGCTAAAAAAACACATGTTCTTTACATTTCTGTGGCAGAAAGTTCTGGAATCTGAGAAGAGCCACAAATTTAATTCCACCCAGCGTTCCCCCAAGTCTCCCGATAAAAATGATACCTCACTTGTGTGAGTAGGACTAGCGCCCGCTACAGTAAACGCCCCAAAGCGCAACGTGGACACATCCAAATTTTTGAAAGAAAACAGAGGTGTTTTTTGCGAAGTGCCTACCTGTAGATTTTGGCCTCTAGCTCAGCCGGCACCTAGGGAAACCTACCAAACCTGTGCATTTCTGAAAACTAGAGACCTAGTGGAATCCAAGGAGGGGTGACTTGAGGGGCTCGGACCAGGTTCTGTTACCCAGAATCCTTTGCAAACCTTAAAATTTGGCTAAAAAACACATGTTCCTCACATTTCTGTGGCAGAAAGTTCTGGAATCTTAGAGGAGCCACAAATTTCCTTCCACCCAGCGTTCCCCCAAGTCTCCCGATAAAAATGATACCTCACTTGTGTGGGTAGGACTAGCGCCCGCGACAGGAAACGCCCCAAAGCGCAACGTGGACACATCCAAATTTTTGAAAGAAAACAGAGGTGTTTTTGCGAAGTGCCTACCTGTAGATTTTGGCCTCTAGCTCAGCCGGCACCTAGGGAAACCTACCAAACCTGTGCATTTCTGAAAACTAGAGACCTAGGGGAATCCAAGGAGGGGTGACTTGAGGGGCTCGGACCAGGTTCTGTTACCCAGAATCCTTTGCAAACCTCAAAATTTGGCTAAAAAAACACATGTTCCTCACATTCTGTGGCAGAAAGTTCTGGAATCTGAGAAGAGCCACAAATTTCCTTCCACCCAGCATTCCCCCAAGTCTCCCGATAAAAATGATACCTCACTTGTGTGGGTAGGACTAGCGCCCGCGACAGGAAACGCCCCAAAGCGCAACGTGGACACATCCAAATTTTTGAAAGAAAACAGAGGTGTTTTTTGCGAAGTGCCTACCTGTAGATTTTGGCCTCTAGCTCAGCCGGCACCTAGGGAAACCTACCAAACCTGTGCATTTCTGAAAACTAGAGACCTATGGGAATCCAAGGAGGTGTGATTTGCGGGGCTCGGACCAGGTTCTGTTACCCAGAATCCTTTGCAAACCTCAAAATTTGGCTAAAAAAACACATGTTCCTC